>NC_141877.1:536752921-537055951 GCF_056163025.1 Triticum urartu
TGATGTGTTATACATACAGTTTCCAAGAGCATTTCGATATATTATCTAAAAATGAAAATAAAATCATCTCCCCTCCATCTCGGTAATAGTAACACCATTCATGGAAGTTTGAATATCATTTTTTATTTGCTCCATCTGGGCAGCTTGTCGCGCAAAATAGGCCGGGCTATTTGGGGGCAGGAAGTGTAGTGCTTCCTGTTGGGGAACGTCGCGGAATTTTAAAATTTTCTACGCATCACCAAGATCAATCTATGGAGTCATCTAGCAACGAGGGAGAGGGGAGTGCATCTACATACCCTTGTAGATCGCGAGCGGAAGCGTTCAAGAGAACAGGGTTGATGGAGTCGTACTCGTCGTGATCCAAATCACCGATGACTTAGCGCCGAACGGACGGCACCTCCGCGTTCAACACACGTACGGTTGGGAAGACGTCTCCTCCTTCTTGATCCAGCAAGGGGAAGGAGAGGTTGATGGAGATCCAGCAGCACGACGGCGTGATGGTGGAAGCAACGGTGGCCCTTCGCCAAGCTCAGCGAGAGGGAGAGGTGTCACGGGAGGGAGAGGGAGGCGCCAGGGGCTAGGGTGCGGCTGCCCTCCCTCCCCCCACTATATATATGGCTCCTAGGGGGGGCGCCGGCCCTAGAGATTGAATCTCAAGGGGGAGGCGGCGGCCAAGGGGGGTGGCTTGCCCCCCAAGCCAAGTGGGGCGCCCCCCACCCCTAGGGTTTCCAACCCTAGGCGCAGGGGGAGGCCCAAGGTGGGCGCACCAGCCCACCAGGGGCAGGTTCCCTTCCCCACTTCAGCCCATGGGCCCCTCCGGGATAGGTGGCCCCACCCGGTGGACCTCCGGGACCCTTCCGGTGGTCCCGGTACAATACTGGTGACCTCCGAAACTTTCTCGATGGCCGAAACTTGACTTCCTATATATAATTCTTCACCTCCGGACCAGTCCGGAACTCCTCGTGACGTCCAGGATCTCATCCGGGACTCCGAACAACTTTCGGGTTACCGCATACTAATATCTTTACAACCCTAGCGTCACCGAACCTTAAGTGTGTAGACCCTACGGGTTCGGGAGACACGCAGACATGACCGAGACGACTCTCCGGTCAATAACCAACAGCTGGATCTGGATACCCATGTTGGCTCCCACATGCTCCTCGATGATCTCATCGGATGAACCACGATGTCGAGGATTCAATCAATCCCGTATACAATTCCCGTTGTCAATCGGTACGTTACTCGCCCGAGACTCGATCGTCGGTATCCCAATACCTCGTTCAATCTCGTTACCGGCAAGTCACTTTACTCATACCGTAATGCATGATCCCGAGATCAACCACTTGGTCACATTGAGCTCATTATGATGATGCATTACCGAGTGGGCCCAGAGATACCTCTTCGTCATACGGAGTGACAAATCCGAGTCTCGATTCGTGCCAACCCAACAGACACTTTTGGAGATACCCGTAGTGCACCTTTATAGTCGCCCAGTTACATTGTGACGTTTGGCACACTCAAAGCACTCCTACGGTATCCGGGAGTTGCACAATCTCATGGTCTAAGGAAATGATACTTGGCATTCGGAAAAGCTCTAGCAAACGAACTACACGATCTTTGAGCTATGCTTAGGATTGGGTCTTGTCCATCACATCATTCTCCTAATGATGTGATCCCGTTATTAATGACATATAATGTCCATAGTCAGGAAACCATGACTATCTTTTGATCAACAAGCTAGTCAATTAGAGGCTCACTAAGGACGTGTTGTGGTCTATGTATTCACACATGTATTACGATTTCTGGATAACACAATTATAGCATGAACAATAGACAATTATCATGAATAAGGAAATATAATAATAACCATTTTATTATTGCCTCTAGGGCATATTTCCAATAGTCTTCCACTTACACTAGAGTCAATAATCTAGTTACGTTGTGATGAATCGAACACCCATAGAGTTCTAGTGTTGATCATGTTTTGCTCTAGGGAGATGTTTAGTCAACGGATCTGCTACATTTAGGTCCGTATGTACTTTACAAATATCTATGTCTCCATTTTGAACACTTTCACGAATGGAATTGAAGCGACGCTTGATATGCCTGGTCTTCCTGTGAAACCTGGGCTCCTTGGCAAGGGCAATAGCTCCAGTATTGTCATAGAAGAGACTCATCGGGCCCGACGCATTGGGAATGACTCCTAGGTCGGTAACGAACTCCTTCACCCAGATTGCTTCTTGTGCTGCCTCCGAGGCTGCCATGTACTCCGCTTCACATGTAGATCCCGTCACAACGCTTTGCTTGCAACTGCACCAGCTTACTGCCCCACCATTCAAAATGTACATGTATCTGGTTTCTGACTTAGAGTCATCCAGATCTGTGTTGAAGCTAGCATCGACGTAACCCTTTACGACGAGCTCTTCGTCACCTCCATAAACGAGAAACATATCCTTAGTCCTCTTAAGGTACTTCAAGATATTCTTGACCGCTGTCCAGTGTTCCATGCCGGGATTATTTTGGTACCTTCCTACCAAATTTACGGCAAGGTTTACATCAGGTCTGGTACACAGCATAGCATTCATGATAGGCCCTATGGCCGAGACATAGGGGACGACACTCATCTTTTCTCTATCTTCTGCCGTGGTCGGGCATTGAGCCGTGCTCAATCTCGTACCTTGCAACACAGGCAAGAACCCCTTCTTTGACTGATCCATATTGAACTTCTTCAATATCTTGTCAAGTTACGTACTCTGTGAATGACCAATGAGGCGTCTTGATCTATCTCTATAGATTTTGATGCCTAATATATAAGCAACTTCTCCAAGGCCCTTCATTGAAAAACACTTGTTCAAGTAGGCCTTTATGCTTTCCAAGAATTCTATATCATTTCCCATCAACAGTATGTCATCCACATATAATATGAGAAATTCTACGGAGCTCCCACTCACTTTCTTGTAAACACAGGCTTCTTCATAAGTCTGTGTAAACTCAAACGCTTTGATCATCTCATCAAATCGAATGTTCCAACTCCGAGATGCTTGCACCAGCCCATAGATTGAGCGTTGGAGCTTGCACACCTTGTTAGCATTCTTAGGATCGACAAAACCTTCCGGCTGCATCATATACAATTCTTCCTTAAGAAAGCTGTTAAGGAATGTCGTTTTGACGTCCATTTGCCATATCTCATAATCATAGAATGCGGCAATTGCTAACATGATTCGGACGGACTTTAGCTTTGCTACGGGTGAGAAAGTCTCATCGTAGTCAACCCCTTGAACTTGTCGATAACCCTTAGCAACGAGTCGAGCCTTGTAGATAGTCACATTACCATCTGCGTCTGTCTTCCTTTTAAAGATTCATTTATTTTCTATGGCTCGCCGATCATCGGGCAAGTCAGTCAAAGTCCATACTTCGTTTTCATACATGGATCCTATCTCGGATTTCATGGCTTCTAGCCATTTGTCGGAATCTAGGCCCGCCATCACTTCCTCATAGTTCGAAGGTTCACCGTTGTCTAACAACATGATTTCCAAGACAGGGTTGCCGTACCACTCGGGTGCGGAACGTGTCCTTGTGGACCTACGAAGTTCAGTAGAAACTTGATCTGAAGTTTCATGATCATCATCATTAACTTCCTCTCTAGTCGGTGCAGGCACCTCAGGAACATTTTCTTGAGCTGCGCCACTCTCCGGTTCAAGAGGCAATACTTCATCAAGTTCTACTTTCCTCCCACTTACTTCTTTCGAGAGAAACTCTTTCTCTAGAAACGATCCATTCTTGGCAACAAAGATCTTGCCTTCGGATCTGAGGTAGAAGGTATACCCAATAGTTTCTTTAGGGTATCCTATGAAGACGCATTTTTCGGACTTGGGTTTGAGCTTTTCAGGTTGAAGTTTCTTGACATAAGCATCGCATCCCCAAACTTTTAGAAACGACAGATTAGGTTTCTTCCCAAACCATAATTCATACGGTGTCGTCTCAACGGATTTCGACGGAGCCCTATTTAAGGTGAATGCGGCAGTCTCTAAAGTATAGCCCCAAAATGACAGCGGTAGATCGGTAAGAGACATCATAGATCACACCATATCAAATAGAGTGCGATTACGACGTTCGGACACACCATTACGCTGAGGTGTTTCAGGCGGCGTGAGTTGTGAAACAATTCCACATTTCCTTAAGTGCATGACAAATTCATGACTCAAGTATTCTCCCCCACGATCTGATCGCAAGAACTTGATTTTCCTGTCACGTTAATTCTCAACCTCACTCTGAAATTCCTTGAACTTTTCAAAGGTCTCAGACTTGTGCTTCATTAAGTAGACATACCCATATCTAATCAAGTCATCAATGAGGGTGAGAACATAACGATAGCCACCGCGAGCCTCACCGCTCATTGGACCGCACACATTAGTATGCATGATTTCCAATAAGTTGGTTGCTCGCTCCATTGTTCCTGAGAACAGAGTCTTGGTCATTTTACCCATAAGGCATGGTTCGCACGTGTCAAATGATTCGTAATCAAGAGACTCCAAAAGTCCATCTGAATGGAGCTTCTTCATGCGTTTGACACCTATGTGACCAAGGCGGCAGTGCCACAAGTATGTGGGACTATCATTATCAACCTTACATCTTTTGGTATTCACACTATGAATATGTGTAACATTACGCTCGAGATTCATTGAGAATAAACCATTCACTAGCGGGGCATGACCATAAAACATATCTCTCATATAAATAGAACAACCATTATTCTCGGATTTAAATGAGTAGACATCTCGAATTAAACGAGATCCTAATACAATATTCATGCTCAAAGCTGGCACTAAATAACAATTATTGAGGTTTAAAACTAATCCCGTAGGTAAATGTAGAGGTAGCGTGCCGACGGCGATCACATCGACCTTGGAACCATTCCTGACGCGCATCGTCACCTCGTCCTTCGCCAGTCTCCGCTTATTCCGCAGCTCCTGCTTTGAGTTACAAATGTGAGCAACCGCACAGGTATAAAATACCCAGGAGCTACTACGAGTACTGGTAAGGTACACATCAATTACATGTATATCACATATACCTTTAGTGTTGCCGGCCTTCTTGTCCGCTATGTATTTGGGGCAGTTCCGCTTCCAGTGACCACTTCCCTTGCAATAAAAACACTCAGTCTCGGGCTTGGGCCCATTCTTTGGCTTCTTCCCGACAGCTTGCTTACCGGGCGTGGCAACCCCCTTGCCGTCCTTTTTGAATTTCTTCTTACCCTTGCCTTTCTTAAACTTAGTGATTTTATTCACCATCAACACTTGATGTTCCTCAGGAATGGTCTTTTCCATCCCCTGCATATTGAAGTTCATCACAAAGCTCTTGTAGCTCGGTGGAAGCGACTGAAGGATTCTGTCAGTGACCGCGTCATCCGGGAGATTAACTCCCAGCTGAGTCAAGCGGTTGTGCAACCCAGACATTTTGAGTATGTGCTCACTGACAGAACTATTTTCCTCCATCTTACAACTGAAGAACTTGTCGGAAACTTCATATCCCTCGACCCGGGCATGAGTTTGGAAAACCATTTTCATCTCTTCGAACATCTAATATGCTCCGTGTTGCTCAAAACGCTTTTGGAGCCCCGGTTCTAAACTGTAAAGCATGCCGCACTGAACGAGGGAGTAATCATCAGCATGTGACTGCCAAGCATTCATAACGTCTTGGTTCTCTGGGATGGGTGCGTCACCTAGCGGTGCTTCTAGGACATAATCTTTCTTGGCAGCTATGAGGATGATCCTCAGGTTCCGGACCCAGTCCGTATAGTTGCTGCCATCATCTTTCAGCTTGGTTTTCTCTAGGAACGCGTTGAAGTTGAGGGCAACATTAGCGTGGGCCATTTGATCTACAAGACATAATGTAAATATTTTAGACCAAGTTCATGATAATTAAGTTCATCTAATCAAATTATTCAATGAACTCCCACTCAGATAGACATCCCTCTAGTCATCTAAGTGAACCATGATCCGAGTCAACTAGGCCGTGTCCGATCATCACGTGAGATGGACTAGTCAACATCAGTGAACATCTTCATGTTGATCGTATCTTCTATACGACTCATACTCGACCTTTCGGTCTTCCGTGTTCCGAGGCCATGTCTGTACATGCTAGGCTCGTCAAGTCAACCTAAGTGTATTGTGTGTGTAAATCTGGCTTACACCCGTTGTATTCGAACGTTAGAATCTATCACACCCGATCATCACGTGGTGCTTCGAAACAACGAACCTTCGCAATGGTGCACAATTAGGGGGAACACTTTCTTGAAATTATTGCGAGGGATCATCTTATGTAAGCTACCGTCGTTCTAAGCAAATAAGATGTAAAACATGATAAACATCACATGCAATCAAATAGTGACATGATATGGAAAATATCATTTAGCTCCTTATGATCTCCATTTTCGGGGCGCCATGATCATCGTCGTCACCGGCATGACACCATGATCTCCATCATCATGATCTCCATCATCGTGTCTTCATGAAGTTGTCTCGTCATCTATTACTTCTACTACTATGGCTAACGGTTTAGCAATAAAGTAAAGTAATTACACGATGTTATATGTTGACACGCAGGTCATAAATAAATTAAGACAACTTCTATGGCTCCTGCCGGTTGTCATACTCATCGACATGCAAGTCATGATTCCTATTACAAGAACATGATCAATCTCATACATCACATATATCATTCATCACATCTTTTTGGCCATATCACATCACACGGCATATGCTGCAAAAACAAGTTAGACGTCCTCTAATTGTTGTTGCAAGTTTTTACGTGGCTGCTATAGGTTTCATAGCAAGAACGTTCCTTACCTACGCCAAAAACCACAACGTGATATGCCAATTTCTATTTACCCTTCATAAGGACCCTTTTTTATCGAATCCGATCCGACTAAAGTGGGAGAGACAGACACCCGCTAGCCACCTTATGCAACTAGTGCATGTTAGTCGGTGGAACTAGTCTCACGTAAGCGTACATATAAGGTCGGTCCGGGCCGCTTCATCCCACGATGCCGCCGAATCAAGATAAGACTAGTAACGGCAAGTAAATTGACAATATCGACGCCCACAACTACTTTGTGTTCTACTCGTGCATAGAAACTACGCATAGACCTAGCTCATGATGCCACTTTCGGGGAGATTCTCCTTTGGCGGTGATACAAGCACACTCCTCCAGGTATTCATCTGGGATGGGGCACGGCCGGTAGTCCGTACCCCTCCATGGACGGGGTACCAGGTGTTGGAAATATGCCCTAGAGGCAATAATAAATAAGTTATTATTATATTTCCTTGTTCATGATAATCGTTTATTATCCATGCTAGAATTGTATTGATAGGAAACTCAGATACATGTGTGGATACATAGACAACACCATGTCCCTAGTAAGCCTCTAGTTGACTAGCTCGTTGATCAATAGATGGTTACCGTTTCCTGACCATGGACATTGGATGTCGTTGATAACGGGATCACATCATTAGGAGAATGATGTGATGGACAAGACCCAATCCTAAGCATAGCACTAGATCGTGTAGTTCGTATGCTAAAGCTTTTCTAATGTCAAGTATCATTTCCTTAGACTATGAGATTGTGCAACTCCCGGATACCGTAGGAGTGCTTTGGGTGTGCCAAACGTCAGAACGTAACTGGGTGGCTATAAAGGTACACTACAGGTATCTCCGAAAGTGTCTGTTGGGTTGGCACGAATCGAGACTGGGATTTGTCACTCCGTGTAAACGGAGAGGTATCTCTGGGCCCACTCGGTAGGACATCATCATAATGTGCACAATGTGATCAAGGAGTTGATCACGGGATGATGTGTTACGGAACGAGTAAAGAGACTTGCCGGTAACGAGATTGAACAAGGTATCGGGATACCGACGATCGAATCTCGGGCAAGTATCATACCGCTAGACAAAGGGAATTGTATACGGGATTGATTAAGTCCTTGACATCGTGGTTCATCCGATGAGATCATCGTGGAACATGTGGGAGCCAACATGGGTATCCAGATCCCGCTGTTGGTTATTGACCGGAGAGTCATCTCGGTCATGTCTGCATGTCTCCCGAACCCGTAGGGTCTACACACTTAAGGTTCGGTGACGCCGGGGTTATAGAGATATTAGTATGCGGTAACCCGAAAGTTGTTCGGAGTCCTGGATGAGATCATGGACGTCACGAGGAGTTCCGGAATGGTCCGGAGGTAAAGAATTATATATAGGAAGTGCTATTTCGGCCATCGGAACAAGTTTCGGGGTCACCGGTATTGTACCGGGACCACCGGAAGGGTCCCGGGGGTCCACCGGGTGGGGCCACCTGCCCCGGGGGGCACATGGGCTGTAGGGGGTGTGCCTTGGCCTACATGGGACAAGGGCACCAGCCCCAAGAGGCCCATGCGCCAAAGGGACAAGAGGAGGGAAGAGTCCTAAAGGGGGAAGGCACCTCCGAGGTGCCTTGGGGAGGATGGACTCCTCCCCCCCTTGGCCGCACCCTTCCTTGGAGGAAGGGCAAGGCTGCGCCCTCCCCCTCTCCCTTGGCCCTATATATAGTGGGGGAAGGGAGGGCAGCACCAACCCTGAGCCCTGGCGCCTCCCTCTCCCTCCCATGACACATCTCCCTCCTCCCGCAGCGCTTGGCGAAGCCCTGTTGGAATCCCGCTACTTCCACCACCACGCCGTCATGCTGTTGGATCTCCATCAACCTCTCCCCCCCTTGCTGGATCAAGAAGGAGGAGACGTCGCTGCTCCGTACGTGTGTTGAACGCGGAGGTGCCGTCCGTTCGGCGCTAGGATCATCGGTGATTTGGATCACGACGAGTACGACTCCATCAACCCCGTTCTCTTGAACGCTTCCGCGCGCGATCTAAAAGGGTATGTAGATCCACTCCTCCCTCGTTGCTAGATGACTCCATAGATTGATCTTGGTGATGCGTAGAAAATTTTGAATTTCTGCTACGTTCCCCAACAGTGGCATCATGAGCTAGGTCTATGCGTAGTTACTATGCACGAGTAGAACACAAAGTAGTTGTGGGCGTTGATTTTGTTCAATATGCTTGCCGTTACTAGTCTTATCTTGATTCGGCGGCATCGTGGGATGAAGCGGCCCGGACCGACCTTACACGTACTCTTACGTGAGACTGGTTCCACCGACTGACATGCACTAGTTGCATAAGGTGGCTAGCGGGTGTCTGTCTCTCCCACTTTAGTCGGATCGGATTCGATGAAAAGGGTCCTTATGAAGGGTAAATAGCAATTGGCATATCACATTGTGGTCTTTGCGTAGGTAAGAAACGTTCTTGCTAGAAACCCATAGCAGCCACGTAAAACATGCAAACAACAATTAGAGGACGTCTAACTTGTTTTTGCAGGGTATGCTATGTGATGTGATATGGCCAAAGGATGTGATGAATGATATATGTGATGTATGAGATTGATCATGTTCTTGTAATAGGAATCACGACTTGCATGTCGATGAGTATGACAACCGGCAGGAGCCATAGGAGTTGTCTTAATTTATTTATGGCCTGCGTGTCTACATAAACGTCATGTAATTACTTTACTTTATTGCTAACCGTTAGCTATAGTAGTAGAAGTAATAGTTGACGAGACAACTTCATGAAGACACGATGATAGAGATCATGATGATGGAGATCATGGTTTCATGCCGGTGACAAGATGATCATGGAGCCCCAAGATGGAGATCAAAGGAGCTATATGATATTGGCCATATCATGTCACTATTATTTGATTGCATGTGATGTTTATCATGTTTTTGCATCTTGTTTACTTAGAACGACGATAGTAAATAAGATGATCCCTCACTAAAATTTCAAGAAGGTGTTCCCCCTAACCGTGCACCGTTGCGAAAGTTCATCGTTTCGAAGCACCACGTGATGATCGGGTGTGATAGATTCTTACGTTCACATACAACGGGTGTAAGACAGATTTACACACGCGAAACACTTAGGTTGACTTGACGAGCCTAGCATGTGTACAGACATGGCCTCGGAACACAAGAGACCGAAAGGTCGAGCATGAGTCGTATGGTAGATACGATCAACATGAAGATGTTCACCGATGTTGACTAGTCCGTCTCACGTGATGATCGGACACGGCCTAGTTGACTCGGATCATGTAATCACTTAGATGATTGGAGGGATGTCTATCTGAGTGGGAGTTCATAAGATGAACTTGTTTATCCTGAACATAGTCAAAAAGGATTTTGCAAATTATGTCGTAGCTCGCGCTTCAGTTCTACTGTTTAGTTATGTTCCTAGAGAAAATTTAGTTGAAAGTTGATAGTAGTAATTATGCGGACTAGGTCCGTAAACTGAGGTTTGTCCTCATTGCTTCATAGAAGGCTTATGTCCTTAATGCACCGCTCAGTGTGCTGAACCTCGAACGTTGTCTATGGATGTTGCGAACATCTGACATACACATTTTGATAACTACGTGATAGTTCATTTAAACGGCTTAGAGTTGAGGCACCGAAAACGTTTTGAAACGTCGCGAAACATATGAGATGTTTCGAGGGCTGAAATTGGGATTTCAGGCTCGTGCCCACGTCAAGAGGTATAAGACCTCCGACGATTTTTTAGCCTGCAAACTAAGGGAGAAAAGCTCAATTGTTGAGCTTGTGCTCAGATTGTCTGAGTACAACAATCGCTTGAATCGAGTGGGAGTTGATCTTCCAGATGAAATAGTGATGGTTCTCCGAAGTCATTACCACCAAGCTGCTTGAGCTTCGTGATGAACTATAATATATCAAGGACATATATGATGATCCTTGAGATATTCGCGATGTTTGACACCACAAAAGTAGAAATCAAGAAGGAGCATCAATTGTTGATGGTTGGTCAAACCACTAGTTTCAAGAAGGGCAAGGGCAAAAAGGGATGCTTCATGAAACGGCAAATCAGCTGCTGCTCTAGTGAAGAAACCCAAGGTTGAACCCAAACCCGAGACTAAGTGCTTCTGTAATAAGGGGAACAACCACTGGAGCAGAATTACCCTAGATACTTGGTAGATTAGAAGGCTGGCAAGGTTGATAGAAGTATATTGGATATACATTGTGTTGATGTGTAGTTTACTAGTACTCCTAGTAGCACCAGGGTATTAGATACCGGTTCGGTTGCTAAGTGTTAGTAACTCGAAATAAAAGCTACGGAATAAACGGAGACTAGCTAAAGGTGAGCTGACGATATGTGTTGGAAGTGTTTCCAATGTTGATATGATCAAGCATCGCACGCTCCCTCTACCATCGAGATTGGTATTAAAACCTAAATAATTGTTATTTGGTGTTTGCGTTGAGCATAGACATGATTGGATTATGTCTATCGTGATACGGTTATTCATTTAAGGAGAATAATGGTTACTCTGTTTATTTGAATAATACCTTCAATGGTCTTGCACCTGAAATGAATGGTTCATTGAATCTCGATCGTAGTGATACACATGTTCATGCCAAAAGATATAAGATAGTAATGATAGTACCACCTACTTGTGGCACTGCCACGTAAGTCATATCGGTATAAAACGCATGAAGAAGCTCCATGTTGATGGATCTTTGGGCTCACTCATTTTTTGAAAAGTTTGAGACATGCGAACCATATCTATTGGTGTATATGCATGAAGAAACTCCATGCAAATGGACCGTTTGGACTCACTTGATTTTGAATCACTTGAGACATGCAAATCATACCACATGGGCAAGATGACTGAAAGCCCCGTTTTCAGTAAAATGGAACTAGAAAGCAACTTGTTGGAAGTAATACATTTTGATGTGTGCAATCCAATGAGTGCTGAGGCATGTAGTGGATATCGTTATGTTCTTACTTCACAGATGATTTGAGTAGATGTTGAGTATATTTACTTGATGAATCACGAGTCTGAATTATTGAAAGGTTCAAGTAATTTCAGGGTGAAGTTGAAAGATCGTCGTGACAAGAGTATAAAATATCTATGATATGATCATAGAGATGAATATCTGAATTATGAGTTTGGCACAGAAGTAAGACATTGTGGAAATTGTTTCACAACTAATACAGCCTGGAACACCATAGTGTGATGGTGTGTCCGAACATCATAACTGCACCCTATTGGATATGATGCATACCATGATGTCTCTTATCGAATTGCCACGATAGTTTATGGGTTAGGCATTAAAGACAACCACATTCACTTTAAATAGGGCACCACGTAATTCCGATGAGATGACACCGTATGAACTATGGTTTGGAGAAACCTAAGCTGTCATTTCTTAGAAGTTTGGGGCTGCGACGCTTATGTGAAAAAGTTTCAGGCTGATAAGCTCGAACCCAAAGCGGATAAATGCATCTTCATAGGACACCCAAAACAGTTGGGTATACCTCCTGTCTCAGATCCGAAAGCAATAAGGGATTGTTTCTAGAATCGGGTCCTTTCTCGAGGAAAAGTTTCTCTCGAAAGAATTGAGTGGGAGGATGGTGGAGACTTGATGAGGTTATTGAACCGTCTCTTCAACTAGTGTGTGGCAGGGCACAGGAAGTTGTTCCTGTGGCACCTACAACAATTGAACTGGAAGCTTATGATAGTGATCATGAAACTTCAGATCAAGTCACTACCAAACCTCGTGGGATGACAAGGATGCGTACTACTTCAGAGTGGTACGTGATCCTGTCTTGGAAGTCATGTTGCTAGACAACAATGAACCTACGAGCCATGGAGAAGCGATGGTGGGCCCGGATTCCGATAAATGGCTCGAGGCCATAAAATCCGAGATAGGATCCATGTATGAAAACAAAGTGTAGACTTTGGAAGAACTACTTGATGGTCGTAAGGCTGTTGAGTACAGATGGATTTTAAAAGGAAGACGGACAATGATGGTAAATGTCACCATTAAGAAAGCTCGACTTGTCGTTAAGATGTTTCCCGACAAGTTCAAGGAGTTGACTACGATGAGACTTTCTGACTCGTAGCGATGCTAAGAGTCTGTTGGAATTATATTAGCGATTACTGCATTATTTATGAAATCTTGCAGATAGGATGTCAAAACATTGTTTCCTCGACGTTTTTTTGAGGAAAGGTTGTATGTGATACAAAACGGAAGGTTTTGTCAAATCCTGAAAGATGCTAATAAGTATGCAAAGCTCCAGCAATCCTTCTGGGGACTGGAGTAAGCATCTCGGAGTTGGAATGTATGCTTTGATGATGATCAAAGATTTTGGGTTTATACAAAGTTTATGAGAAACTTGTATTTCCAAAGAAGTGAGTGGGAGCACTATAGAATTTTTGATGAGTATATGTTGTTGACATATTATGGATCAGAAATGACGTAGAATTTCTGGAAAGCATATAGGGTTATTTGGAAAGTGTTTTTCAATGGAAAGCCTGGATCAAGCTACTTGAACATTGAGCATCAAGATCTATAAGGATAGATCAAAACGCTTAATGGTATTTTCAAATGAGCACATACCTTGACATGATCTTGAAGGTGTTCAAGATGGATCAGTCAAAGAAGGAGTTCTTGCCTGAGTTGTAAGGTATGAAGTTATGATTTAAAGCTCGACCACGACAGAAGAAAGAGGAAGGACGAAGGTCGTCCCCTATGCTTTAGACGTAGGCTCTATAGTATGCTATGCTGTGTACCGCACCTGAAGTGTGCCTTGCCATGAGTCAGTCAAGGGGTACAAGAGTGATCCAAGAATGGATCACAGGACAGCGGTCAAAGTTATCCTTAGTAACTAGTGGACTAAGGAATTTTCTCGATTATGGAGGTGATAAAGAGTTCGACGTAAAGAGTTACGTCGATGCAAGCTTAACACCTATCCGGATAGCTCTGAGTAGAGATGCCGGATACGTATAATGGAGCAACAAATTAGAATAGCTCCAAGTAGAACAGTTATTTGGAATAGCTCCAAATAGAACGTGGTAGCTACATCTAGGAGATGACATATAGATTTGTAAAGCACACACGGATCTGAAAGGTTCAGACCCGTTGACTAAAACCTCTCTCACAAGCAACATGATCAAACCCAGAACTCATTGAGTGTTAATCACATAGTGATGTGAACTAGATTATTGACTCTAGTAAACTCTTTGGATGTTGGTCACATGGAGATGTGACCTGTGAGTGTTAATCACATGGCGATGTGAACTAGATTATTGACTCTAGCGCAAGTGGGAGATTGTTGGAAATATGCCCTAGAGGCAATAATAAATAAGTTATTATTATATTTCCTTGTTCATGATAATCGTTTATTATCCATGCTAGAATTGTATTGATAGGAAACTCAGATACATGTGTGGATACATAGACAACACCATGTCCCTAGTAAGCCTCTAGTTGACTAGCTCGTTGATCAATAGATGGTTACCGTTTCCTGACCATGGACATTGGATGTCGTTGATAACGGGATCACATCATTAGGAGAATGATGTGATGGACAAGACCCAATCCTAAGCATAGCACTAGATCGTGTAGTTCGTATGCTAAAGCTTTTCTAATGTCAAGTATCATTTCCTTAGACTATGAGATTGTGCAACTCCCGGATACCGTAGGAGTGCTTTGGGTGTGCCAAACGTCACAACGTAACTGGGTGGCTATAAAGGTACACTACAGGTATCTCCGAAAGTGTCTGTTGGGTTGGCACGAATCGAGACTGGGATTTGTCACTCCGTGTAAACGGAGAGGTATCTCTGGGCCCACTCGGTAGGACATCATCATAATGTGCACAATGTGATCAAGGAGTTGATCACGGGATGATGTGTTACGGAACGAGTAAAGAGACTTGCCGGTAACGAGATTGAACAAGGTATCGGGATACCGACGATCGAATCTCGGGCAAGTATCATACCGCTAGACAAAGGGAATTGTATACGGGATTGATTAATTCCTTGACATCGTGGTTCATCCGATGAGATCATCGTGGAACATGTGGGAGCCAACATGGGTATCCATATCCCGCTGTTGGTTATTGACCGGAGAGTCATCTCGGTCATGTATGCATGTCTCCCGAACCCGTAGGGTCTACACACTTAAGGTTCGGTGACGCTGGGGTTATAGAGATATTAGTATGCGGTAACCCGAAAGTTGTTCGGAGTCCCGGATGAGATCCCGGACGTCACGAGGAGTTCCGGAATGGTCCGGAGGTAAAGAGTTATATATAGGAAGTGCTATTTCGGCCATCGGGACAAGTTTCGGCCGGAAGGGTCCCGGGGGTCCACCGGGTGGGGCCACCTGCCCCGGGGGGCCACATGGGCTGTAGGGGGTGCGCCTTGGCCTACATGGGCCAAGGGCACCAGCCCCAAGAGGCCCATGCGCCAAAGGGACAAGAGGAGGGGAGAGTCCTAAAGGGGGAAGGCACCTCCGAGGTGCCTTGGGGAGGATGGACTCCTCCCCCCCTTGGCCGCACCCTTCCTTGGAGGAAGGGGCAAGGCTGCGCCCTCCCCCTCTCCCTTGGCCCTATATATAGTGGGGGAAGGGAGGGCAGCACCAACCCTGAGCCCTGGCGCCTCCCTCTCCCTCCTCCCGCAGCGCTTGGCGAAGCCCTGTTGGAATCCCGCTACTTCCACCACCACGCCGTCGTGCTGTTGGATCTCCATCAACCTCTCCTCCCCCCTTGCTGGATCAAGAAGGAGGAGACGTCGCTGCTTCGTACGTGTGTTGAACGCGGAGGTGCCGTCCGTTCGGCGCTAGGATCATCGGTGATTTGGATCACGACGAGTACGACTCCATCAACCCCGTTCTCTTGAACGCTTCCGCGCGCGATCTACAAGGGTATGTAGATCCACTCCTCCCTCGTTGCTAGATGACTCCATAGATTGATCTTGGTGATGCGTAGAAAATTTTGAATTTCTGCTACGTTCCCCAACACCAGGTGACAAGCGAACCTCAATACCAGCTGGGGAATAATGCCAGCGCAGATGTCATAACCTACTTGGCCGTCGTGGACAACAAAGAGGAGATCTATTTCACCTACACTTTCTCCGACGAGCTCTTTTATGGTACCCTGTAGTGAATATGGACCGTTAATCCGCGAAATCCAATGCCCATGACCGATCTGTACCGCTGCGAGCAGACCAACAACATCGCGAGCAGTATAGGTAGCACTGGTCCTTCTCGACCAACAGTATATATGTTATGAGGGCATTTTTGGACTTCTTCAATTCAGCCGCCCCCAAGTCCCCAACCCACCCCGCGCGCTGTTCTCGTCCACCTATGCTGGTAGAGTTCCGACGGCCATCGCAGTGCATCGTCCTATTCTCCATCCTGTCTTCCCTCCCTCGACAAGCCTGAATCCTGTTCTTTCCCTGTGCGTGGATCCAGCACTCGACAGCTTGGCGTAGGCCTCGGCCCGGACCATGCTCTTCTTCTCCAATAGGCCATGAGGCGTTGGCCTGCGCCCCTCCCAGACCATGCTCATTTTGTCCTGGTTCACAACGGTGGCAACCAAACCACTTTGTGTCGTTGTCCGTTGATGTAGAAGCATGCCGTGTACAGAAGTTCGTGGTCTGGCCATGCTGTCCGGGCAGGACGGAGGAGGGCGCTGACGGAGCCGTGGCCACCATGTCTTGTTCCCACCGAGAAATAGCGACGTGACCCCAAGGTAGACTAGCGCGTCGGGTCGCAGTACACGGCAGGCGGCAGCAAGGTCAGCTAGAGCATGGCGGCCATGGGAGCGAGCAAGCTATGTCAAGTCCCAGCTATTACTCCGAAATAGGCTGGCATCTTGCCCCAACAACATTCACGTTTAGGCCTTCGCGTACTGAAAAATTGTCCATATTGCCCACACAAAATCAACGGTGATATTTAGTTATACTGGCCCACCTCGCCCGGAGCAGTATAGGGTACCGTAATAAAGCTCCCCTCCGACGGCGCCCCGCACACCTAACATACTTCGGCGAGTATCAACTCCAAAGCTGGAGCAGCAAGACATCAGAGTGGTCCGTCCTCTGGAAGTGGCCATTTCCGGGGTGCAACATCTACGCCTATTGCGGTCCAAACGGCTACTGCGATGCGACGGAGGAAGCAAAGACACGGCTACCGACGTCCACCGTCGCTGCTCCACGCCTCCATGCCCTGGACTCGATCCGCGTTAAGTCTTCATTGGAGCACTATATATCCCCGATGACCAGGAGACGTAGCTCTACACTTGCAGGATGAGGGCACCGGACATGGCACTGAAGTGGCGGTGACGTGCCAGTCAAACCCAGACGACGTGTCAAGTTTTAGTCAAAACCAGTCCACATCGAACGAAAACCACCTGAAGTGGTATGAGGGACCAAACGTGTCCGGTTTCAAGAGTTAAGGGTGTGTTTGGTTGTGGAACAAAGTGGAATGGAATGTCATGGTTCCATTGTTGGAAATATGCCCTAGAGGCAATAATAAATTGGTTATTATTATATTTCCTTGTTCATGATAATCGTTTATTATCCATGCTAGAATTGTATTGATAGGAAACTCAGATACATGTGTGGATACATAGACAACACCATGTCCCTAGTAAGCCTCTAGTTGACTAGCTCGTTGATCAATAGATGGTTACGGTTTCCTGACCATGGACATTGGATGTCATTGATAACGGGATCACATCATTAGGAGAATGATGTGATGGACAAAGACCCAATCCTAAGCCTAGCACAAGATCATGTAGTTCGTATGCTAAAGCTTTTCTAATGTCAAGTATCATTTCCTTAGACCATGAGATTGTGCAACTCCCGGATACCGTAGGAGTGCTTTGGGTGTACCAAACATCACAACGTAACTGGGTGGCTATAAAGGTACACTACAGGTATCTCCGAAAGTGTCTGTTGGGTTGGCACGAATCAAGACTGGGATTTGTCACTCCGTGTGACGGAGAGGTATCTCTGGGCCCACTCAGTAGGACATCATCATAATGTGCACAATGTGATCAAGGAGTTGATCACGGGATGATGTGTTACGAAACGAGTAAAGAGACTTGCCGGTAACGAGATTGAACAAGGTATCGGGATATCGACGATCGAATCTCGGGCAAGTATCGTACCGCTAGACAAAGGGAATTGTATACGGGATTGATTAAGTCCTTGACATCGTGGTTCATCCGATGAGATCATCGTGGAACATGTGGGAGCCAACATGGGTATCCAGATCCCGCTGTTGGTTATTGACCGGAGAGTCATCTCAGTCATGTCTGCATGTCTCCCGAACCCGTAGGGTCTACACACTTAACGTTCGGTGATGCTAGGGTTATAGAGATATCAGTATGCGGTAACCCGAAAGTTTTTCGGAGTCCCGGATGAGATCCCGGACGTCACGAGGAGTTCCGGAATGGTCCAGAGGTAAAGAATTATATATAGGAAGTGCTATTTCGGCCATCGGGACAAGTTTCGGGGTCACCGGTATTGTACCGGGACCACCGGAAGGGTCCCGGGGGTCCATCGGGTGGGGCCACCTGCCCTGGGGGGCCACATGGGCTGTAGGGGGTGCGCCTTGGCCTATATGGGCCAAGGGCACCAGCCCCAAGAGGCCCATGCGCCAAGAATCAAGGGAAAGGAAGAGTCCTAAAAGTGGAAGGCACCTCCGAGGTGCCTTGGGGAGGAGGGACTCCTCCCTGGCCGCACCCTTCCTTGGAGGAAGGGCCAAGGCTGCGCCTCCCCCCTCTCCCTTGTCCCTATATATAGTGGGGGGAAGGGAGGGCAGCCCAATCTAAGCCCTGGCGCCTCCCTCTCCCTCCCATGACACATCTACCTCCTCCCGCAGCGCTTGGCAAAGCCCTGTTGGAATCCCGCTACTTCCACCACCATGCCGTCGTGCTGCTGGATCTCCATCAACCTCTCCTTCCCCCTTGCTGGATCAAGAAGGAGGAGACGTCGCTGCTCCGTACGTGTGTTGAACACGGAGGTGCCGTCCGTTCGGCGCTAGGATCATCGGTGATTTGGATCACGACGAGTACGACTCCATCAACCCCGTTCTCTTGAACGCTTCCGCGCGCGATCTACAAGGGTATGTAGATCCACTCCTCCCTCGTTGCCAGATGACTCCATAGATTGATCTTGGTGATGCGTAGAAAATTTTGAATTTCTGCTACGTTCCCCAACATCCATCACATTCAATTCCACTAGAATGGGTCGGTTCCATTCTTATGTTTGGTTGAGGCAATAAATGAAATGGAATGGTTACATTCGAGTGTTTGGTTGGTGAGACACAATAAAACGAATTTGGTCATTTTGATAACATTTATACACAAGCATGACAGATACTGAGATACATGAGATCAAACATATCATACGACTATTCTCTTGCACCAATACATTTCTACAAACAAAAAGAAGCAATTTACACAGAAGAACCAAGAATATATGGAAGCTATGATCTGCTACCGCGATGCATATCATTGCTAACTCAAGAAGAAGCAAATCTACACAGAAGATGCTAGGCAGCCCCCAGCACACTAGGCCGCCGGTGCCACCGCCCCTCCCCCCCTCCCGCGCGCAGATCAGGCCGACGCGCACCAGCAGATCAGGTCGCCGGTGCTGCGCCCCAGCAGATCAGGCCGCCGCCGCTGCCGGAACTGGTCCTAGGAACGCCGCCACCGCTGCCGGAACAGGCCATCGGCCTCCAGTGGCTCGGCCGCCGCACCTGCTCCTCTTCAGATCGAGACGTGAAGGGACCAGGGAGGGAGAGGAGACGAAAGATGAAGAGGCGAGGATTTGTCAGGAGTGACGGGCTAGAGCGAGACCCAGGACCGGTTCCGCGTGATTCCTTCGATTTGGAGGTATCGGCGTGTTCCGGATATGGGCCGAATATTCCATCCGCGGGAATGAGTTGGTTCCTGGTCCGCTTACGTACCAAACGCAGGAACGAGGCCTCGGAATAGGTCCGACCCATGACATTCTAGTTGATGACTGCAACCAAACACACCCTAAGGGACTAAGGTTTGCCGGTTTTTGAAGTTGAGGGACTAAATCGAGACTTTCAAAAGAGTTGAGGGATGAAAAATATACTTTTCCCTTTCTTGTAATGCTTCTATCGTGGTTGTCCATGTTTTGTACTCTTTATTGATGCTTAGGTTCGTTGCCTTACATCAACTTTAAAAGAAAATGGATATGGCATCTCTTTGATGCAGAGGCCGGGGGTTCAACTCCTTTTTGAGAAAAAGTGGCCACCCCGCAACTTTTATGTTGTATGTATTCTGTTGAGCCAGCCAAACCACAGTAGGTCAATTTCTATGTTTCTTTTGTGAGTAAAACAATATAGTGAGCTGAGATCCCAACGCCAATGAAAGGTTGGGATAGCTAGGCCTCGGGTGTTGGCATGGTCTCGTGGGGAGGCCGTCGGAGGCATGTCCCTCCTCTGGCGCATCGTCATTGGCATCTTCGTGGCACTTTTGGTGGCGACGGCTAGGCATTGTCATGGTGCGCACGTCAACCATCGGCAACAGAACAGTGCGATAGTGTTCGGAAGTGATACAATGGCATCACTCCTTCGGCGTCGTCTCCTTTGACCGAAAGAGTGGTGAATAGGGATCATGTCGGCACACAATATGGATGCACTGGGTGAAACTCATGACCTAGCCTTATGGATGGATCAGGCAGAAGCGACGTTCACACGGTTGGCGATCCAAATGATGGTAAGCTCGGGGATGCCGTCGTACCAGATGCCGAGGTACACTGTGGCCGTAGCAATGGAGTTGAAAGGAGAGAAGAATCCCAAGGCGAACTCACCGCTGTCGGAGACGATGGTGGCGCCAGGAGAGAGCGGCTTGCCGGGAACAATCGGGTCAACGGAGGCATACAATGGCAGAAAGACCGGCCAGAGACCAAAATATTTGTGCTACCCAGGTGTTTTAGGATTTAGGAAGACTTACACTGAGCCAGGATCTATAAGCAAAAAAGGGCGTTGACGAATCACTCGTGCTTGCATCCACGGAAGCAGATGATCGATGGAGAGTTTTGGAATTTGGGTGGACTCGTATCGGAGCTGAGAGTGCGTTAGAGGGTTGACATCTCACATGTCCATGTCACAGTGAGGATGACGGCCGTGACCAGTCAGAAGTTCAGACTTGGTGACCGAGAGATTCAAAAGGTCGACGGGCACGGCGAGGACAACATGCTTTCACATGCAAATAGCAAATTTCCAAGTGTCAATAAATTACCGGACAAAATTTGGGAATGTAAATATCCAAGTTCTTGTTAAAATAAATCCGAGGCGCTCCGTCGATCTACCGAGGACCAAGCAATCACACAAGCACGACACCGAGATTTGTTAACGAGGTTCACCATCATGGCTACATCCCCGGGGCATGACTACGGGCACTTCTCCCCATGACACTGCTACAATACCGCACTCCGGCCACCCGGAAGCCGGCACACGCCGCCGGCTCCCCCGCGTGCCCGTGCCATTATGTTGGCATAGGTTACATCGTGTGTCTAGCTCCGCTATATATGAGAGGCTAGGATACAAGTCTCCTACTTGGACACAACTCCATATCCTATCTAAACACAATACAACTACAAGTCCAACTGTAACCTACCTTGTACACAATATTCGACACAACTCTAACAAACTCCATCTTGGCGAATATTCTCCACCACCTTGAATTCGTCAATGCGTCAAACTTTTATGTACATTGGACTTGAGCTTATCCCATGAGTACCGCTGCTACTCCAAAGACTTCATATGACTCCACCTGCAACTGTAGTCCCTTCTCGTCTTCTTCACAGTCAACACTCGAGCAAAAATTAAGTTCCTCGTTATTCTACTTTGTGCTCCCAACTTTCGGAGTATCCGCTCAACGCCATCACACACTGATCATTAATCTGCGTAAAAATGAACAACTCACATATTGGGTGTCATATATAAGAGTTACCTGAACTCAACATCACCACTCTTTCATGACCGTCTGTCTGAAATTTGAAGGAATTTCACCGTTGCCCTGTGTCACTTCGAGTCAAATTCACAGTTGTCTCACCCTTTTCCCCGGATATTCTCTGACATGTCCCACAGCTATAGCACTCAACCTCCTTCTGTACTTGTCACCCGCACTTTGCCATGTGCACCGAACACCACAGAATATACGGCCATGTACTCTCTCCGCTTTTGACAATTTCAGACTTTCCGTCACTTTCACAGATTCTCTATAGTCAACTCCTGTCCATCTTCCGGCACCGATAGACCCAGTCACCAACTTGATTCCGGTACTCGTCAACACTGCTTCAGCACGCCCTGCACACTTTGTCTGACCACATGTCTCACCATTAGTGCATTGGCATGTCGCTTTGTCCTGTGCTTACCGCACGCCTCGTTGCTATCACTGCGTCGAGCCTCTGCTGTCCTGGTCGAGTCTCCCGGGTAGCTAGCCCCCACTGCCTCAACCCCTACTGCAGAGAACCACCGATCATCACCGACCGATGCCGAGTATCACGTCTCCATCAGACCACTGGTACCCAGTCTGAAACCACGTGTCTCTCGCTACCCCGCTGAAATAGGCTTCGACTCTCCGTTAACTTACGCCGTAGCTCCTCCATCAGCACAGAGTGTAGTCATCCGTCAGACTCCAGCTCCACCTTCAGCATGACTCCATGGTGGTTGTACATGCCACCCTCCCGCGCCCTGTCGACTCCAAACTCTCATGTGCACCGTCTTGAGTCAACCCTACGCAATAGTCTGTCGAAGCCGCACAAGCCCTCAAGCCTGCACCAGGTGTTTCCACGCCCCAGAAGTCGGCCACCATCAGCATCACGCTCCTATGTCGTCGTCGCTGAAATCACCGCCGTCTTCTGCTTTGACCAACATCCCCGTCGATCCGTCAGACAGTCCAGTCTGACCCAGCCGTGTATGTTCGACTGCAACCATGCTCCACCTTGCGTCGTCTCCGCCCCGCACATCTGTGCATTGATTGACGCCCTGTGTTTGCATGATCCTGTCACGGCGCGCTCCAGACTACTCCAAGCCTTATACGCACGTCGCCATCCTTGCCTCACAATGTCCATCTTGATCAACTTGGCATCCTGCTACTCCATCAAGCATATCCGTCGCACAAACAATTCTTGCAACACTTGAATTCAGACAGCCTGTCAATGTAAGCATTAACCCAAAATACCAACTTCCGTCGACCTGTACTGGACCCGCGACTCCTGCGCCTCGATTACCATCCGGCCACGGCCGAAACAATACCTACACGCTGCCATCTCCATACAAGACCATGTACCAAGCAAAAGAGCCAATAAAATCCCACACAGCTTAGCTTTTCCTGTGTCCATGCAAAAACCATCTTGACGTACACCACACCACACCAAGCTTAGACTTTATTCCTTTACTCTCTTGCTCCTGATTGCAATGTGTTGGCTCGTGATGCTCCTTTTTCCTTAACAAATCTCTCATAGCTCTCTACAGCATACAGACATATGCTTCGTAGCCTCCAGCACACACACGCGCTTGCGGCAGTCACCCATGGACTAGCTACCATGTGCTCTCACGGCCCAACCTGCCCACCGAGCCATGATGACTCCGTTGGCGCCCCGTGGGCCTCCGCCCACGCATGGCCTGGCTCGGCCAGCCCCTCCTGGGCCAGCCTACCAGCACCGGCTGTAGTATGCCTAGTCGATCGCTTCGAATCCGATCTGGCCGAGACTTCCGACGCTAGGATTCCGCCGCTGCCTCTGTCAATCTACGAATCGATCTCGCCGACGCCACTCGCTGCTGACTTCTGTTCTGATCCGCCGGAACCAATATGCCACCGTGTGCTTCTTGATTCGCTTCTTGTACTCATCCGCTGAAAGATCGGTTTCTCATCCGCCTATGGCACTCCCTCGATGACATCTTTCCTGCGAACAACCGATCAGAGCTGAATTTTCCTCCTCCTCTAAATCAACACCACGGCCTCAACTCGAACCTTGCTCATGATACCACTTGTTAGAATAAATCCGAGGCGCTCCGTCGATCTACCGAGGACCAAGCAATCACACAAGCACGGCACTGCATTTGTTAACGAGGTTCACCATCATGGCTACATCCCCGGGGCATGACTACGGGCACTCCTCCCCATGACACCGTTACAATACCGCACTCCGGCCGCCCGGGCGCCGGCACATGCCGCCGGCTCCCCCGCGTGTCCGTGCTATTATGTTGGCATAGGTTACATCGTGTGTCTAGCCCCGCTATATATGAGAGGCCTAGACTACAAGTGTCTTACTTGGACACGACGCCATATCCTATCTAAACACAATACAACAACAAGTCCAACTGTAACCTACCTTGTATACAATATTCGACACAACTCTAACACTTCATGTAGTTCGCAAAATTCCATGAAAAATACATTGTGTGTGGTGTACAAAAACAACTGTTTTAGCGCCCAAAATCTTGCTTTTTTAATATCTGAACTTTTTTCTATTACACGAAAGTATTATTTTGTTCATGAAAATATGCAAGTATATGCAGAAGATATGAAGTAGGCATAATTTGTTCCGTGATATTTGAAACTTTAAAATACTCCCTCCAATCCTTATTAATTGCCGTTGATTTAGTACTACAATTTTATATTAAATCAGTGAAAATTAATATGAATAAGAGGGAGTAACTATTTTATTATATTGATTGTTTGTCCCATAGCATAGCATCCCGGCCTTTGTGATTCCGTGAGCCATTTCAGTCAAATTTGTTTCTTTTTAACGGTTCGGCATGTACTGGTGAAGCATCCGCTACTCATTACCATATTGAGATTCATGTAAACTTTACATATATAATTTGAGAAAACTATTGATGTGCAATACAGAAGGTTTAATAGTGGAATACAAATGCTATTGTCAGGTGTGTTAGCTTTGTGCCAGGAGAGAGCGTGAGACTGTGAAGAGGGCCGTTACATGCATTGTCTCTCCCATACAAAACACATAGTTTAATCTCATTGTCATTTTTTGAATGATCGATATCTTATAATATTTGTTTTTGAAACTTTAATATATTTGAAATTGTATTGAGAAGAGCTTCAGAACTCTTAGGCATATTTAGATGTTTTTTTTTCATATTTCAACTATTTTTGAAATATATTTCATAAAACATTAGATGGACCCAAGTGAAATGTTTCAACACATTGTTTAGTGACACTCGGCTTATAGTCAAAGGCTTTATGATGCCGAGCAGCCCTGTTCAACACTCAGCTTATAGTTAAGTCGAGTAGTGGACGAAAAGCACTTGACCTGCATCTAGTTGCCGATGTGACATAAGCGAGAGAAGTGCATATATCAACCTTCAACTCTTTGGTCGGTCTAATATACACCCCTCATCTATTATACCGTCTAAGTTGCACCCTCCAACTATAAAAACCAGACGAATTACCCCCCTGTCTCGCCTTGACCCTGGTTTTGGTCCAGTCAGCACATGTTGACCAGGTCAACTCGTGCAGTCAGCATGCCATGTCAACAATGAAATGAATATATAATGCATAAATCGATAATTTGAAAAATATCTAATCTGTTGGTCAAAATTTGGCAGCATTTTGGTGCCATTTGGTACCATTTGAGCATCATATGAACAAATAAAAAGGCTTGAACATAAGTGGTCACATATACATATATATAGGTCTGAAACACACATACATAGGTCTCACATACACATAGATAGGTCTGATACACACAAAGGTCTCACAAATAGGTCTGACACATATGTCTCACATAGATAGGTCTGATCGACACACAAACCTCACAAGCACACAAATAACTCTCAATTTTCAAATCCCAGCAAGCTTCGAAACCGAGCATATTTGGCCTTGCCAGTCCCCTTGCCTTTGTTACTGCCATTGCTACTGCTCCTCTCTTTGGTAACTTTGCTGCTAGTTGTCGCGCGAGAAGTACCAGTGCAAACATTGACATTCACATTCGAGCTTCCATGTACATTGAAGGTATTTCCAGAGAAATTATTTGACCTACTGTTGTTATTAGTTGGCGCCCTTCTCTTTGCTTGTCTTGGTGGTGCCATCTCCATGGTGGCCCTTCTTTTGTGTGAAGTGCTTTGTTGTGAACTCTGTAATAGAACAATTAGATGTACTACATTATATCAGCAGTGGTAAAAAAAGAAAGTACGGCGGAAAAATATGGTGAACGAGCTTACCAGAACAGGTGCTTCACTTGGTGGACGAGCACTTCCCCTAGGAGCACTAGGCGTAGCAGAAAGTGGAGCAGTACCACTAGGAGCAGAAGCAGATGGAGCACTAGCACTAGGCACTCCATTTCTTTGTTTGCAAGTTGTTTTGTTGTGTCCACTTTGCTTGCACAAGCTACACTTGATCACTGTGCCAACCTTGCTAACTTTGCTAGTCTTTGGTTTTTCTTCCTCTTCTCTTGTTCTACACTTCTTTTTCCTGCCAGGCATATTGATGTGCCCAGGTGCTTTTGGTTTTGGTCTCTGAGACACAGGCCATGCAGCTCTTCCCTCAAGAGGTTGCAGACAATAAGCATAAGTTTTTTTTGAAATTATCCACTCTGTAGCAATCAGCAATGTAATCGTCCAATTTGTTTGTAGTGCAGTGTATGCAGCTGATGGCATGAGAGCAAGGAAGGCCTGACAACTGTCAATACCTACAACTACATTTCCTGTCATGCAATCTGACAGTGTTCCTATGTACTCTTGTCTTCACTTGATATGCATCATTGCCATTAAAAATTGCATGACAATAAGCAGAAGAGAGAAGTACATATTTCAACCCCGAACTCTTGCCCTAGTCTAATTTACAACCCCGAACTTCAATACCGTCTAAATTACAACCCCCAACTCTCAATACCGGTCAGGATTCAATCCTTCACTACCTCTTGACCGGTTTTGACCAAGTTGACCGGTTTTGACCCGTTGACTAGGTGAACAGTAAATTAAAAAAAATCTATTTCTTATTTTTTTCACATGGTGAATAGTATTTTTTTAAGTTACAATTTTTTAGCTTGTTTGGACATTTGAGTAGCTCTCAGAAAAAAGACAAATGTGGAGTCCGTGAAACAGTTAACTGTCGTCCACTGTTCGGGCTGATTTTGTTTTTTTGGCTGAGAGCTACTTAGATGTCCGAACACGATGAAAATTGGCATGGACCTCACACATTGATACATCTTCCATGCAAAAAATATTATTTTTTTTAATATCTTTTGTTTTTTGAATTTACTGTTCAGACGGTGAAAAAATCAAAATTATTTTTTGAATTTTTTTACTTTTTAAAATTTACTATTCACCTTGTGAAAAAAATAAATTATTTGTGATTTTTATATTTTTTATTTTTTAAAATTTACTGTTGACTAGTCAACGGGTCAAAACCCGGTCAACTAGGTCAAAACTGGTCAACAGGGAGAGAAGGGTTGAATTCTGACCGGTTTTAAGAGTTGGGGGTTGTAATTTAGATGGTTTTCGAGTTCAGGGTTGTAAATTAGACTAGGGCAAGAGTTCGGGGTTGAAATATGCACTTCTCTCATAAGCAGAATAATCTATGCTTTTCTGTAGCTTCTTCAGTACTTTTGGACAGATGATGCCAGTCCAACTTTCCATTTCACTTCTCATTTCTTGTATCCTGATCATAATTTGTTGCCTAATTGTTTCGAACATTGTTATCACAGGATATAATCTAGCCTCAACTATCCATTTGTTAAAAGTTTCAGAAATGTTGTTGTCCACAGAATCACAACAACTTCCTAACCTGAACCAAGCCCTGCTCCAGTGTTGTGGGTCTGTGTTCGTAACATCCCTTGCTCCATCAGGTGTGCATTGTGCTAACTTGGCCCTTGCAAGATTGAACAACATTGTGCAAGGTGCTTTTGCACAAGCCCAGAATAGCTTTTGCCAGTCCTTTTCCCTATATTTTTTCCTCCAGTTAGCATATATGTGCCTAGCACAATTCCTATGCTCTGCCATTGGAGCCCAGTGGTGAACAACATTCAATATTCCTTTTTGCTGATTAGAAATTATAACCCAGCCATCACCATCTCCAACTTTCAGATCATTAAACAACAAGCTACAAAACCAGTCCCAAGATTCATTGGTCTCCTTATCCACAAGTGCCCATGCTATTGGATACATCTGATGATTTTCATCTCTACCAACGGCACTTAATATCTCTCCTGCTCTCCCTTTCAAAAAGCATCCATCTAAGGATATAACTTTCCTACACCCAGCTAAGAAGCCCTTCTTACAAGCATCAAAGCACACATAAAAGTGGTGGAATGTTGGTTCTTCAAAATCTGGGTGAAGCTTGACCACACAAGTAGTCCCAGGGTTGCTTCTAAGTAACTCAAGTTGGTAATCAAACACTTGGCTGTACTCTCCCTCTTTAGCCGCAAGCATTTTTCCAATGACAAGTGCTTTTGCTCTCTTGATTTTGGATATTGACACATTTGCAAACATTTTTTCCTGCACGGTTGACTTCAATTGCTGGATTGACCATTCTGGACTTGACATTATCAAACTCTCAAACTTTTCTGCAATCCGTCTACTTGTAACTAGTGCACTATCTTTCCTTTTTGGACAAGTGTGTTCCTCCATAAATGAAGTAATCTGCCAACTTTCAAACTTTGATGTTTTCCTCAACAAACACACCCAAGGACAATGAGGCCATGTGCACTTTGCCCTTACTCTGACTCCCTCATCTTTTAAGAACTTGATTTCTTTCCTTTCCTTCAGTGCATAACGAATGATTGCATCTTTGAACTCCTTCTTCCCACTAAATGTCATACCCAAGGTGAACTTGATCACTTCTGCTTTCTTATTAAACCTAGCATATTCAGACTCACGCTTGATAAGTTCACCATCACTATCCTCGTCATAAGATTCATCCTCTTCGGCACTTGAGTCATCTTCATAATTGCCTTCAGGTTTAACTACATTCAATGCTTCAAACTCATACTCAAGTGCAAGTTTTTCAGCTGCCATCTTCTTGCTCCTTTTGAATTTCTTGTAATGTTGCTTAATAGCATCTGCCTCATCGTCATCCGATGAACAATCTGGTGGCACAAAGTCACTATCATCGGAGCTGCTTTCTACATCAATTGGCTTTTCCTTTGCGGACTTCTTCTCATCAGCAGTAGCTACATAATCGTCTTCAGCCCAATCATCTTCCTCACTAACTTCTTCATCTTGCACGGCCGGATCCTCCACATACACATCAGCCACACCTGCATCTGTTGTACATGCTGACAGTGTTTCACCAGACTTGTCCTCAGACAACATCAACAATCCATCAAATAAATCCTTCCCAGGGAAGAGCCAGTGCAATTGCTGTCCATCCACTGTGACATAATGCTCACTCAAACATTGTTGAATTCTCTGTAAGCTCAAGGTTGCTCGATCTAAAGAGGACATTGCTTCTTTGCCCCCCACATACTGTATTGTCTTCCCGTCATTGATAAATTCCCCATTGAAATGAAAACGGACAGCAATACAATCTGCTGGATCCATAACCTATGATTACAAAAAAATAAATGAGATAAAATCACTTTGTTGCAGAGGACCCAAATCATCCCTAAGTGAGCCTTATGAACTATTTTGTGAAAGACGAAGAAGATGGCAGAAGTGGGCGGGGGAATATTGCTCACCTAATTCTTCGCGTCCTCAACCTCGTGTCCGAGCACTGGAAGAACTTGGCAAGCTATGGCGGCGACGATACTTCACCATCGAGATCAGTCTAGGGGCTGCGGGCTCTGCTTGGAGTTGGGGTAGGAGCTCTGCCCGTGGAGGGGATAACTGGAGGAGGCGGCGACAGCTTTAGATCGGCCGGTGGCGGGAGCAACTCAGGCGGCGGTGAGGAGAGACCGGGGCGGCGGCGCTGGTCTCCTCGGGAGAGATCAGGGCGGCGGCGCTGGTCTCCTCGGGAGAGACCGGGGCGGCGGTGGGGGGGAGAGGGGCGGCGGTGGGGAGAGATCGGGGCGCCGGTGGGGAGAGATCA
Organism: Triticum urartu; assembly: GCF_056163025.1. Taxonomy (NCBI): domain Eukaryota; kingdom Viridiplantae; phylum Streptophyta; class Magnoliopsida; order Poales; family Poaceae; genus Triticum; species Triticum urartu. The sequence continues at coordinate 536,782,827 of NC_141877.1, forward strand.
GGGCGGCGGCGTTGGTTTCCTCAGCACCAGGCGGCGGTGGGGAAATCTGAGAGAGAGATCGAACGAGAGAAAGGGGGTGCTCGGGCTGTGTAGGTTAAGTCAGATGTGGCATGCTGACTGGACGAGTTAACCTGGTTAACATGTGCTGACTGGACCAAAACCAGGGTCAAGGCGAGACAGGGGGGTAATTCGTCTGGTTTTGATAGTTGGAGGGTGCAACTTAGACGGTATAATAGATGAGGGGTGTATATTAGACCGACCAAAGAGTTGAAGGTTGATATATGCACTTCTCTCGACATAAGCCGAGTCATGGAAGCCAAGTGTTACACTCAGCGTATAGTTAGCCAGGTAAATTTTTGGACCTTAGCCAAGTATATTGTGTACTCTGCTTCAACTGTTATTCATGTAGTGAATTTTGTATGTTTTACAAAATCACGTTACTATTTTGTGAGCCGTACAATTTGCAATGGCATTAGGTACATCAAAAGCTGAAGACTTCCAAAATTATTTCATCGTCCCTCTATCTCAGTAAGAGTAAAACTATTGACGGAAGTTTGAATATCTTGTCTTATTTGATCCACTTCAGTACTTCGTCGCGAAAAGTAGGCGGGGCGATTGGGGGATGTAAGTGTGTTGCTTCCATTCTCTAGGACGAACACAACAGATGACATGAGTGGCCTGTCGTCTGGGTTATCCTGCACACACAAGAGTGCTACATGGACGCAAAGCAGAACTTCGTCTGGTGAAGTATCTATGATAGACGAGTCTGGCAGTTCCTCGGTCTTCTCTTCATTCCACTTATTCCATGACTAAAACAAGCAAGAACATCATATCAATATTCATGTTATCTCTAAAAAATGCTTCACAAATTTGACCCATTTTTAGAAATGGAACTTGATAGATGTCTTGTATGTACTCACATGAAGAGCGAGGCTGGAAAATCCCATGGTTTCACAATTGGAATTTCTCCTTATACCAGTTATAACCTCCAATAGTAATACGCCGAAGCTGTAGACATCAGATTTGGTAGAGAAGACACCTTCCATTGCATACTCAGGAGCCATGTAGCCACTGCTCGATCATACCCAAAGAATGGAATTATCTAACGTGATATGAACTTAGTAATATGCATTTTTTAATGAATACTCGCTATGTTCCAACTACGCGTTGAGTATTTTCATTTTGCTGGTTATCACCAAAGATCCTCGCCATACCAAAATCTGCTATCTTGGGTTTCATATATGCATCCAACAAAATATTTCCAGCTTTTAGATCCCTATGAATTATGGTGAACCTTGAGTCTTCGTGAAGATATAGAAGCCCGGCCCCCTTGCAACTCCTTTGATTATATTAAACCGTGTTGTCCAATCCAATAACAATTTTCTTGAGTCATCTAAAAAGAAACAAATGTAAGCAGCAAAAGGTTGAGTTGTGTTAGGAAAATATGTTTGTCATTGGAATATGTACTAAATAGGGTAGCATCTAAGCTCTTGTTAGGCAGATACTCATATATCAAGAGCTTTTCATCTCCTTCACCACAACACCCAAGAAGTCGAACCAAATTTCTATGTTGCAATTTTGCAATTAGAATTACTTCGTTCTTTAATTCTTTTGTTCCTTGTTGAGAATCTCTACTTAGCCTTTTGACTGCGACTTCTTGACCACCCAATAGTCCCTGGAGAAATATAGACTCGAGATTTATGTATGAACAAAACAATTCTCCCAATTTTGAAGGAATAACATGAACTAGATATAGAACAAGCTAACCTTGTAGACTTTGCCAAATCCTCCTTGTCCAATCTTAGATTCTTCGGAGAAATTGTGGGTTGCAAGGACAATTTTTTCTAATCTTACGAATGGAAAATCTTGATCATGAGGAGGGGTTTCTTCCCCAAGTTCATCAGAGGCACTCATACCACCCAATCTTATGTTCTTGTGCATACTCCATTTTTTGTTCTTGCCTGCTCGCACAATGTTATATCATTACCCTTCCAATAAGTAAACCGTAGGCATAAGAAATAAACTGTTATAGCTAATCCCTCAAATTTTTATATCGTTGTTATGCCCTTTTTGATATCAGATAACGAAGAGTAAAACACCATTAAGGCAAGTTGTTACCATGTCAAAATCACACACCGGAGAATACGGGTATGACTTAACAAAGAAAACGGGTCCGTATGTTTGAAAAACACACTTAGAGAGAGAGAGAGAGAGAGAGAGAGAGAGAGAGACAGAGACGGTAATCTGAGATATTAGTTGCTACTTACTAGTTGCTCCATTATCTGAGATATTGGTATCAGGGCGGTAAACTGCCCATAAATTAAGACACGTCTAAAAGACGTATCTGCTCTAGTTTACATATACATGCGGAATGGGGGATATTTAAAGCTAGGAGTACATTGTGATAGTGGACGATGAATTCCAAGTTTATGTAGTTAAACATGCATTCTCATAAGGCTGTAAAATAAAACATTATGGCAAGGAGATTTAACTAAACATACCTTTGCATTTTAACCATGCAAGAGATATGCATATGAGTATGAGAAGACCACCGCTTAGAACTGGCAGCACAATCCTGAATGCATTGCTCTTTCTCTTTTTACCTGCGCCGTACGTACATAGACCATAAGAAAAGTGCCAGATACAACTATAAGCACGTTAGCAAAGACAAAATCAACAGTAGAAATGACAAAACTAGTACTACTAGTTTGTACCTGCTGCATTTGTATCTGCAAGTCGGAGATAGAGTGTCTCTGCTCCGAGCTCTGCGCCTATCTTTCCGGTGTCAATCAAATCTCCAGCCCACACCAAACACATAGTCGTGTCTCCTCCGGGCCTGCCGCTACTGATGTTGCGATACACATACCCCACGCAGGAGCAGTTGCGGTTGCACTCTGCGACACACTCCTCAGATGTACTTCTACCCCCTCCGACGAGCACAAATTTAGCTGGTGACTTCATCGCCAAGATGCCCAAGTAGCTACCGCTCCACGCGTGCAATAACTCCTTCCGCCGGCACCCTGCCATGAACCTGCCACTAGTCCACTCCTTCGTGTTTGCTGGCTCGAAGCCGTCTAGGCACTTGCAGGTTGGGACTGGCACCGCTGTCTCGTCACAGTAGCCATACGGGCCACAGTAACCCTAGAAATTGCATTCAGTAGGCGGCCACTTCGAAACGACAGTCCACACCGACGACCTGCTACTCCAGATCTCAATCCGAAGCTCACCAGAATAGGTTAGCACTGACCTTGTGGGCGGGGCACCATAGAGGCTATATGTGACGTAGATCTCACCGCCGTTGTCGATGACGGATACATACATGATAAGGCCACTAATGTTCATGGTCACCGCTAATTCTTGCTGGCCTACGCTCTTCACTTGGTACCCCGTCCATGGCGCAGTACGGAACACCAAGTTTCACCATCCCACAAGAATGTTTGGAAGGGTGTGTTTGGGTCGCCACCGTAGGAGAAGCGCCCGAGCGAGGGGTCTCCGGGTCCCTTCCACGATACCAGACGATCGCCAATACCGCCCGTGCTGTATTTTATCCGGATCTTCATCCCTGGGAGGAGCGTGTCTGTGTGGTGGTCGAAGCTCTGCCACACCGTGGAGCCATTTGACAACCGGATGACGAGGTTGCCAGTGTTTAGAAGCACTGCCGTCAGGGTTGTTAGAATTAACCTGAGGCGCTTCATAGATCTACCGAGAATCAAGCAATCACACAAGCACGACACTGAGATTTGTTAACGAGGTTCACCGATATGGCTACATCCCGGGGCCTGACTACGGGCGCTCCTCCCCGTGACACCTTCACAATACCGCACCCCGGCCGCCCGGACGCCGACACACGCCGGCGGCTCCCCCGCGTGCCCGTGCTATTATGTTGGCATAGGTTACATCGTGTGTCTACGCCCGCTATATAAGAGAGGCCTAGGATACAAGTATCCTACTAGGACACAACTCCATATCCTATCTAAACACAATACAACTACAAGTCCAACTGTAACCTACCTTGTACACTATATTCGACACAACTCCAACAAACTCCACCTTGGCGAATATTCTCCACCATCTTGGATTCGTCTATGCGTCAAATTTTCATGTACATTGGACTTGAGATACGACATGAGCACCGCTGCTATTCCCAGACTCCATATGACTCCACCTGCAACTGTAGTCCCTTCTCGTCTTATTCACAGTCAACACTCGAGCAAAATTAAGTTTCTCGTTACTCTACTTTGTGCTCCCAACTTCCGGAGTATCTGTCCAACACCATCACACATCGATCATTGTCTGGGTGAAAGTGAACAACTCACGTATTGGACGCCACAAATAAGAGTTACCTGAACTCAGCATCACCGCTCTTTCTTGCCCATCTGTCTGAAACTTGAAAGAATTTCACCGTCGCCCTGTGTCACCCCGAGTCAAGTTCGCAGTTGTCTCACCCTTCTTCCGGATAGTCTCTGACATGTCCCATCTCTATAGCACTTCGCCTCCTTCTGCCCTGCCATCCGCACTTTGCCATGTGCACTGAACACCACAGAATAACCTGCCATGTACTCTCTCAGCTTTTGACAATTTTAGACTTTCCACCACTTTCTCAGATTCTCCACGGTCAACTCTTGTCCATCAACTAGCACCGATAGACCCAGTCACCAACTTGAATCTGGTACTCGTCAACACTGCTTCAGCACCCTTGCACACTTTGTCTAACCACATGTCTGACCACCAGTGCCTTGGCATGTCGCTGTGTCCCGTGCTTACCGCACGCCTCGCCGCTATCACCGCGTCGAGCCTCTGCTGTCCTGGTCGAGTCTCCCGGGTAGCTAGCCCCCACTGTCTCAACTCCCACTGCAGAGAATCATCGATCATCACCGACCGATGCCGAGTATCACGTCTCCATCAGACCACTGGTACCCAGTCCGATCCACGTGTCTCTCGCTATCCCGCTGAAATAAGCTTCGACTCTCCGTTAACTTATGCCGTAGCCCCTCCATCAGCTCAGAGTGAAGTCATCCATCAGACTCCTACTCCACCTTCGACATGACTCCATGGTGGTTGTACGTGCCACCCTCCCAGGCCCTGTCAACTCCAAGCTCTCATGTGCACCGTCTTGAATCAACCCTGCGACATAGTCTGTCGAAGCCGCACAAGCCCTCGGGCCTGCACCACATGTTTCCACGCCCCAGAAGTCGGCCACCATCAGCATCACGCTCTTATGTCATCGTCGCTGAAATCACCGCCGTCTTCTGCTTTGACCGACATCCCCGTCGATCTGTCAGATAGTCCACTCCGACCCAGCCGAAAATATCTAACTGCAACCATGCTCCACCCTGCGTCGTGTCCGCCAGCACATATCCGTGCATTGCTTGACGCCCTATGTATGCATGATCCCGCATGATGCGCTCCAGACTCATGCTTCGAGCCTTATATGCACGTCGCTAACCTCGCCACGCACCACAAACCCTCACGCTATCATCCCAATACACATCATGTGTACAAAGAAATAAAGCCAAAATCCACCACGTAAGCCTTCCTGTACGCACTTAACCGTGAAGATCAAAAGATCAAAAATCTCCAACTCTACCATATGCTCCTGTAGGCTGAAGGTCCATTAGGCTTCCTATCTCTTCCTCCCGATGACTAGCCTTAGCCTGTTACGTAGCTTTCCTTTTTTTCATCCAACAAATCTCTTGCTTTGCCGTTTCCACGTGTCTCTGGACTGCCTCGATTCCTTCGGAACCAACAACACAACGCAGCAACACCATGCCACGTCTTGGTCGGCTTGCACAGCTCCTTGCCCACGATGCCACAACCTGCACAACCGGCCCCAGCGCCTATCACGCTTGCCTGCAGCGCCGCCAGCCCACCAGCCGGCCTTGCTCGTCCTGCTAGCTGGGCCGAAGCAGCCTCATCCGTGCGTTGCATGCCCTGGTGTCTGCCTTGCCTTCGAATCGATCTGGATCGATTGAGACGCCGCCACCCCTGCACGCTTGCACAATTCCGAGACACGCCTTGCTCCGCCCGCTGCCCGGGTTGCATACGCACCTGCATCGCTGCCCTAACATGTCACGCCATGTGTGTGCGATCCGCTGAATCGATCCGCTGCAGCCACCTGATCCGATCCGACCAGCTGCCTCGCCCTGCGCTGCTTGCACGCGTCCCCATCGGATTCAACCGATCTCGCCGAAAGCCTTCGCACAGAACACGCCGCCGGCTGCATGCAAAACACATCTCGCCTAGAGCCACATGTTTCTGATTGCTTCTAATCCGTTGCAGAATTTCCTCGCCGAGCATCGACCGACCGACGTTCAGTAACGATCCTCTCAACGAATTCTGCTCCACCTCTAAATCAACAACCGCAACCTCCGAACAACCTGGCTCATGATACCACTTGTTAGAATTAACCCGAGGCGCTTCATAGATCTACCGAGGATCAAGCAATCACACAAGCATGACACTGAGATTTGTTAACGAGGTTCACCGATATGGCTACATCCCCGGGGCCTGACTACGAGCGCTCCTTCCCGTGACACCTTCACAATACCGCACCCCGGCCGCCCGGACGCCGACACACGCCGGCGGCTCCCCCGCGTGCCCGTGCTATTATGTTGGCATAGGTTACATCGTGTGTCTACGCCCGCTATATAAGAGAGGCCTAGGATACAAGTATCCTACTAGGACACAACTCCATATCCTATCTAAACACAATACAACTACAAGTCCAACTGTAACCTACCTTGTACACTATATTCGACACAACTCCAACAAGGGTAGACGGACCCGCCGGCGTAGTGGTCATGTTGGCCGTCGTCCAAAGGACACGACCACTTTTATTACCTTCGGAAATAATGAGGTTGGAGGCGTTGGTGAGGAAAAGCATCGGTGCGGAGGAATTGTTGTTGGTGATTGGGGTTTCACGGTTAGCAACCCACACAACTGTGAGCTTGGGGATGTTGTTGTACCATATGCCAAGGTACAGCTAGCTTGTCTGGAGGAGTTGGAGGGGTTGAAGAAGCCCAAGGCGAACATGCCACCGTCAGAGATGATGGTTGTGCCAGGGGAAAGCGCCTTGCCGGGGACAAGGCGGTCATCGGAAGCACTCAACGGCAGGAAGATAATAATCAGGGCCGTGGTGTAGCAGAGGAGAGCTGGCGAATCCATTGATCGGTCACGCCAAAATCGTAATCACTAAGCTGTAAGTCTATAACTATCATGTAACTAGATATAGATCCTGCTAAATGTAGATATCACTGGCGTAGAACCTTGCTGGTCTTACAAAGGACAAAATGCTCGCAGGAACGCAGCATCCACGAATGTCCGACCGCGGAGGCACATGATTGACTAATGCAAAGTTGCCCAGTTTTAGAAGAGTTGGTTTTCCAAGTCGGCATGTGTTGGGATTTATAATTCAGCTGCCCACGTCGGAGTTAGGCTGCCAACATCACAGGCACTGCTAACTACTACTCCCTCCGTTTCTAAATATTTGTTTTTCTAGACATTTCAAATTACTACTACATACGGATGTATGTAGACATATTTTAGAGTGTAGATTTACTCATTTTGCTTCGTATGTAGTCACTTGTTGAAATGCCTAGAAAGACAAGTATTTAGGAACGAAGGGAGTATATAGCTAGATTTGTTTATCATTGTTCTTTAAGTCACCATGATGTCGAGCACATTGTGGGAAGGCAAAATCTGTCTTAGCAAGACACACAGATCTAACTCAAGACTATATAGTGACCAAAACATTCAATTATACTGACCCGGCCTGGACCATATGGCAATGCGGTTGAATCCCAGTATTTCAATTGTTGGGCAAACTGGGTTTACAAGAAACGGCTTGCCGGGGGGGGGGGTTGATTGTTAGAATACAAACAATCACACGAGTACGACACTGAGATTTGTTTCATCGATATGGCTACATCCCCGAGGCCTGACTACGGACGCTCCTCCCCGTGACACCGTCATAAAACCGCACACCGGCCACCCGGGCGCTGGCACACGCCGCCGGCTCCCCCTTGCGTGCCTGTGCTATTATGTTGGCATATGCTACATCGTGTGTCTAGCCCCGCTATATATAAGAGGCCTAGGATATAAGTGTCTTACTAGAACACGACTCCATATCCTATCTAAACACAATACTACTCAGAGTCCAACCGTAACCTACCTTGTACACAATATTCGACACAACTCTAACAAACTCCACCTTGACAAATATTCTCCACCACCTTGAATTCGTCAATGCGTCAAACTTCCATGTACATTGGACTTGAGCTTATCCCGTGAGTACCTCTGCTGCTCCAAAGACTCCATATGACTCCACCTGCAACTTGTAGTTCGTTCTTTTCTTGACCACTGTCAACACTCGAGCAAAATTAAGTTTCATAATACTCTAGTTTGCGCTCCTAACTTCCAGAGTATCCGTCCAACGTTATCACACACTGATCACTGACCTGCATGAAAATGAACAACTCACATATTAGGTGTCACACATACGAGTTACCTGAATTCAACATCACCGCTCCTTTCTTAACCGCCTGTCTAAAACTTGAAGAAATTTCACCGCTGCTTGTAATCATTCCGAGTCAAATTCGCAGTTGTCTCACCACATGTATGACCACCAGAGTCCTGGCCGTCTCCATGTTCATGCATACCGCACGCCTTGCCGCTATTACCGTGTCGAGCCTCCACTGTCCCGGTCGAGTCTCAAGGGTCGCGGACCCACACCACTCAACCCCCACTGTAGAGTACCACCAATCATCACCGACCGATGGCGAGTTTCACGTTTCCATCAGACCACTGGGCTCCAGTCCGAACTGCATGTCACTCGCTTTTCCCCGCTGAATAGGCTTCGATTCTTTGGATCCTTACACCGTAGACCCTCAATCCAGCTTCACCTTCAACATGACTCCATGGTAGATGATCAGTCCGCCCTCGCGCCCCATCGACTTCAAGCTCTCATGTGCACCGTCTTGAATCAACCCCGGTCATAGTCTTGTCGAAGCCACACAAGCCCTCGGGGCCCGCGTCACGTGTTTCCACGCCCAGAAGTCGGTCACCATCAGCATCACGCTCCTATGTCGTCGTCGTCGATCCCACCACCGTCTTCTGTACCAACCGACTCGCGTCGATCCGTCAGACTGCCTAGTCCAACCCAGCCGAACTTGTCCGACTGCAACGACACGCTCCAGACTCCTCAAGCCTTCACCGTAACCAACGCCATCCATACACAAAAGTGTACCAGCAAAGAAAACCCAAAGCACAATCCTTCATAGCCTTCCCGCGTGAACACCAAAGGAGATTAACAAAGCAAGCCCAGCTCCTAATTGACCACACGTACATAGCTGTTGAACGAGCTTCTCTATTTCTTTCATGATAGCATCCCGGTCTTGACTAGTCTTCGTGTCTTTTTTCTTGTCAAACAAATCTCACTATCCATATTCCAGAGCTTCAGCTGTCTCAACACCATGTGTGCACTTACCTTATGCATGGCTGTTCGGCACACCAGCACTTCAAGCCTATTCACGCCTAGCAACCACAACCCATGGCGTACATGGGCCCAGGTCTCCGGACATTACGGCCCAGCCGCTGGCCGCTACTCCGATCGAGCAGTCGCTCGTGCCGCTGTTTGCCCAACCACCGTTTGCACGCGTCTCACGCCGAGCCACGCCCACCGCTGAGGTTGTACACATCTATATTCGTCACACGCTTCCAAGACTTTCGCCAAACTCGCCGAGATCAGTCTGGATCACTGCCTGCTGATAGCTGAAACAATCCGCCGCCGACTTGAATCCCTTGTATTGTCGCTTCCTATCTCCCGAGTCCCGACTCTCCGTCTGCTTTCGCCAGCTCTATTGTCGGGTGCGAAGCCATTGATAATCACGATCCAACGCAACACTTAGATTCATCCTCCAGACCAACGAGTCTGCCTCCTAACCTAGCTCTGATACCACTTGTTCGAACAAATCCGAGGCATACCGTCAATCATCCGAGGACCAAACAATCACACGAGTACGACACCGAGATTTGTTAACAAGGTTCACCGATATGGCTACATCCCCGAGGCCTGACTACGGGCGCTCCTTTCTGTGACACCGTCACAATACCGCACACCGGCCACCCGGGCGCCGGCACACGCCGCCGGCTCCCCCTTGCCTGTCTGTGCTATTATGTTGGCATAAGTTACATCGTGTGTCCAGCCCCGCTATATATGAGAGGCCTAGGATACAGGTGTCCTACTAGGACACAATTTCATATCCTATCTAAACACAATACTACTCAGAGTCCAACTGTAACCAACCTTGTACACGATATTCGACACAACTCTAACAATGATGATGGTTCCACTAGAGATTGGCTTGCCAGGGACAAGCCAGTCGTAGGGCATGTTCAATGGCCAATCAATCTCTAGCCAGTAGGCTATTGATGCCGCACCATGATTAGCTTGCATCGAGCCTTGGGTCACAAGCAAAAAAAATAAAAATGCTCTGACGACTTGTTCCAGCATCTATCCACATGTCGAATAAGATGATTTAATGATGCAAAGTTTTTTGGAGTTATATGTGGTAGATTAACATGGAGTGGTTAAGTTTGCGTTGGATGGAGTCGACATCTCAGCTGTTCAAGTCGGAGTTGGGATGCCATCGTCACTTGCTTACCAGTCAGGCTAGCGACTGAAATATTAAGCGATACCGGCCCGGCTGCTATGGGCTATGGCCCCGATGCGTTGGATCTTGCTAGAAATAAAATCATTTTCTTAAATTGCAAACTGTGATATGTATACCCTCTAAATCTAGCTAGTACTTAAACGAGTAAGAGGAATTTGATCTTTAAACCCAGCTTTGGTGTGGCCTTGACGATTTGCTCTCTCTATCATTGTATCTGCTTTTTGGACAGTGTGCTGGCGTATTGGGAGATGGAAACATATGCAGTCCTCTCTGTATGTGATCTTGTTGGCCGACAACTATAGTTGATTTTCTGCTTCTGGCACGAGGATGTGACCGAGAGTTGACACGCCAGAGTGGCAGGTAAACTTACCACGCCAAAACCAAAGTGAACCTCTAATCAATGATCAAAATCTGTCATGTTAAGTGCGTGTTTGCGATGAAGATTTGTGCTCGCGATCTTCGAATTTCCGTAGAAGCATCAATCTACTGTGGTTTAACAATTGTAGTTAATCTGTGTACATCACCATTTTATTACTGTGTCCCCTTTGTGAATTCGAATGAAGTGTTCGAACCAGGCTTTGTGTTACCTTTTCAGAGTTGCTTCTGATGATCAGATGGAAATTCACTGGATGTTCATTCTGAATGGCTCGCAGACTCCAAAGCTGCATGCGAACACATGCACTTACGGCAGTCAACATGCTTGCCTTACTTCTACAGGATGGTGCACCTTGATTTTGTGTGTGTGTGTCAGTGCCTGAGCACCTTTGTTTGGAGCACCACAAAATTACGTATATCCGATGTATAGTCACTCTCATTGAATTTCTTTTTCTTCACATATTGAATTGTACTTTTGGTACATCTTACTATCTTGTTTTTCCTACCGAGACTGCTGTCGATGCCAAAACCAGAATAGAAACACATTCATTGGTAATGACTTCTAAACAAAGCATAATCCTTTTGATAGTGTGCAATACATTTTTTTTCCAAAATGTGTATGGTGTGCACTACATATGAAGTTGATGTTCCAAGAATATTTCAATATATCTAGAAATAAAACAAATATTATCTCATCGCCCCTCTATCTCCGTAAGTGTAAACCTATTCACAGAAGTTTGAAAATAATTTCTGATTTGCTCAATATGAGAACTTTGTCGTGCAAAGTAGGCGGGGCGATTCGGGGTTGGAAGTGTGGTGCTTCCATTCTCTAGGACGAACACAACATATGACATACGTGGTCTGTCAGCTGGGTTCTCCTGGACACACAAGAGTCCTACATGGACACAAAGCAAAACTTCATCCGGTGAACAAGTATCCATAATAGCTGAGTCCACTAGTAGAAAACAGGGCTTTGGTCCAGGCCGGGTCAGCCCATTAGTCCCGGTTCAGTCCAGAACCGGGACCAATGTGGGCATTGGTCCCGGTTCGTGAGCCCAGGGGGCCGGCCGGGCCACGTGGGCCACTGGTCCCGGTTCATCTGGACCTTTTGGTCCCGGTTGGTGGGATGAACCGGGACCAATGGGCCTCGCTCCTGGCCCACCACCATTGGTCCCGGTTGGTGTCTTGAACCGGGACCAAAGGCTCCCCTTTAGTCCCGGCTCATGTCACCAACCGGGACCAATGAGGTGCCTATATATACCCCTCGCTCGCGAGCAGAGCACCCCAGTGCTCTGTTTTTCTCTGGCCGAGGGGGAGATGGTTTGGTGGTGCTCTAGCTCACCTCCTATGCACACAAGGTGTTCGATGGAATGCCCGAGCCACACTACTTAAGCTTTCTCCTCTCCAAACTCGACCTCCAAGCTCCATTTTCCATAATATTTGTCTAGGTTTAGCGGTCCGTCACGCCCCGTCCCTGTCTTCACCGCCGTCGATCACCCGCGCCGAGCTCATCGCCGGCACCACCGTGGTGAGCCTCTTGTTCTTATCTTCTTTCTGAAAGAAAAAATATTCTTACTTGTATGTTTACATAGATACTTGTATTATTTTCTTACTTTTATTATTGCATCTTATATAGTGCGATGGTTTTGGTATCCGCCCCCGTCGGCCCTCGTCCTGTCTATGATTCGGATGTGGTATATATATATTATCTTTATAACTATTGGTTCATTTATTGTTTATGAAAATTATGCCGACCAACGTGACATAGATTTTATTTATATAGGATGTATGTGAATCGAAAATGCCAACCGACCCTATTGTCGAGAGGTTAAATTTAGTTGAAAAAGAAAACAATTTGTTGAAGGAAAAAATAAAAAAAATTGAGGAGGAGAAGATGATATTGGTGTTGCATGTTGCGGATGTCATCGATGATCACAAGATCTAGATGGATGCAATGCGCTTGAAAATTAGAAAGATTAGAAAATATGACATTCATACCGAGGCTTGGTATCATTATGCCGTTGGATCAATTGTTACCTTGGTTGCGATGATGATCGCATTTGTTTTTGCATTGAAATGTTTTACATAGTTTCAATGTATGGTTTAATTAATTAGATGCTCTGGAGAGCTATATGTTGTTAGATGAGAACTATGTATGCACTTTGGTTTTAATATGATGATGAACTTCTATTAATTTGGACACTTAATTATATATAATGCACGCAGATGAACCGGCAATAGATGTACGGTGACAGACACACCTGCGAGTACATTAAGGGCGTGCATGAGTTTCTCGATGCGGCTGAGGCAAACAAGCAGAATGGTTTTATGTGTTGTCCATGCACTGAATGTGGGAATACGAGGTCTTACTCTAACCGGAAAATCCTTCACTCCCACCTGCTTTACAAGGGTTTCATGCCACACTATAATGTTTGGACGAGGTACGGAGAAATAGGGGTTATGATGGAAGACGGCAAAGAAGAAGAGTACGATGACAACTATGTGCCCCCTCAATACGGTGATGCTGCAACGGGGGGAGCTGGTGAAGATCAAGAGGAACCAGACGATGTGCCCAATGATGCTGCAACGGGTGAAGCTGCTGAAGATCAAGAGGAACCAGACGATGTGCCCGATGATGATGATCTCCGCCGGGTCATTGTCGATGCAAGGACGCAATGCAAAAGTCAAAAGGAGAAGCTGAAGTTCGATCGCGTGTTAGAGGATCACAAAAAAGGGTTATACCCCAATTGCGAAGATGGCAACACAAAGCTCGGTACCGTACTGGAATTGCTGCAGTGGAAGGCAGAGAATGTTGTGGCGAACAAAGGATTTGAGAAGCTACTGAAAATATTGAAGAAGAAGCTTCCAAAGGATAACGAATTGCCCGACAGTACATACACAGCAAAGAAGGTCGTATGCCCTCTAGGATTGGAGGTGGAGAAGATACATGCATGCCCTAATGACTGCATCCTCTACCACGGTGCATACAAGGATCTGAACGAATGCCCGGTATGCGGTGCATTGCGGTATAAGATCAGACGAGATGACCCTGGTGATGTTGACGGCGAGCCCCCCAGGAAGAGGGTTCCTGCGAAGGTGATGTGGTATGCTCCTATAATACCACAGTTGAAACGTCTATTCAGAAACGAAGAGCATGCCAAGTTGATGCGATGGCACAGTGAGAACCAAAAGAAAGATGGGAAGTTGAGAGCACCCGCTGACGGGTCGCAGTGGAGAAAAATCAAGAGAAAGTACTGGGATGAGTTTGCAAAGGACCCAAGGAATATATGGTTTGCTTTAAGCGCGGATGGCATTAATCCTTTCGGGGAGCAGAGCAGCAATCACAGCACCTGGCCCGTGACTCTATGTATGTATAACCTTCCTCCTTGGATGTGCATGAAGCGGAAGTTCATTATGATGCCAGTTCTCATCCAAGGCCCTAAGCAACCCGGCAACGAAATTGATGTGTACCTAAGGCCATTAGTTGAAGAACTTTTACAGCTGTGGAATGGAAATGGTGTACGTACGTGGGATGAGCACAGACAGGAGGAATTTAATCTTAAGGCGTTGCTGTTCGTGACCATCAACGATTGGCCCGCTCTCAGTAACCTTTCAGGACAGACAAACAAAGGATACCACGCATGCACGCACTGTTTAGATGACACTGAAAGTATATACCTGGACAAATGCAGGAAGAATGTGTACCTGGGCCATCGTCGATTTCTTCCGACCAACCATCAATATCGAAAGAAAGGCAAGCATTTCAAAGGCGAGGCAGGTCACCGGAAGAAGCCCGCCATGCGTACCGGTGATCACGTACTTGCTATGGTCAATGATTTACACTACGTAATCTTTGGAAAGGGTCCCAGTGGACTAGCTGTTCCGAATGACGCTGAGGGACACACACCCATGTGGAAGAAGAAATCTATATTTTGGGACCTACCCTACTGGAAATACCTAGAGGTCCGCTCTTCAATCGACGTGATGCACGTGACGAAGAACCTTTGCGTGAACCTGCTAGGCTTCTTGGGCGTGTATGGGAAGACAAAAGATACACCTGAGGCATGGGAGGGACCTGCAACGTTTGCACGAAAAAGATGGCATGCCTCTGAAGCAGTATAAAGGTCCTGCCAGCTACGCTCTTACGAAAGAAGAGAAAGAAATCTTCTTTGAATGCCTGCTCAGTATGAAGGTCACGACTGGCTTCTTGTCGAATATAAAGGGAATAATAAATATGCCAGAGAAAAAGTTTCAGAACCTAAAGTCTCATGACTGCCACGTGATTATGACGCAACTGCTTCCGGTTGCATTGAGGGGGCTTCTACCGAAAAACGTCCGATTAGCCATTGTGAAGCTATGTGCATTCCTCAATGCAATCTCTCAGAAGGTGATCGATCCAGAAATCGTACCAAGGCTAAGGAGTGATGTGGCACAATGTCTTGTCACTTTTGAGCTGGTGTTCCCACCATCCTTCTTCAATATCATTACGCACGTCCTAGTTCATCTAGTCGACGAGATTGTCATCCTGGGGCCCGTATTTCTACACAATATGTTCCCCTTTGAGAGGTTCATGGGAGTCCTAAAGAAATATGTCCGTAACCGCGCTAGGCCAGAAGGAAGCATCTCCATGGGCCATCAAACAGAGGATGTTATCGGGTTTTGTGTTGACTTCATTCCTGGCCTTAAGAAGATAGGTCTCCCTAAATCGCGGTATGAGGGGAGAATGACTGGAAAAGGCACTCTTGGAAGAGACTCAATAATATGCAGGGACGGATATTCTTGGTCTCAAGCACACTACACAGTTCTACAGAACTCTACCTTGGTGACCCCGTATATCGATGAACACAAGAACAGTCTGCGCTCCAAACACCCGGAGCAGTGCGACGACTGGATTACATGTGAACACATCAGGACTTTCAGAAGTTGGTTGGAAACACGTCTCAGAGGTGACAACACTGTTTGTGATGAGTTGTACTTGTTGTCCAGGGGACCATCTTTGACTGTATTGACTTACAAAGGATACGAGATAAATGGGAATACATTTTACACGATCGCCCAAGATCAAAAGAGCACCAATCAAAACAGCGGTGTCCGCTTTGATGCAGCAACCGAGAGAGGAAAGGACACGTATTATGGTTACATAGTGGACATATGGGAACTTGACTACGGACCTGATTTTAAGGTCCCTTTGTTTAAGTGCAAATGGGTCAATCTGTCAGGCGACGGGGTACAGGTAGACCCACAGTACGGAATGACAACAATGGATCTGAAAAATCTTGGGTACACTGACGAACCGTTCGTCCTAGCCAATGATGTGGCACATGTTATCTATGTGAAGGACATGTCTACCAAACCAAGAAAAAGAAAAGATAAGGAAGCGAATACATCATATGATGAGCCAAAGCGCCACATAGTTCTTTCAGGGAAAAGGGACATCCTGGGAGTGGATGGCAAAACAGACATGTCTGAAGATTATGAAAAGTTTCATGAAATTCCTCCCTTCAATGTCAAGGCTGACCCAAGCATCCTGATAAACAATAAAGATTATCCATGGTTACGGCGCAATAAGCAAATGACACAAGCGAAGAAAAAGTGAAGACTTTCTCCCGCAACTATTATGATGATACCATGCCAACTTTGTAACACACGAACATGCTACCATTGTCCATTTTGTACATGCACATGCTATGTGGGTGAAATTATGATACCATGCCAACTTTCAACTTTTTCAGAGTTCATTTGAAATGCTTTCATGTCTTATGGTTCGGCCCTCGTAATACCATGACCATTAGTCCCTGGCCCATGCCAAATTTCAACTTTCAACTTTCTAAAACTAATGGCACTAACAGAAAGTTTATAATTTTGCTCCTTGCCCCTGGCCCATGACCATTAGTCCCGGTTTGTGCCACAAACCGGGACTAAAGGGTTGGTCCTCGTTGCGGGCAGAGTTTAGTCCCACGTCGCCAACCGAAGGGGGCTCACACCGATTTATAAGCCCTTCCCTCTCTGCCTTGTTGAGCTCCTCTCAAAGTGAAAATAGATGCCCTAATAGAGAAAAGTTTAACCTAAATTCATAGTGAATTTCTCTGAAATTCATAGAAATTTACTAGGATTTAGGTTGAATTTTCTCTATAAGCGCATCTATTCTCATTTTTTAGTAAGTTAATCACAAACTTGTGATTCAAACAATTTTCAAAGAATTCAAATTTTAACTATTCAAATTTGAAAACTAATGGTACTAACAGAAAATTTATAATTTTTCTAAAACTAATGGCACTAACAGAAAGTTTATAATTTTGCTAACCTAAAAGCAAACAGAATTAAAAATTAAAACAAAAAACAAAAGAAAATAAATAATGCAAAAAACAAATAAAAAAACAGGAAAAAAACTATTTTTATAGTAAAGTTAATCACAAAATAAAATGGCACTATCAGAAAGTTTATAATTTTTCTAAAACTAAAAGCAAAAAAGAATAAAAAAATAAAGCAAAAAACAAAAGAAAATAAATAATGCAGAAAACAAAACAAAAAACTGGAAAAAAATAGCAACAATAAGTATTTTGTTGTAAGTAGAAACAAAATAAAATAAATAAAGCAACAAAGAAAACAAAAAACAAAAAAGTGTTTTTAAATTTGAAAACTAATGGCATTAACAAAAAGTTTATAATTTTTCTAAAACTAAAAGCATAAAGAATTAAAAAAAAGCAAAAAACAAAAGAAAATAAAATAAATAAAGCAACAAAAAAACAAAAAAATGCCACCTACTGGGCCCCCACGGCCTGAATACGACTAGAAACCCATCAAAGGGCCAGGATTCAGGCCCGCAGGAGGCCCAGTAGGCCCACAGGCATAGCAGTGACAGTTAGGCCCATAAGCCTGCAATGGAGAGAAGCTCGACAGGGGTGCGGCAGTGGGGCTTATAAACCACTGCGCACCCCTCTGAACTAGCGAGGTGTGACTAAACTTTCGACGCGGCAGTCGCACAAGGCCTTTGGTCCCGGTTGGTGGCACCAACCGGGACTAAAGGGGGCCATTGGTCACGGTTCGTGGCACAAACCGTGACCAATGCCCCCCTTTAGTCCCGGTTGGTGCCACCAACCGAGACCAAAGGCCGCCGCTTCCCGCCCTTTGGGCTGCTGAAAAGAGGCCTTTGGTCTCGGTTGGTGGCACCAACCGGGACTAAAGGGGGGCGTTGGTCACGGTTTGTGCCACGAACGGTGACCAATGCCTTTGCTATATAAGCCAGCACCTAGGAAAATTTCACATTTCCCTCGCAGTTGCCCCCCGACGACGCCGAGCACATCGACGCCGCCAGGCTGCCCCAACGCCGCCCGCCGCCCCAACGCCGCCCGCCGCCCCAGTCGTCGCCGTTGCCCGCGCCCCGAGTTGCCGTTGCCCGCGCCATCGCCCGACGCCGTCGCCCGCGCCCTCGGCCGACACCGTCGCCGCGCGCCGCCGTCCCCTGCCCCGACGCGCGCCGCCCCTGCCCCGTCGCCGTCGCCGTGCCGCCGTCCCCTGCCCCGAACGTCGCCGCCTCTGTGAGCACCGCACGTCTGCCGCCCCCGCCACCGCCGTGCATTTTTTATTATACATGCTATTTTTTACATGTTTTTTAGATTTTCATATATATATGTATGTATGTATTTTTTACATGTTTTTTGTATGTATGTATGTATTTTTTCAATTGTAATGATGTTTTAAAAATACATATATGCAAAAGTTAGATTTTTAATTAGAAAATTTTTATCTATATATGTTCTCTGATTTAGTACATTTTAGGTTAGTTTCATTTAAAAAAAAGTTTTATATATTTAGGAAGAAGGAACAGAAGGAAAAAAATGTTTTGTATATGAGGGTCGAGAGGGGGTCGACGGTCGAGAGGGGGTCGAGAGGGGGTCATCGAACATGAGAGGAGGAAAAGGATAAAAAAAGAAGAGGAAGAAGAAAAAAAAGAGGAGAAGAAAGAATAGAGGAGATCTTCTCCTCTATTCTTTCTTCTTCTTTTTTCTTCTTCTTCCTATATGTATTAGTTTTTTTATTTAGGTTGTTAATTAGTAGATATTAATTTTGTTCATATATGTATCTATGTATGTATCGGGTATGTCGTTGTCGATATACCCCCTACCCGATAACTTCGACATGAGGGGGTCGAGAGGGGGTCTAGGGTCGCCGAGGTGTCGAGGGTCGTCGAACATGAGAGGAAGAAGAGGATAAAAAAAGAAGAGGAAGAAAAAAAAGAGGAGAAGAAAGAATAGTCTCCTCTATTCTTTCTTCTCCTCTTTTTTTTTCTTCTTCTTCCTCTTTATTTTATCGGGAACGAGGGTCGTCAAGGGTCGCGGAGCGGTAGAGGAGAAACCCTAAATAGAAAGTATCGTCGGTGTGAGATACATGTACCGTAGGTGTCGGACACTACATCCACGTCCCACAAGTGGCGCGGGCTTCGACGCCCACGTCACTTGTGGCACGTGGATGTAGTGTCTGATACCGACGGCCACATATATCTCACACCCACGATACTTGCTATTTAGGGTTTCCTCTACCGTTCGGCGACCCTGACCCTCGACGACCCTCGTTTCCGATAAAATAAAGAGGAAGAAGAAGAAAAAAAAAGAGAAGAAGAAGAAAAAAAGAGGAGAAGAAAGATTCTCCTCTTTTTTTTTCTTCCTCTTCTTCTCTTTTTTTTTCTTCTTTCTCTTTATTTTATCGGGAACGAGGATCGTCGAGGGTCAGGGTCGCCGAGCGGTAGAGGAAACCCTAAATAGAAAGTATCGTCGGTGTGAGATACATGTGGCCGTCGGTGTCGGACACTACATCCACGTCCCACAAGTGGCGCGGGCTTCGACGCCCACGTCACTTGTGGGACGTGGATGTAGTGTCCAACACCGACGGCCACATGTATCTCACACCCACGATACTTTCTATTTAGGGTTTCCTCTACTGCTCGGTGACCCTCGACGACCCTCGTTCCCGATAAAAAAAGAAGAGGAAGAAGAAAAAAAAGAGGAGAAGAAAGAATAGAGGAGTAAGAAACTCCTCTATTCTTTCTTCTAACTCCTCTATTCTTTCTTCTCCTCTTTTTTTTCTTCTTCCTCTTCTTTTTTTATCCTTGAAGCGTTGTTGAGGCCACCTCAAACCCTAGAGAAGCAGCGTCGAGGCCACCCAAAACCCTAGAGAAGCAGCGTCGAGGCCACTAATTAATATTAGTTCTACGTTTGCCACTAATATATCCATCTGTCATGTTTGAATAATAATTGCCATGTTGTAAATATTTGTAGAAACTATGGACACCGCCGGAGACGAAGTACAAGAAGAGTTGTTGGGGGACATAATCGCACGAGGAAGTGATGTTGTCTGCTCGTTGTTTCTCAATGACACCGATGGTCTGGAAGTAGCTGGCTATGATTATGATGGCTCCGGTGACCTAATGCCGGTGCAAGAAGGAGACCGTGAGGACGGCTGTGGTGACCCAATGCCGGTGCAAGAAGGAGACCGTGATGACGTCTCCGGTGACCGAACCGAGTCCGGCCAGGTATATATATTAGTTAAGCTTCTGTTGACTAGCTAATTGATGCATTCATTGTTTTGGTATGTACACATATTAATTAAGTCTTTGTTCTTTTTTCTAGCCCTCCGGATCGAGCACAACTTCGGTAAAGAGACGAGGCCCGAAGAAAAAGTTGAGCTCGGATGAAAAGTTTGAGATCATAGCAATCGCGCCCGACGGCCAACCGATTGAACCCTCCGGACAAAGAGCGCATTTGTTGCTCAGTGCGGGGTTTTGGTTAGGGACAAGATCCCGATCAGCATCCAGCAATGGTTAAAGCCGGCTACAGAAGACCCTGAGGTGTCTTATGTCAATGATATGCAGAAAAATGATCTTTGGAGTGAGCTGAAGTCAAATTTCACCCTACCGCGAGAGGATGATCCAGAGAGGCCAGTTAAAGAGCAATTAATCAAGTCTTTTGCTCTTAAGAGGATGATAGAACTATTCAGGAGGTGGAAGAAAGAGCTGAATAAGTTTGTCGAAAATAAAGAGACACCGGAATTCAAGGGCAGATATGAGAAGATCAGAGATCACTGGCCCGCATTTGTGGCCCACAAGACATCGGAAAAGAGTAAGAAGATATCGGCGACAAACAAGCAAAATGCTGCGAAGAAGAAGCATCACCATCGCACGGGGTCAGGTGGCTACCTCGTAGCCCGGCCTAAGTGGTCCAAGACTGAGAATGATCTGGTTGATAAAGGGATCGAACCAGAGACAATTAACTGGCCACACCATTGCCGGACTTGGTTCTTCGGGGCTGGCGGAACCTTGGACCCTGTAACAGGGAAGTGCATTTGGACGAACGATCAAATGGACATACCAGTCAGGAAGCTTAAGCAGTATATCGAAGCAGCGCAGCAAGGGAAGTTCTTTCCAAACAGAGAGAACGACGAGCTCACAATGGCCCTCGGGAATCCTGAGCACCCAGGACGGACACGAGGCATGCCAGGCTCCATTCCGTGGAAGGTTGGGTTTCTGGACGCAGGCGGTTACAAATCCCATGAGAGGAGAAAAAAGTGTAGCAGACCCAAATGCAGGCGCTGCAAGCAAGGTAGACGCGATAGAGGAACGAGAAGCAAATCGCAGCAAACGTACTGCCGAAGCTTCCCCCGAAGCTACCCCGCCATCTCAGCGCAGAAGCAGCGTGGCTTCCACCGAGCTGCTTCAGCCGGAGCATGCCTTGACGGCTCCTACCAGCTATCCCGTGGATGCTATCACGAAGTCTCAAAATTGCCACCTTATGACGCAATGGATGAATTTGAAGGTCAAGGCGGCTGTTGGCTCTGTTTATCCTACTGAACCCGGCGCAACTTTTCACTGCCGGCCGATTCCAGAAGGATATGCTAGAGTGATGGTGGATGAAATAATGGAGGGATTTGAGGACCTCCAGCTTGACCACCCTACCGGTGAAGGGGAGACTAGGCTAGGGTCTGCTCTGAAGACTCCATGCCTATGGCGGACGGAGCTCATCAACCTTCCGAACTGGACGCCTCCGCCTCCTCCTCCTCCTCCTCCGGCAAGTCAGGGCACTCCGCCTCCTCCACCGCCTCCTCCTCCGGCGAGCCAGGGCACTCCGCCTCCTCCACCACCACCTCCTCCGGCGAGTGACGATCAGGGCACTCGACCGGCTCCTTCTCCGGCGCGTGGCGGCACTCCGCCTCCTTCTCCGCCTGCGCCGACGCGCCCGAGCAGCCAGCCTCCTCCTTCTCCGCCTCGTCAGCAAGGGCGGAAGAGACCTGCCGCCGCTCCGGTTGCTCCGGCGCGTCGTAGTCCTTCTCCTCCGCCTCGTAAGCAAGTAAAGAAGACAGTCGCTCCGTCTGCTCGGCCGGCGTCTAGCAGTACAGCCAGAGGCGGGAGGACATACAGATTCGGTCCTTCTCTGAAGACTCCAGAGAAGTTACCATATGAGAGGACCCCGGAGGAGAACGCGAAGATCGCGTGAACCGAAGTGGATGACTGGTTTCAAGGGTTGAAAGCAAAGATACATCCACCTCTGGAGGAGAAGGTAGATCTGGTGAAAGCGAAGCGCACTCTGACTGCCCTGACAAAACCACTCAAGTCTCCGCCGAAAGGAAACTATGAGCGCATTATTGGAAAGGAATTTGCCGAAGCGGAGCGGTCGGGAAGTACTGTCAGTGATCAAAGGCTGAAAGAACGACGAGTTGGGAAACAAATTGCCCAGCTTGGCGAACAAGCGAAGCAATCGTGCCCCCCGCTCAAGGTGCCTAGCGACAACGTCGCTAATGATCTGAGGATGGTGCCCGGTTATAGCAATCTTGCCGATTACCTGCCCGACGATGTACATTATGAACCCATGAAGGTGAGGATACAAAGATACGAGTACGGGAAGCCTCTCGTCAAAGATGAAAGATCTCAATCAACGATGACGCGAAGATTGCATGATTGGTACTTGAAAATCTGCAGAGACTCTGGGGGAGGAGTACTTTGTATGTGAAAGTTAAAAAGGAGCATGACCTCGTTGGAATTGAACTGTTGCCTATTCCATTTGAGGAGTTCTTTTAGTTTTTCAATCAATTGGCCCTCGATAAAACAATGGTCACCTGCTACTGTCTGTAAGTACTACTACTTCTGTCATTAAGTCTCTCTATATAGCTCAGCTCTTTCATTGCATGTATTTATAATCATCCTCACTATATTATGCAGATTGAAGATCGCCGAATTGAAGAAAAGACAAGTCGGTGATATTGGGTTCATTAACACATATCTCATAGATGCAACTCAGATTAAATTTCATGCCGCGGATACCGAGGCCAACTTGCTACGATCGTCGGTAATAAATGAAAACAAAGATATAATACTCTTTCCTTACAACTTCAAGTGAGTGTTACTGTCTTGTGCGTATTCTGTTTCCCTTATATATATATATATTAGTCAAGGTTATAGTAATGTAATTGATGAGTTATGCATGTGTGTGCAGTTACCACTATATTCTTCTAGAGATTAAGCTTGAGCAGGGACTAGTAACTGTCTTAGACTCAAAACGAAAAGATCCCCAGGACTATGCGGACATGACTCAAATGCTCGAGAAGTAAGTTAAATCCACCATATCAGCAACTTTGTTCATTTCCTGATATATCAAGTAATTGTTTTCTTTGTCTGGCAGAGTTTGGAAAAAATTCTCCAAAAAAGCTCCAGGACTCCCGAAGAAGCTGCAATTTAGACACCCGAAAGTAAGTACTATAGTAGCATGTTCCGCGCATCTCTTATTGATTTGGCATTCTTGCTTATCAGTTTGATTGACCTCTATTTCTTGTAAAGTGGTTGTGGCAGGAAAAAGGGAATGATTTCTGTGGATACTACGTTTGCGAGTCCATCCGCCACACGACCTGTGAGCAGGGCTACACTGACGAACAATATGAAGTACGTAAATAACAACATTCACAATTTTATTTTATTACCATCATTTGTGTTGAGTTTCATTCATTCATATATATATGTATTGACCCCCTTCTTCAAATTAGGTGTTTCGGAAGCGGAATGAACTCCTAGCACCAGCTCGCATGCGAGCAATTCAAGAGGAATTGGCGGCATTCTTTCTTGACCACGTGATCGCTGAAGACGGAGAATACTATGTGGACCATGAGTCCGTATGATTATATTTGTAAAAGATAATTATTGTATATATGTAGCCGGTAGTGTCGGATAGATATACTAGAACTTGTTGTTCGACCAATCTCTCAGAGAAGGAGAGGTGGTCGATATCACTTCTCTCTGTATGCATATATGTTCATGACGATCTTCTGTTTCCTTCGTTTGCTTACTAGCTAGCTAGCGTGTCTAGTCCTCTCTATACGTATGTATAGTACGTAGCGTCGACCAAGCACGGACATAAGAGAGGACACTTCTCTCTATTAATTATAGCTAGCTAACACAATATATGAAACACCTAAATTAACCCCCCAAAACCCCCAAAACCCCCAACCCCCCCCCCCCCTTTCAAAAAAAACCCCAGCCACAGAAATGCTGACGCGTGGATGCCTATTGGTCCCGGTTGGTGCCACCAACCGGGACCAAAGGGTCTCCTGCCTGGGCTCCGCGCACAGGCCACGTGGAGGCCCATCAATCCCGGTTCTGGATTGAACCAGAACTAAAGGGCAGGGCATTAGTACCGACCCTTTAGTCCCGGTTCAGAAACCGGGACAAAAGGCCCTTATGAACCGGGACAACAGACCCTTTTTCTACCAGTGGTCCAACAAATCATCGGTCTTCCCTTCCTTCCACAGATTCCATGACTGGAAAAACCAAGAACATATAACTATTAATTTGTTTGCCAAACTAAAAACACTTCAAAAATTGGTCCACTTGCATTAAATAATAGAACACGAGATAAGCCTTGCGCATACTCACATAGACAGTGAGACTAGGGAAGCCCATGGTTTCACTATAGGAGCTTCTTCGTATTCCAGTGACAACCTCCAGCAGTAACACGCCAAAGCTGTAGACGTCAGACTGGTAGAGAAAACACCTTCCATTGCATACTCATGAGCCATGTAACCACTGTTGATCAATTATATTAGTTATTAAATGGGAGGTTAATTATTCAGAATTAACATTAGTTTTCCATTGTACTCACTATGTTCCGACAACGCGTTGAGTATTTGCATTTTGTTGATTATCACCAAAGATCCCCGCCATACCAAAATCTGCTACTTTAGGTTTCATATCCACATCTAGGAAAACATTTCCAGCTTTGAGATCTCGGTGAATTATAGATAGTCTTGAATCCTAGTGGAGGTAGAGAAGTCCCCTAGCGACCCCTTTAATGATATTAAATCGTGTTGCCCAATCCAACAACATTTTACTTGAATCATCTGTAAGGAGAAGCAGACGTAAGAAAAATAAAACAAATTTTTAGCTGTTTAAGGGAATTATGTTGTGTTTCCGTAATATGCACCAAAAAGGGTAGCATCTAGGCTCTTGTTAGGTAGATACTCATAAATCAGCAACTTTTCATCCCGCTCCCCACAACACCCAAGAAGTCGTACCAAGTTTCTATGCTGTAATTTGGCAATTAGAATAACTTCATTCTTAAACTCCTCTGTTCCTTGTTGAGAATCCTTACTTAGCCTCTTGATAGCAACTTCTTGACCACCCAACATTCCCTAGAGAATTTTAAGGTAAAATATTGATTTAATTTTGTTAGACAAACCAAAAAATTCTAACGATTTTAGAATACATAATAGGTAGTTGACAAACGAGTTACCTTGTATACTTTGCCAAAACCTCCTTGTCCAATCATACATGTTTTAGAGAAATTGTCTGTCGCTTGGGGAATTGTCTGGCAAATGGAAATTCATGTTCATGGAGAGTGTTTCCTTCCCAAAGTTCGTGAAAGGTACTCATACCGTTGAATGTTACATTCGTGTATTTTCTCCATTTTTTGTTCTGGCTTGCTCCCACAATATTATAGTCATTTTTATCTAATAAACATATGAACATGGCAAAAATAAAAAGTTCTATAAGAGTCGGACAAGGAAGTGCCAAACTTCCCGTACATGTCAAATCAGGGGGGGGGGGGGGGGGTGTCGGCCTCTTATACGCAACTTTTACCTATTGAGCAATTGCCCATGCTCTTGGCACCGTTGATCACTAAGGCAGAATTTTGTCTTTGCTTGACAGGTGACTATTGCACTCAAGGCCCCATCTGCCTTTGCGTTCGATGAGTAGTATCCCATCCTTACTCTTTTGGGAGGCCAAATCCCGTAGAAATTGTATACGACTGTCCCTTGGCTCAAATGTTTCATAAAAGGATAGAATCCAAGCTCTTTTGGAGTGGTGTCTGGTTATCGTTTGACCACCAATATCTTTGATGTTCGTTTACTATTGCATGTATAAGCTCACAAAAAACAAGAGTAAACAACCCATGGGGCACTTTTTTCACAAGGAAAAAGAGAGATCTAACAATATGGCGACGGCTTGGCACATGAGATGTAAATCATCTAGCCTTCCCTCTTCACCCCTCATTAATCCCACCATGTGAGCACAGATATAATCAGAGACATATGTCCTTTAGTGCATAACGTATTGATCATCTATCGCTCTTGTTTCGTGTAGCCAGTCGAAGCCGAGTCTAGTTTCTCTAGCATGTGGACTCCAAGCAAGCTTAAACTCACCTAAGGGTTTATTTGCTCTAGCTTTTGTAGATTCAAGATTTTGAAGCCCAAGGATAAAGTACAATAATACATACTCCCTCTATCCGGAAATACTTGTCATCAAAATGAATAAAATGGGATGTATCTAGATGTATTTTAGTTCTAAATACACCCATTTTTGTCCATTTTGATGACAAATATTTTCGGACGGAGGGAGTACATTGTAAGATGATGTATTCAAATGTATTATCTAGCTAGGGAGAGGGGGTGAATTTACCTTTGAGTATTCTCCATGCGAAGCAAATGCTAAGTACCAAAACACCACTTCCTAGAACTGGCAACACAATCCTCACAATATTGCTCTTTGCCCTCATCCCTGTGTAGTACATACTTAGCATAAAAAAGACAAACCATGAAAGTGAAGTATTTGAGAGAACTAGTGCATGGATAGATTTGGTACCATTTGCTCCATCCAAGCCTGCAAGTCGGAGATAGAGTGTATCACTGGCAACCGAAAGTGTCGTGCCAAACTTGCCAGTGTCAACCAACTCCCCCACCCATAGCAAGCACCTTGTCACGTCTCTCCCATACCTACTACTGCTCAGGTTGGCATATTTATATGCCACACAGGAGCAGTTGCGGCTGCACTCTAATTTACACTCCCCGAGTGTGCTTTTATTCCCTCCAACAACCATGAACCTATCTGGTGACTTCATCCCTGGCAAGGCTAGGAAGCTATCACTGCACCCACGCAATGGCTCCTTCCGTTGGCATCCCGCCAAGAACTTGCCACTATTCCACTCCTCTATGCTTACTGGCTCAAAGCCGTTGAGGCATTTACAACTCGGGATGGGCGCGGCCGTCTCATCGCACTAGCCATTTGGGCCGCAGTAGCCATAGTAGTTGCATTCGGTGGATGGCCACTTCCAGAGTATGTTAGCATATACCTAGTGTGTGGGCCGCCATCAGAGACAAGGTAGGTGAAGTAGATCTCCTCGTTGTTGTCTACTACAGTCGGGTAGGTGATGATATCTGTGCTGGTATTCGCCTGTTGGTATAGATGTTCGCACCTCACTTGGTACCCGATCCATGGAGGGATACGGACCACCGGGCATGCTCCATCCGAGAGGAATACCTGGAGGGAATGTGTTCGTTTCACCGCCGAAGGAGAATCGGCCTGGTGAGGGGTCATCGGTGGCCTTCCGAGACACAAGTCGCTGGTAGTCGCCAGGATTGTACCTGATCCGAACCTTCATGCCCGAGAGGAGCGTGTCGGTGAGGTCGCCAAAGCTCTGCCCCAGTGTGGTGCCATTCGACGACCGAATGACGAGGTTGCCGGTGTTCATAAGCACCGAGACCGGGAGACGAGCTCGGGCCAGCGCCATAATCGTTTCTCGTCATCCAAAGGACACGGCCGCCACCATGAGACAAAATAAGATTGGATGTGTTGGTGAGTGAGAGCATTGGTATTGTGCTGTTGGTGTCCGGGATTTCTCGGTTGGCAACCCACACCACAGTGTGCTCGGGAATATCGTTGTACCATAAGCCAAGCTACAACTTGGCTGGAGTTGGAAGGGGCGAAGAAGCCTAAGGCAAAGCCATCATCGTCGGAGACGATGGTCTTGCCGGGAGAGACCGGCTCGCCAGAAACAAGCTAGTCTTCCGACGCAGACAACGGCAGGATCAGAAGGATCAGCACCGCCGTGCAGCAGGTGAGAGCTGACCGATCCATCGACTGAGCAGTCTTTTCCGCAAAAAAAAAAAAGACTGAGCGGTCTGAAAAATCTAGTGTAGTAACCACATAGGCAGACTATTTAAGCTGCTAAGCGGGCAAGTACTTGCATGGAACCTTGGTCTACACGCAAAAAATGCTTTGACGAGCACAGCATCCTGGTATGTTCTACGGAGTATCGTCGAAGAAGATAACTGAATAATGCAGGTTCTTGGAATGGAAGTCTACCACGTACGTGGAGTGTGTTGACATTTCGGCTGTCTACGTGGTAGTGGAGTTGGGAGGCTACCGTCACCGAGAGTCTGAGACTAGTGACTGAAATATTAAGATGTATGATTGGAGAACAGTCGCA
The DNA here is from genome assembly GCF_056163025.1 of Triticum urartu. Lineage (NCBI taxonomy): Eukaryota > Viridiplantae > Streptophyta > Magnoliopsida > Poales > Poaceae > Triticum > Triticum urartu. The sequence continues at coordinate 536,811,613 of NC_141877.1, forward strand.
GGGCAAATCCATGTCCGGTGGCCATCTGGACGCAGCGCTGTAGTTTGGGATCTCTATTCCTGCCAAGTACTGTAATTTACATCATAAATAGTTAGAAAAGAAATGTTTGCAGCGTATACGGATAATGGAGCTGCAAATGGACTGCATCATAAAAGTTTGAAATTAGATGACTTCTAGAAAGCATACGGTCAAGCTTTTATAGTTTTGACTACTGACAGATACAATGATAATTCAGATTGTTGTAGACCAAAGTAGTACTATTAGATTTTTCATGAAAATACTTTCACTACATAAAAAACAATCATGATTTCTAATAACACATGCATAAAATAGGATTAGAGATGCCAACCATCTCAAGTCGACCAGTCACTACCGCAATTTGCCCAAATCCCGATGGCACCTATGGAGGTGCCCCGACGGCCTAGGGCAAGCCGCCAGCATAGAAAAGCTGTTGGCATACCTCAACATATGCCGATGGAGGCTGTCGGCATTACTGGCGCTGTGCCTACAGTGTTCGTCGGCATTACTGGCGCCGAGTCCAAGTTGGTTTTTCTACTCTTCACCACAAGTGATAATTCCACTGTAGTCACTCTCGTAAGGCACGGCCCAATAGCACTAGCTTCTTTTCTTCATTATCTGTTTCTATTTCTTTTATCCCTTTTTTTATTTTTCTGTCTTCTTTTTCCTTTTTATTCCATTTTCGTTTCCTTTCTTATTTCTCTTCTTATTATTTATAGTTATTCTTCATCTTAGACCCAGAGTTGCAATGATTGCGTGCTCTCCAGTCTTCTAATTAGGCAATGTGCTTGGCTTGACTCTTAACGCTTAATGTCACACGCACATTTTATCTGCATGATTCTATAATTAGGTAAATATATATTTTCATTCTGAGAACGGGAAAACAGCATCACCACTAAATCAATTCGTCCAGAACTTTTGCTCTCTATATGTCGGTTAAATATCATGACGACTAGTACTTCCCTTTGGCAAACTACGGCTGCTAATAACACTGAAAGAGAAGGATAAAAGAAATCATTAGTACATAATGACCCCAAACCAACTGATGCATGACCATTTTGTTTCTTCACCTGGCAATATAATAGTTTTCCAGTACATATAATATTAAATCAAAATTACTTCACCGCCCTTGTATCTCTGAAAGAGTAAAACTATTCACAGAGTTTTGAATATCGACCCTGATTTGCTCTATTTCCGCGCTTCGTCGTGCAAAGTAGGCAGGGATGTTGGGGGTTGGAAGTGTTGTGCTTCCATTCTCCAAGGCAAACACAACATTTGACATGAGTGGCCTGTCATCTGGGTTTTCTTGGACACACATGAGTCCCACATGGATGCAGAGCAAAACTTCATCTGGTGAATAGTTATCCAGCAGAGTCGAGTCTGCGAATTCCTCCGTCTTCCCTTCCTTCCACATATTCCATGCCTACAACAATAAAAATAACACATCGATTTTTATTTAGTTTGGTGAATCAAAAAATTCAATACTATCGATATAATTACAAATTTAAACTAGAGAGTAATCTTGTCTATACTCACATAAACTGTTAGACTAGGGAAACTCATCGTGTGACCATTAGAGTTTCTCCTTATACCGGTTACAACTTCTAGTAGTAACACGCCGAAGCTATAGACATCAGACTTCATAGAGATAATGCCTTCCAGTCCATACTCAGGGGCCATGTACCCACTGATTGAGCGTTTCAAGCAAAAGAGTTAGCAAATGGGAGATGAATTTGGTCACAAGGTAACATGAAATGACGTTATACAAAGTTACTCACTATGTTCCGACAACACGTTGGGTGTTTGCATTTTGTTGGTTATCACCAAAGAGCCTCGCCATACCAAAATCTGCTATCTTAGGTTTCAGATCTGCATCTAGCAAAACATTTCCAGCCTTGAGATCCCTGTGAATTATGGTTAACCTGGAATCTTCATGAAGATAGAGAAGACCCCTTGCAACCCCTTTGATTATACTAAACCGTGTTCGCCAGTTCAACAACAATTTTTTGGACTCATCTGTAGAAATAATAAATGTTAGATAGGATTGTTTTCATTTGTCTTATGAAATCATAGTTTTTCTAATCGTATATATACCGAAGAGGTTGGCATCTAAGCTTCCATTAGGAAGATATTCATATATTAGGATCTTTTCATTTCCCTCGCCACAACATCCAAGAAGGCGAACCAAGTTTCTATGTTGCAATTTGGCAATTAAAATTACTTCGTTCTTGAATTCGTGTGTTCCTTGATGAGAATCTTTGCTTAGCCTCTTGACTGCAACTTCTTGACCACCTAAAATTCCCTAGAAAAATATAATGGAAGTCATACAATAAACTTTGACATATGAACATATCAAATCTTCTAATATAGAACGAATAACAAGAAATTGTATATTGATCAAGTTACCTTATAAACTTTCCCGAAGCCTCCCTTTCCAATAATACATGTTTCAGAGAAATCATGAGTTGCAAGGGCAATTTCTTCTAATCTTACAAAAGGAATTTCTTGATCATGATATTCTTCCCCAAGTTCGTCAGAGGTACTCATACCATTCAATCTTATATTCTTGTGCTTTCTCCTTATTATTTTCTTTCCTGCTCCCACAATGTAACAGTCATTTCCCCTCCAACAGCATAATATTATAAACATAAGAAATAAATTTTACCATTTGAACCACTGATGTTCATTAGTCTTCCCCTTGTCAACCTCACAAAACAAGAGAAAATAAACCACAAGGCATGTCTACCACCATAGAGTGGCTGACCTGATAAAATGGATATCGCTCAAAGTCCGCTTATTGGAACAACGCTCTTAAGCCCATTCTTCCCCTACTACATATCCCACGAAAATCATACAAACAAACCCTCGAGTCCATTTTGCATAGTGTCCACACATTTCTGTTGTTTCCTAGACCCCTTCAACATCGAGTATTTTCTAGAACATTGATTGGATTGAGCATGGGAAGTAGCAACCACAAAAATCAATCCACACATAGAAACTCTAACATCTGGACTCTACTTTCTAGTAGATTGTCTATTATCATTACATCGCTCTCTTGGTGGCCAAACCTAAAACCACCTAAAGATTATTTGTTGTAATTATACTTATTCAAGAGGTTTAGAAGATTTTTGAAGCTGATCGTGGTATATTACGCTAGCTTTTTTTAAGGGCGGTATATTATGCTAGCCTGTACATGTCGAACTCCATGTTCAGGTTTTTTATAATCTAACTCGATGTTCAGGTACCACTGGTGGAGCTTCTGCAAGGCCTAGTGGGCCGTGGCCCGCCCAGGTCTGGAGCAAAATAAAAAGAGTAAAATGCACCATAGATCCCATAACTATCCGAGGTGTGTCACTTTAGTCCTATAACTATCAAAGTGGAAATTTGGGTCCCAAAACTATTTCGAGTCATTCACTGCAGGTCCTATGGTCGCCCAAACAGTGATTGTTGGCTGACGTGTCACTTGGACCAGTGCCACAACGATCCAGGGTGCGTGGTGGAAGATTTCCCACCATTGATGGTTGATACATTTTGCAATTTGGTTCATTAAACAGTTTGCTCTCTCCAGCCGCAGCCCTCCTCCCTGCAATCTCATCTCTCTTTCATCAGTTCTACCTTGTCTGAAACAAGCTCGACGACAGCAGGAATAAGCCGTCATGGAAAAATAGTGCAGCCACCGGGCACTGGCCATAGGACCTGCAGTGAATGACTCGACATAGTTTTGGGACCCAAATCTGCACTTTGAAAGTTATAGGATTAAAGTGACACACCTCAGATAGTTATAGGACCTATTATGCATTTTACTCGAATAAAAATTTATATGAAGACCAGCCCACGACGACGGATATACGAATACAGAAATACGACATGCATCCGGCATCATCCCTAAAAAAACGCATCCAGCATCAGCCTCGCATATCGCTTGCCCCTCGGGAAAAAAAGTCATGCAGCGGAGGTGCTCAAGTGCAGCCACCGGGCACCGGCCGCCGCGTCATAGTGCAGCCGCCGGCCTCACATCAGTGCCTCCCACGTCCACTCCAGACGGCCCATCGGCGACCGGCACACAACTTCCAGCCTGTCCAGGCAGCCACGCACTGGCGACGGCGGCGAGGCGGCTGCCCAGCTGGCCAAACTCTTTCTATGAAGTCATCTGAATCCTTGCAAGCTTCTCAGGTAAATCGATTTGAATCGTTACTAATTTTATTCCCCTAAATTCCACCTAGGTCGTCATTCATTAAATAATCCCCCAAATCCCCAATTGGCTAAATGTGCAAGGCATTGTTGTTTTGTTTCAAAAGCGTAAATGATCGGAAAGCTGATTTGTACTCCCTCCCTCCCATAATATAAGATCATTCTTCCAACTAACATAGCTTGAAAAACGATATTATTTTATGGGACGAAGGGTCGGAGGGAGTAGTATGTAACACCACGCGACTTGCCTGAATCAGGTTGTCAATTGGAAATTCTTTTAAGTTGGTCAAATGCATCTTTTTCGTAAGGATGTCAAGTGAACATACCTTTTAATTTTAACCATGCCAGGAAGATGAGTACGAGAACACTGCTGCCTAAAACTGGCAGTACAATTCTCACTGCATTGCCCTTTATCCTTTTACCTATGTATGTAATACATACCACAAGAGAAAGAAACATATAAACATAGATCTAGAAATATGTTGACAAAACCAGTAATAGAAAGAGGAAACCATTAGGAGAAACAGAGAAATGCCAAAACCAATAGGAAAAAGAGCGAGAAATTAGTATTTGGTACCAGCAGTTACGTCCATGCCTGCAAGCCGGAGATAGGGCGTCTCTCCACCGAGCTCCGTGCCTAACTTTCCAGTGTCAATCAACCCCCCTGCCCACATCAAGCACCTTGCCACGTCTCCCCGTGACCTGCTGCTGCTCATTTTGACGTATGCGTACCCCACACAGGAGCAGTTGCGGTTGCACTCAGCTGCGCACTCCTCGGACGTACTCCTACTACCGCAGATGCGCGCAAACCCATCTGGTGACTTCATCCCTGGCAAGGCCAAGAAGCCGTCACCGCACCCACCCAATGGCTGTTTCCGCCGGCACCCTGACAAGAACCTGCCGCTGGTCCACTCCTCCATTTTTGCCGGCTCAAAACCATCTAGGCACTTGCACGTTGGGACTGGTGCTGTTGTCTCGTCGCAATAGCCATATGGGCCACAGTAGTCGTAGCTGCTACATTCGGTGGACGGCCACTGCCCAAGGACCTCCCACGTCAACGACCTATTGCTCCAACTGTGGTGTTGATAATGGCCGGAGTGAGTTAGCACAAACCTGGTGCGTGGGGCACCGTCGGAGAGGCTGTAGGTCATGTAGATTTCCTTGTCGCTGTCGACGGCAGCAAGGTAGACGATGACTTCCGTGCTGGTGTTCACCTGCTGGTACCGCCGCTCGGTCTTCACAAGGTAGCCCGTCCACGGGGCGCTGCGGGCCACCGGTCGCGCCCCGTCCCAAAGGAAGAACTGGAGCAAAGTGTTTGTGTCACCACCGTAGGAGAAATGTCCTGGTGAGGGGTCGTCGGAGCCCTTCCAAGACACCAGGCGCTCTTCTTCGCCATGTATCCCATATCTAAACCGGATCTTCATCCCTGGAAGGAGCGTGTCTGTCAGGTGTTCGAAGCTCTGCCACAACATGGTGCCGTTTGGCGAGCGAATAACGAAGTTGCCGTTATTCAAGAGCACTGCCGTCGAGGTAGACGAGGCCGGGGTAGTGGCAACCTGGGTAGTCCAGACGACACGGCCGCCACCAACACCATCAGAGAGAATGAGATTGGAGGTGTTGGTGAGCGAGAGCATCGGTGAAGAGGAAGTGTTGTTAATGAGCTGGGTTTCTCGGTTGGCGACCCACACCACAGTGAGCTCGGGAATGTCGTTGTACCATATACCAAGGTACAACTTGGCTGGAGTAGAGTTGGAAGGGGCGAAGAACCCCAAAGCAAAGGCACCACCATCGGAGATGATGATGGCGTCCAACAAGAGCGGCTTGCCGAGGACAAGCCGGTCGTCGGATGCACTCAACGGCAGGAAGAGAAGGATCATGACCGCGGTGCAGCAGGTGAGAGCCGGCCAATCCATCGTGCTCTCAGGGGCCAAAATCCTGGTAGTAGGATCTAACTAGCTATGCTAAGTTTATAGCAAAAAGAGCTTTGACGGACGCAAGCATATGATTGAACAATGCAAAGTTTTTGGAATTCTGTTAGCAGTAGGTTGGCTTTGGAGTTGACATTTCAGCAGTCCATGTCCGAGTTGGGATGCCACAGTCACTACTGACTAGGCAGACTAGTGACTGAAACATTATGCTACACACGGACTAGTGAGTAAAACGATAAACTAGTCAGGCCTGTACACAAATGTACGAGCACGCTAGTCATACCTTACCAAGTTGATCACATGAATAGTTTTAAAAATATGAGCAGAAAAACTTAGCAGCATAGATTGATGGAGCTAGAATTGAAACGTACTCTTCATGGAGGCTAATTCGTCGGCCTAATTTAGTATGGAAATGTGGATATTGCATACCGCTAAAAGTCTAGTACTTACGTACACAGATGATGCACCCTAATTTTGTCCAGCCGTCCTGCTATTGTTTTACAGGTACACACAGAACGAATGTAAGAACGGCAAATAAGAACACCACAACCTAATCACCTGTGGCCAGGTCACCTCCATAGTGTCTGATACAAAATAACAAACGATTGTTACTTCATCGCCCCTCTATCTCAGAAAGAGTAAGACTGTTTGCGGAAGTCTGCATATTATTTCCCATTTGATCCATTTCAGCTCTTCGTCGTGCAAAGTAGGCGGGCCGGCTCGGAGCTGCAAGTGTGGTGCTTCCATTCTTTAGGACGAACACAATAGATGACATGAGGGGTCTATCATCTGGGTTCTCCTGGACACACAAGAGTGCTACCTGGACGCAAAGCAAAACTTCGTCTGGTGAAGTATCTATGATACATGAGTCTGGCAGTTCATCGGTCTTCTCTTCCTTCCACATATGACATGACTAAAACAACCAAAAACATCATGTCAGTATTCATTTAGAATTTGATCCGGTTTTAAAAATCAAACCGCAAAAGTCTTGTGTGTACTCACATAGACTATGAGGCTAGGGAAACCCATGGTTTGACTATTGGAGTTTCTCTTAATACCAGTTACAACCTCAAGTAGCAGCACACCAAAACTGTAGACGTCAGACTTGGTAGAGAATACGCCTTCCATTGCATACTCAGGAGCCATGTACCCACTATTTGATTAATTCAATTGTAAGAGTTATCTAGTGGGAATTGAAATTATGAAGATGTTAATATGAGTTATTTTCAATGTATACTCACTATGTTCCAACTACACGTTGGGTATTTGCATTTTGCTGGTTGTCACCAAAGATTCTAGCCATACCAAAATCCGCTATCTTGGGTTTCATATCTTCATCCAACAAAACATTTCCAGCTTTGAGGTCTCTATGAATTATGGTGAACCTTGAGTCTTCATGAAGATATAGAAGCCCCCTGGCAACCCCTTTGATTATACTAAACCGTCTTATCCAATCCAGTGATTGTTTTCTTGAGTCATGTAAAAGGAAACAGATGTAAGTAAAAAATGTTTTTGAATTATCTTGCGAAATCATGGTTTGTTATATTAGAATACGTACCAAAGAGGTTAGCATCTAAGCTCTTGTTAGGAAGATACTCATATATCAAGAGCTTTTCATCTCCCTTACTACAACATCCAAGAAGTCGAACCAAGTTTCTATATATGTTGCAATTTTGCAATTAGAATTACTTCATTCCTGAATTCTTTTGTTCCTTGTTGAGAATCTCTACTAAGCCTCTTGACTGCGACTTCTTGACCACTTAACAGTCCCTAGAGAAATATAGATTTGAGATCTACATACGAGAATATCACTTACAAAATCTGGAAGCAATAGCAGGAGCTGCATATTAAACAAGCTACCTTGTAAACTTTTCCAAAGCCTCCTTGTCCAATCATGCATCCTTCCGAAAAATTGTGGGTAGCGAGGACAATTTCTTCTAATTTCACGAATGGCAATGCTTGATCATGAGAAGTGATTTCGTTCCCAAATTCATCGAAGGTATTTATACCATCCAATCTTAGATTCTTGTGCTTTCTCCATCTTCTGTTCTTGCCTGCACCTACACAATGGTATAGTCATTTCCCCTCTATAAGATGCATACCATTGGCACAAGAAAAAAAGTTGTATTTGATCCCGGGAATTGTTGATTTCATTGTTGTTCCCTTCATGAACATGCATAACAAGAGGAAATAACCGATGAGGCAAGTGCCACCATGTCAAAATTGTGGGACGGACAATATGGCTATCACTTATTTTTTTTTCTCTTAATGATATCAGATCATATAGAGCTTTAACCAGACCAAATTGCCATGTGGTTATTCTGACGAATTTCAGTTTGGACTTTAAAGTTGTGTGTGAACACATGCACCGCACCAGTCAACTTGTGTAGGTTGTTTAGGTGACTTTCCCATTCTTGTGACAACCATCCTGCCATTTTTATAAAATATACGTACAACTCCCACTACAAGAACACATAAAAGAATGCCACCACTGAATGGCTTATATCTAATGTGAAATCATTTTCTTGGACAAAGCTCTTCTATGAATCATGAATTCTTTGTAACTACAAAATCTTATTAACAAAGACTACCATCAAATCCAAATACAAGAACATAAAACACATTCAAATATAAATATATAATGACTTTTAAACAACAAGTGATGAATCACTATTTCGTTGAGCCAAACATTATTTCGACAGTGTTCAGTGCAGTTATTAAAAAAATTCAAGAGTGTCTGGATACATCTGAAACTAAAGAATTATTGTTTCGTCGCTCCACTATCTCAGAAAGTGTAGAACTATTCCCGGAAGCTTGAATATCATTTCAGAATTGCTCCATTTCAACACTTCGTTGTGCAATGTATGCCGGGCGATTTGGGGCCGGAAGGGTTGTGCTTCCATTCTCTAGGTCAAACACAACATATGACTTCATTGGCCTATCATCTGGATTCTCTTGGAGACACAAGAGTGCTACTACCTCCGTCCTGGTTTATTGGTCCCCTTTACAATTTGTGCCAAATTTTGACCAAATATTTAACTAACAAAATGTTAATGCATGTTAACAAAAATTATATCGTTGGGTTCGTATTTGAACATAGTTTCCGCCGACATAATTTGTGGTTACATGTATGAACATTTTGTTAGTGAAATTTATGATCAAAGTTTGGCACAAAATACAATAGGGACCAGTAAACCAGGACGGAGGTAGTACATGGACACAAAGCGAAACTTCATCTAGTGAACAAGTATCTATTATAGATGAGTCTACCAATTTCTTTGTCTTCTATTCCTTCCACATATTGCATGACTGAAACAACAAAGAATCATATTGCTATTCATGTATTTGTCAAACTTTAAAATGATCCCCAAATTTGACCTACTTTAGTAAATGAAATATGAGGGAAGTCTTGTGCACTCACATAGATAGTAAGGCAATGGAAGCCCATGGTTTGACAACCAGAGCTTCTCCTTATACCTTTTACAACCTCCAGTAGTAAAAAACCGAAGCTGTAAATGTCAGACTTGGTAGAGAAGGCGCCTTCCATTGCATTCTCATGAGCCATGTAACCACTGTTTAATCATGTCAAATGTATGATTGACCAAAAGGGCACTAGATTTATTCAAAAACTAATACGAATTTTTCCAACTGATAGTCACTATTTTCCAATGACATGTGGGGTATTTTCACTTTGTTCGTTGTCTCCGAAGATTCTTACCATCCCAAAATCAACTATCTTGGTCTTCATCTCTCCATCTAGCAAAACATTTCCAGCTTTGAGATCTCTATGAATTATATCCAGTCTTCAATCTTGGTGGAGATAAAGAAGTCCCTTGGCAACCCCTTTGATTATATTAGGTTGTGTGGCCTAATCCAATAACAATTTTCTTGAATTATCTATAAAAATATGAGTAGATGCAAAAAAAGTCATCCAGCTGTTTAAGATAAGTATGTTGTTCTCTTAGAAGATGTACCAAAAAGGGTAGCATCGAAGCTCTTTTTAGGTAGATACTCATAAATCAACATCTTTTCATCTTCCTCCCCACAACATACAAGAAGTCGAACCAAGTTTCGGTGCTGCAATTTTGCAATTAATATAACTTCATTCTTGAATTCCTTTGTTCCTTGTTGATAATCCTTACTTAGCCTCTTGATAGCAACTTCTTGACCACCTAACGTCCCCTAGAGAATTAAATGTCATAATCTTCAGTTATGTTTTTCACACAAACCACTCAGTTCTTTTTTTTGATAACTGAATTGTCTGGAGAAAGTTAAAATTTTTCTTTGGAGAACCTTGCATGGAACGCTGCCATGCAATGTGGTTCTTGCTAACAGACATATTCCAGTCCAGCCGACGTGTCCTGCATGTAAGCAAGGAGCAGAAGATGTGTTTCATGCATGTGCCATAAGGCCAGAGAGGTTTGGCGGCAGTTGGGGCTCGAGGATGTTATACGCCATGCATGTGAGGTAGACTAAGAAGGGAAGGAGATTCTATCATACTTACTTAATATACCAACACAAGAACCGGCCGTGTTGGGAGTGAAAAACTTCCATGACTTGATGTCCATTTGCTGCTGGTACCTTTGGTGGGAGAGGAGAAAGCTTGTGCACAATGAGCAGGTGCAAGATGTGAAGAGAGTTGCGCAAGCGATGTGTTCTTTAGTAGCTAAACTATGCTATTGCATGTGATCCAAAGGCCTCATTGAAGAGGGGAGGTTGGTGCAAACCCCCTAGTGGACATGTCAAGTTAAATGTTGATGCGCCCTTTGATTGGGATTTGCTTCAGGGGGAGATGGGAGTAGTCATCCAAGATGATAGAGGACATATGGTTGTAGCCGAAACAAGCTTATTGATTCGTGTTATGATGTACTAACTGCTGAGGCAATGGCTTTGAAGTTTGGGTTGAATATTGCGCTGACAGCTGGGTGCAATAGACTGATCGTCAACTCGGATAATCTGGAACTCATGGAAATAATGAATAAGGATGGCCAATATGCTGGAAATGCAGCGACCATTGTTGATGATTGTTATCATCTAGCTTGTGAGTTTAGCTCTATTGTCTTTGAATTTTGCCCCAGAGAGTCGAATGTAGTTGCACATGAATTAGCTAGGATTGCTAGAAGTTCGCTTTGTAATGATTGGTTAGATAATGCTCATTTGAAGATGCGAGCCACTCAGTTCTAATTATTTTAGAATGAACAGTACATAATTATTAAATGAATTGCCTTGTAAACTTTCCCAAAGCCTCCCTGTCCTACCATACACGTTTCAGAGAAACTGTTTGTTGCTAGGGCAATTTCCTCAAATCTCATAAATGGAAATTCATCATTGTGGGGATGGTTTCCTTCCCCAAATTTGATAGACGTACTCATACAATATATTGTTGCATTTTTGAGTTTTCTCCATTTATTGCACGTGCCCGCACATATAATAGTTTCTTGGGCATTTTATACATAGAAAAAGGTTCTAGTGGTCTTGTTTTGTAATAGGTTCTAGCGTTCTTCCTTTGTAATAGGTATACCATGGCGCTCTTGTCAAGGTGAAAAATAGTAGTCATAACAATATATCGACACTTGACATATAAGAAAGATGTGTCTGCTTCTCCCTACCCCCCTGCTCCGACCTTCATGCACGCGCGCACACCAACACACACTGGAACATTGACCAGGCATCGTTCTTGATTTCAGGAGCCTATCGAAGCTAAATATGGCTTCTCTTGCATGTGGACTCCATTCTCATTAGATTGCTCGCCATGCATGCTGGTTAAACAAAGCTTAAACTCACCGAGTGGGTTGTCTCCCTGTTTTACTTCGGTTTCAATATTTTGTTGCCCAAGACTATATAGTACAGTAGTCAAGAAATTCCAAGTACAATATACTAGAGTAGTAAGAGAATAATATACAACATGTTGATATCACCGAATGTAGTACCTTTGAACTTCAACAATATCATGGAAATGCATATGAGAAGCAGAGTACAACTTCCAAAAACTGGTAGGAGAATCCTTAAAGTGTTTATCTTAGTCATTTTACCTGTGCAATAATAAATAGCACAATAAACGCAAACCCATGTAGTACTTCGGTCACAAATCAGTAGATGAAAGAGATTTTTTACCAGCTGCTTCATCCAAGCCAGCAAGCCGGAGATAGAGCGTCTCGGCATTCCTAATTTTCCAGCGTCAACAAACTCACCCGTCCACAGTGTACCTCGTCTTGTCTCCACACAATGGACCTCGTCTTGTCTCCACCAGACCTGCCGCTGCTTAGGTTGGTGTACGCGTCAGCGACGCAGGAGCAGTTGCGGCTGCACTCGGCAGTGCACTCCTCGAACATGCTCTTATCCCCACCGACAAGTATGAATTTATCAGGTGACTTCATCCCTGGGACGACCAAGAAGCCATCGCCGCACCCTCGTAGTGGCTCTTTCCACCTACACCCTTTCGAGAACATGCAGCTGTACCACTCCTGGCTAGTTGGCTCGAAGCCATCGAGGCACTTGCAACTCGGCTTGGGCACCACAGTCTTATTGTAGTAGCTATTCGGGCCGCAATAGCCGTAGAGGGTGCATTCGGAGGATTGCGAGTTCGAGAGAACTGCCCATGATGATGACCTGGCGCTACAGCTTTGGAGTTGGATCTCGCCAAAGTAGGTCAAGACGTACCTGGTGTGGGGCAAATAGCTCCCATGCGACGTCGTTGGTGTGAATTGTCTCTCATGCGACGTCGTTGGCTGTAATAGCTCTCATGCGACATCTGCGTTGGAAAAATAGCTCCCATGCGACACACCATTTACGCGGCTAGTTGGCTGTTAGTTAGGCTGAGGTTTGTTTAGGACACTGGGGGTTATGTGCTCTGACTGGTGGGGTCCACCTATGGCCACGTAGTCAAGAGTCAACCGTCCACGACTCGACCGGTGACTGTGTGACCATGCTCGACTCGCCCGTGCTGGACGGGCCCGTGCTGGACTGGGCGAGCGGCGTCGCCGTAAGCATCTTCTCCGGCAGCGGTTTCTTCTCCGCGGTGGTGGAGCACATTTCTCGGCAACGGCAGAGCTATTGCGAGGTGAGCCCGAAACCCTAGTCCCACTCCCCAGAATTTTGGGGGATCTGTGGCCTCATGCTGCCCTTTGTTTCTTGGCGATTTAGAATCGGGCTCCATTGGATCCGGGGGTTGTTTCTTCTCCACGGCCCGGTGGTGGAGCGCCTTTCTCTGCAGCGGCTATTGCGAGTGAGTATTTTCCAAACACTACTCCCATTCCACTGAATTTTGGATAAATCTGTGGCCTCATGCTGCCCCTGTTTCTTGGCGTTTTAGAATCTCGATTGGATAGGAGATGGAGCGAGGGCTGGATGAGATGGAGCGAGGAGACAGTGCTTCAAATCGGTAATGCCACCCTCTTTTCTTGGCGATTTAGAATCAAACTCGATTTGGTAGTGACTACCGCCGCTGCTTGCCATTGACAAAACAGGGGAGGTTTAGGTTCTGCTACCACATTCGCAATTATAGTGGAATTTTTTCCCTGTAAAGCCAAGCTCAGTGATGGCAGTGTCCAAGACATTGATAGAGATACCACCATGAGGTTGGATGTCGAATTTGCAGATGTTGATCCCCAGGAATTGGAGAGCATGAAGGAGAAGGCCGTGGTCAATTTGGTGGAGAGAATTGGGGAGAGTATTGTTTGGGGTCCAGAACAAGAGGTATCTCTGCAACGTTTCGATAACTATAATGGTGAATATGTGAGAATTGAAGATGGAGAATCCATGGTTGCTGAAATTGATCAGCAAGAAGGGTGGGCAAGCAAACAAGTAACATTTTATGCAGAGCTAATTGATCTGCAAACTCATTCCAGAGTTGGTTATGTGCCATCAAAGATGGCTGCACAGATGGAAGATGATGAGTGGGTTTCACAAAAGAAGATGTTGGCATTGTTGACTGAACCGACTGTAGTAGCTGAAGATACATGGATTGATGCAGATGGAGAGGAGGGAACCCATGGTGCTAGGAAGATTGTTGTTGACTGGAATGTAGTAGAGTTGAATTAAAACACAGATTTGGTCATTACACCAATATCTGACATTGATATGGCCGAAATGTTTGGCATTCAAGTTGATGACAAAGATAAGGAGAAGGATGACAGTTCTTTGCCTGCTGAAGGTAACACAGGACCTAGAAATGCAAATGAGGATGAAGAACAGCTGATGAGAGAGGCTGCAGATGATGTGGATGATGCAGATGATAATGAGATGGTTTGTTTGTATGACAAAGAGAACCCAGTTATTGAGGTGGGAAAGTTGTGCCCAAGCATGAAGGAGTTTAGGATGTCTTTCAGGACCTATGCAGTGAAAAAAGAGTTTGATGCCAAGACTATGTGGACTGATCGAAAGAAATTTTATGCTCGGTGCAAAGGTTATGATGGTGGTGGCAATCCTTGCAAATGGTACATGTCTGCCAGACTACAACCTGATGGAAGTACAGTAAGGGTAAATCAAATACCACACCAGCATACATGTATTACCACTTCACAGAGAGTTTCAAAGATGACATCACAATTTTGGGTTACAGAGAAGATTACTCCTATTTTAGCCAAGACTCCAAACACTACTGCAAAGAGGCTTAAAGTTGACTTGGAGAAGCTGTACCCCATCCAGCTGCAATATACCATAGTGTGGAAAGCAAAACAAAGGGCCATGAAATCATTGTATGGTGACTGGGCAAATACATTTAGGATGTTGTATAGTTTTAAAGCAGAGGTGGAGAAGAGGTCACCTGGGAGTGTGGTGGAGATAGATACAGAGGTAACAGAGGATGGTAAGGTTTTATTCAGCAAGTTTTTATGTGTTTGAAGCCTTGCATAGATGGATTCAAAGCAGGTTGTCGTCCATATTTGAGCATAGACTCATCTTTTTTGACTGGAAAGTGGAATGGTCAGTTGGCTGCATGCAATGCTCTAGATGGACACAACTAGATGTTCCCAATTGCAATAGGAATGTTTCAATCAGAGACAGAGGCATCATGGATATTGTTCATGATGCAACTGAAAAGATGCATAGGGCCAGTTTCTCCTTTGGCCATCCACACAGATGCATGTAAAGGGTTGGAAAATGCAGTAAAAAATGTTTCCCCCCATGCTGAGCAGAGGGAGTGCTTTAGACATATGTGGATGAATCTGATAAAAAAATTCAAAGGAGATGAATTTGGGCGCATGTGGCCAGCAGCAAGATCCTACACCAGACAGACACATTCCTATCACCTTGGTAAGATATTGGCATCATGTAGTGATAATGAATTTGCTTCATGGTTGAACACCCACCATTCTCTGTTGTGGTATAGATCAGGTTTTAATACTGCCATAAAATGTGATCATATCAATAACAACTTGGCAGAAAGTTTTAATAACAAAGTGAAGGATTTGAAAGACTTGCCTGTGCATGACATGGTGGACCAAATAAGGATCATGATCATGCGTTTGTGGGAGTTGAGAGGAAAAATTGCTAATATTTTGGAAGGGGACAAGCTTCCAGCAGTGGTACAACAGGTGGTCAACAGGAGTAGAAATCTTTCACATCTATCTGTTGAGAAATCTTCCTTGTGGGGTGCTGAAGTTAGAGATACAAAGAGTGGCAAGAGGCATGTGGTAAATACTGAGTTGCATGAGTGCACTTGCCAAGAGTGGCAACACACAGGAAAACCATGTGAGCATTCCATACCTTTTTTGGCATCTAAACCCAGGTTAAATATGCACCCATATTTGCATGAGTATTATTTAGTACAAAAATTCAAAACTGCATATGCAAGTCCAATTCCTGCACTGACTGACCAATCTCAGTGGCCTGAGGTGGAAATAGAATTTACCTTGTGTCCCCCTGTCACTAGAAGAAAGGCTGGGAGGCCTAAACAGAGCAGATTCAAAGCTTGGTTTGAGAAAGGTGGTTGTAGTAAGAAGGGGAAAAAGAAAAAGGAAAAGAATGATAAGCCCAAAAGGGCTCAAAAAGGTAACAAAAATAGGTGCAAGTTGTGTGAGGTACTTGGGCACAGAATTGGTTCATCCAAGTGCATCTACACTCCTCAGAGGCCAAAGTATGTTTATGTTACTATTTTTGCAAGTTTTTGATTTTGCTACTTGTTCTAGTATCTAACCAAGTCAAATGCTTTATTTTTTAGGAGGAAGCATGCAGAAAAAGCCCCACCTCTTGTTGTTGAACAATGCTGGCCAGTGAAAAAAGCAAGACTCAACGGCTTTAGAAGGAAGAGCACTAAGCAGATAATGTTTGGTGACAAAGATATGGAGCTAACTGAAACTGTTACTGCTGAACATGAGCTAAGTGTTTCTGTTTTGGACGATGTGATGCATACTGAATCTGTTTTGCAGGCGCTAGGGCAATCTGAAACTGTTGCAGACGAAGCAACTATTGTGCTGCCATGCGAATCTGCTTTGACAACTGTGTTGCCATGTTTGGAGGTTGTGCTGCCAAGTGTTGAGTTGCAAACTGAAGTAGTTGAACAATGTGTGCCATCTACTCAATCTGCAAAAGTGCAAACTGAAGAAGTGGGACATGGTCAGGTGCAAAAGTTGAGGGGGCCTAGTGGAGTTGGCAAGAAAACCAAGGGGCCAAAAAGCAAGAGCATCAGCATCAACAAACTATGCGCCGTGGAACCAAACGGTGGAAAAAAGGAGAAGAAATCGAGTGGTAGAAAGAAGCACAAGAAATAGAGTCGAAATCATTCAAATTTGATGTGAAAACTTAAGTTTGTTGTCATTTGATGTGAAAACTTATGTTCTTTCATGTGAAAACTTATGTGCTATGATGTTGATTTGACTTGAAATAAAATTCAAATTTGAACCGACATTCAAATTTGAACCTATCTCCAATATTTTTTGAGTTCATTTGTTTATTCTGTGATGTTGCATCGTTTTATGTACTACTATGCACTTTAGTTCATAAATCCAACCCTTTTTGTGAAGTCCAACTCATAGTCACTGAAAATGTTGTCCAAACAGGCTCCAAAGTAAGGGAAAACAGCCCCATTTCTAAGCAAGTTTTTTTCGACCTTCTCAAAATCACCCCAAAAAGATTTTCTTAGCTTATATTATACCTATATAGGATCAATACGAAGTCTCACCTTTTTTGAATAAGTATTCATATTATTTAATTTATTTTTGAAAAAACACCCTTTAATACAAAGTCAGCAATAAAACAAGTTAAAAAATTTAAAAATGCAAAAATAACTTCAGATCCTCCTTAGTCACTCTAAAATGAAGCTAAGGTGATGTTTTTGATTTTTTTGCATTTTGAAAACCTCAAACCCTCTTCTCACTCCTTTGAACTCTATGCAACCTCAGTCGAGATAGTCCAATTTGTGAAGGTTTTTTCATGCAAAGATCATTAGATCAAGGTTATCATTTTATATCATAACTATGTAACATAAAAAGGCTATATGCGCAGGTTTTTCATTTTTTAGATTTTTTTTGAATTAGTTATACACATTTGAATGTCCGGTCAAACCTTTCAAAACCCCGTTGACTGCCTCCAAAACCCATGTAACCCTAGCGCCAAACGTCCACCGTCGATCTAACCCTAACGCCAAACTGCGACCGTCGGATAGGCCTTCTAGAAGGATTCCGCGGGGGCGATCCGTGGGAGCCCTGATTCTCCAATCTGATTGGCCACCGTTTTTTCTCTCTGACGAACAGATAACATTGAGCGGGGGAGCATCTAAGTGACCGTTGGGCTGAGCGGATCGGGCCCGGCAGAGCCTGGCGTGCGTGCGCACGGCCGTCGAGAGGGGGGGATGGGCTGCATGCGAGAGGGTCAATGACATGTGGGCCATCCCTGTCCCATGCATGCCATGCAACGTCGCAGCCTAGCTATTCTGTGCTCGTGTGACACAGCCTAGCCATTTGCATGCGGGCTTGCATGCACGCATCGACGCAGTAAAGCACGGCAGGGGCGCAGCGTATAGGTACGTCGCATCTAAGCTATTTTAACAAATGCATGCTTGAACGAGACGGACGCGTCGGTGGTGCAGCTCCTTTTTCAGTGTCACGCGCGGATGAACGGGCCTGTGCCTCTTTGGATGCTCTGCCCACCGTTTTTTGAATTAATGCCCGCAATTACTTATGCCAGTGCGAACGGAGAAGAGAAAACGATCGAGAAGGCACCGTGTACACATTGACCACGGCTGCAACGCGGCTATAAAAGGGCACCATTTCCTCATCCTCTCACACTCATCTCTCAAGCCTCCTCCCCTTCTTCTTTTCGAGCCAAATCCACCACTCGAGCCACCATGCAGTTCAACGGCCCTACCTACCATCGCCCTCCCACTGTGCCGGAGAGGCAGTACCCAGCCGGAGTCGTCGTCGAGAATAGCCTGAGGATGTGGGCCATCTCAAGGTGGAGGGGCCCTAGAGAGTTGGCTCGCTTCTTCCTCCAAGCCAGCTACCGCCACCTCCCTCCGGGCACTCCTTCCATGTTCCACCTCCATGAGCCGTACGATGGCAATGCCAAAGGCTTCGTCATCGGCCTCTACGTCACCTTCACCAACCCCTACAATGCTCACCACCTCCTCGGCGAGGTGTTCTGGTGTGGATGCGAGTTTATCGCGTTCACGACCTACAACATCGTCACCAATTTCCACCACATCTTCCCTCACCCCAACGGCATGCACACCCTCCCTACTAGATGCCGGAGAACAACGAGTGAGGGGCGCCGGCTAAGGAGGAGGGGCCCAAGGAGGAGGGGCCAAGGAGTTGTTCAAGTGCGAGTCTTCTATCTATCTAGTTTGTGTTTGTGTTGGTTCGGGCATGTGTGCCCGTGTCTTCTATCTATCTAGTTTTAATTATTTTCCTTTCATGTTTTATGAACTATATGTAGTGGGGGGATGCCCCTCTATATGTTCTATCTATCTATGCTACTAGGGTACCCGATGCCCCTCTATCTATCTATATGTTTTTTCGGTCCTAAAGTTTCTCCATTGCATTTTATTTATGTGCCCATGTGTACTAAAAAATTCACTAAGACATGATCCAATCATATAAGTTGTTGTTAGCACGTGTCTAGTTAATTATCTTCCTTTTATGTTTTATGCACTATATGTTGTAAGGGGATGCCCCTCTATGTTGTAAGGAGATGCTACTAGGGGCACACTAGATGTCTTCTTTTTTTGAGAGGGGCACAACCTTTTTCGTTTGGAACACACGAGTAAAAACTTTAAAAACACCATAGCACAAGTAAAAAAAAGTAAAAAATGGTGCTTGGTTGAAATAAACTAGAACCAAACAGTTGCAACTTTTTTGGTTCACAAAGACTGCAAGTTAGACTGCTAACTAGAACCAACCTTTTGTTTTAGCCGAAACAACACGGGACCCTACCATCGGACACGATAGCTTATGCATAAAAATAGCTCAAATAATTATCAGATGAGTTATCTCAAAAAAGGTGACTACAGGAAACTTAAAATTTGTGAAATAACCTAAAGCCGAAAAGATATATCGATGTCAATGACCATGTGCACTTGTTTTTGCACTAGCTACACTTCTTTTATCAATGGGCCTGGATATGTTCTATTCGGCCCTGCCTAACTTCTATATGGGCCTGGCCTTTTCGGGCAACTGTGGACGAACCTTTTTTTTTCCTTTTCTCCCTCTATCACTGAAACTAAAACTGATGACGAACTGAAGAACTAAAAAAACGGAGCCGAAACAGAGTGGAGAGGACATGCTGAATTCGTACAGCGCAACACTTTTATTCAAATATACATATCATTACGATTACAAATGATGCCCAATCTATTCACTTACGACTAATTATCATCACATAAACAAATGCGAGAGCAATTACACAAACACAAAAAAGTCCGGCCATCAGCCCCATCAAATTGCCCTGCTTCTGCAATTCGATAAGTTTCTTCATCTGCTTGTTCAGCTTCTTCAGCTCTGCCGTCACTAGTGCATCCCCCACAGTAGCCCCAATGGAATGGGCAGATCTAGGGGCCCTAGATCCATACGCGCCTGATCCAAACTTGCCCAACTTCTCCGCCTCCAACGGTAAATCGAGCTCCCCTGATGCACCCTCTAGTTGAATCCGCTCTATGTACTCATCTAGCCACTCAAAATGGGTGCATTGCTTCAATTTCTGAAATTGGAAAGATGAACCCTAAATCCCAAATCCGATGAAAAATGGGGATAATTGGGCAAATATGAAATTGGGAGACAAAAACCAAAATTGGCATATTGAGAAGTAAAATCTCACCTTTCCCTGCTCTGGTTTGCTCTCGCATTTCACGAATTCCCGCCCAAGGTTGCCATTCTTGTCGGTCGTTGTGACTAGCCGCTTCAGGGGTGCTATACGTGGGCATGCAGGGCACCTTGTCATGGGCACTGCGCCATAGCGCGGCCATGAGCGGCGGGAGGCTGAAGCGGAGCTCGACATTGCTAGGTCGCGGCCCGGAACGGCGTTGCTGCGCGTCGTCGCCGGAGAAGAAGAAGAACAACGGTCGGGGAGGGGGGGGGAGGATGGGCTCGGGTGCTGCACGGCTCGGGGCACGGCTCGGTGTCCTCTTGTACCAATGCTGACCTAGATAAGTTAGTGGGTCCCACGCTGTGGGTCCCGCTCACCTGACCAATGCTGAGTTGGATAAGTTAGTGGGTCTCACGCTATGGGCCCCACGCTGTGGGTCCCGCTCACCTGATTCGAGTTTTAAACATGTGTCTTTGGATTAGGCAGCAGTGTCGCATGGGAGCTATTTTTTTCAACGCAGATGTCACATAAGAGCTATTATAGCCAACGACGTCGCATAAGAGACAATTCACACCAACGACGTCGCATGGGAGCTATTTGCCCCCTGGTTTGTGGGGTGTTGGGAGTAAACCACGCCTCCATGCGATGACTGGCGTGCGCGCGCGGGTATGCGCTCCAGATCCGGCTCGTAAGGCAGCGGCCGTTGGCGAGAGTGGAGGGCTGCTGCGTTGGTTCGTTAGCTAGCCCGCATGGCCGAGTCTCCTGTGTACGCGCATGCACCGTAGTTAGCAGCTGGTTAGTTGGTTAGTGCATGCATGCATCATGGATATGGACGCCGTGCATGTAGCTGGCTTAGTGAGTTTGTTAGCTAGACTAGTGCGTGCGTGCGTGGAGTTAGTGGCCGGTGTGGTGGCCGGATGCTGTGTGTGCAGCCGGGTATAAAAGGCCCCTTGATGTATTGATCGAGGGGAGTCGGTGTTGTAGCGATGTAGCCAGTGTAAAGAGGAAAAGATTTGGGCGTTCGTGCGCCCGTGGCGGTGTTTGTGTGCCGGCCGGAAAATCTCTCATGTCCATCTTCTTTTGCCTCCGTTTTTGAGTGAGAGGAGAGGTAGCCAGGCCCTAACGGCAACAACATGGGGCTCCGTCAGAGAGGCTGTAGGTCGGACAAGTTTTTTGGGACGGAGGAAGTTGATAATAACTTCTATGCTGGCATTCTCCGTGAAGTAGTTGCAATTCACTAGGCACCTCTTCCATGGGGCACTTTGGGACACCGTTGGTGCCACATCCTAGAGGGAATAATTGCACGAATGTAGTCTGGCCGACACGCCGTAGGAGAAGTGTGCCGGCGAGGGGTCGCAGGGGCCCTTAGGACACCAGCCACTCCCTGGTGCCTGTCTTGTACCTGATCCGAATTTTCATGCCAGGCAGAGTGGCTTGCCGAGGACAAGCCGGTCATCAGACACGTTCACCGGAAGGAAGACCAGAGGATGAACACCGCCGTGCCTCTGCAGCAGGGGAGAGCAGGCCTATCCATCGGCCGATCAAGACAAAATGTTAGTACTAACTACTCCCTCCGCAAAGAAATATAAGAGCGTTTTGAAAGTAGTAACAAGCAAAGCCTATTGGTGCTGCTAATTGTGAGCACTTCCATTGCCAAACCTTGGTCTACAAGCAAAAACATGCTTTTTGACGAACGACTCGTTGCAGAATCCACACATATATTTGATCTCGTAACCAGATGATTAACTACTGTAGTTTCTGCCTTTCTGGAATCCTGGTATAGTTTTTTGTCTTTTATTAAACGGAAATCCTGGTACATTGCATTGGCTTGGTTCCGAGTATTTGAGAGTTGTGTGGGTTGAAATGGCAGCTGTCAAGTAGCAGTCGGAATGACTGGATAGACTTATAGTAAGTAAAAGCATTAAGCTACACCGGTGAAGCCGTGATTTGCCCGTCAACTCACGGCGACTTCCCGGGTCACAGGCCACCATTCTTGCACCCGCCCCCACGTCCTGCGAGGGAAGGATAATTCATCTGGAGACCTTTTGGAGCTTCGGGGAGGCCACCGGAGTCACGAGAAGCGACCCTTCAGCCCCATAATGTGTTGCCTGTGTGGAAAATAAATGGTTTGCTTGGCCTGTCTTTTAAGTGCTTGTATATTGTATATTGATCTTCCCCAATATCTACGTTTGATATTTCTGCTCTGGACACAATGGTTTCTCGTTCCGGCATGCGCTTGGTTAGATCAGAGATGCTTGTGATGTTATTTGTACATCTTCGAGCTGTATCGGGTGATTTTACAAAACAATTACACAATCTTAGTTGAAGTCTAGATTTCTACCTCTGTTCGTAAAAAGATGACTCTTAGCAAGCATTGTACTACTAATAAATACTAAAATATTGATTGATAATGACAGCACCATATGATTTTCAGGGAAAACATTCTTTTGGTCCAAATTTGTAATTTTATACTAAAATATATGACTACAACAATAATTGTCAAAGGTATAGGTTAGAGGACGTACCACTGTCGTCTAAAATATCATTTATTTATGAACAGAGGAAATATACGTGGTGAAGCAAAAAAGTGGACATATATCCTCGATTTCGGTTACTCAATGACGCTTCCAATCTCTATACAGAATCGTTGAGTGACTGTGCTTGTTCCCCAGCCCACCATTCTGGCGGGAGTTGGTGAATTACCTTTCGGTGGGTAAATCTACATTGTTTGGTTTCTCTGTGAAAATCATTCTACCCAAATTTGCATTATCATTTTGTTATGGTTCCTGAAACTAGCTGCGACTCCCTACATGAACATATAGTTTGAACTAGAATGTGTAACCTCGCTAGGAGGCTTCCCTTTTGAGTTTTGAAAGAAGGTGTACGGAATTACTTGCTAAATATGACAGTGGGCTTCGTTTGATGCAGAGGGGTAAACCCTCCTTTTCAAGAAAAAGCAAACATTGCTTTCTCGAACACAGTGTACCGCTAAAATTGTAGTTATTTCCTCTGTCAGGAATTAACTGTCGCTGAAATGAGTCAATTTACACATACACTCATTTCAGCGACAGTTAATTCTGGATGGAGGTACTTAGTCATTTTGATGTGTTCCCTTTCTGAAATCATTCAAAGGTGAACCATACTATAAATCACCTTGTTGATTCAGTTACTCATCATGGTTATCCGATGAAAATCCACCGTGTATTGTTGCCCATTCTCGTGACTTGCAGTTGGTCAGTTTAGACACCAAAGCTTCTTAAGGGCATGTACTACATGCCAGCATGAACAGCTGCCCCATATATCCACGTGGGAGGAAAGAATAGTGTGGACGAGAGATGGTTGCCTTTAGGCCAAGATGGGATCTTGCAAAGGAGCGTGCCCTAAGAAAGCATGCTGTTTGCAACATTGATAGTCCGGCGGGAGGGCTCTGTTTTAAGGTAAAGCATGCTCCTCACAACATTGATGATCCGGCGGGAGGGATCCATTTCAGTTTTCTTAGGCTTTGTGTCTTGCTCTAGAAGGTGAGATGGCGGCGGTTTTCTGAAGATGGAATAAGTTTCTCCCCACCTTGCCCCCATCCCGGTGGTGTGCCTAGCATTCTTAGAGGGCGGGTGGAAATGTGTCTTCGGCATATCTCGCAGGATTTTGTTGGTGGTTGTCTTTGGTGGATCTGCTCTGATCCGGTCTTCGTTTGTCTATGTTCCTGTGTCTTTAGGTTGGATCCTTCTGATCTACCGTTCTCTTCATCGGTGGCGGTTGTTGTTCTGGTGCATTAGTCCTATAGGACCTTAGCACGACGACTTCCTGACTGTCTAGTATAATAAGTTTTGTCTGGCTTCGACGGGGATGGGGCGATGATGGCGGCCGCCGGGGAGGGGAGGCGGAGAAGGCAGACCTGCTTCGTAACGTGGCGCACTTAGATTTTACTCGATGAGGTGGCACATTGATTGACGTGGAAGGTTGCATGTTGATGTTGATGTGGATAGTCTACATGTTAAGAGAAATCATCTAATGGGGAGCTCCTATTTATATATAGAAGACTAGAAATAGTTGTGTCTGGTTTGGACTCATTGGTGGCGTTTGCAAAGCACGTACTAGTTTTGGTAAGGTTGGAGTTTGTATCCGATTACGTTGGTTAGCTTGATCGTTAGGCCGGCAGCTTCGGGTGTGTATATACACAGGGAAGGCTGTGAAATATTGGATCATACCGAGAAAAGGAGAAAGAAATAAAAAGAAAAGCAGGCACGACACATGCCTTTGGCTAAAAAAAATTTGTGCACGTGTTCATCGTCTAGTTTGATGTGATCTATCTTGTAGGAGAATTTCCAATATACTTCGTCAAATCAGCCTCTCAACCAAGAGGTTGCAGATTCCCATCAGTTAAATGTTTGTCTTACATGTCAAAACTCTGTTTTTCTGCATCTTGGACTAACCAAGAAGATCACCGATTCCTAACGAAATCGATGTAGTGGCCTGATGGAAGCCTAGAGTCTTTAGTTGATTTAGTATATTGGGTGTATATCCCATTCCAAAATGAACTCTTAATATGCTAATAAGTCGTTTCACATCAGTTCCGTCTATCTCTTTACTATGGAAGACCAGATTGGCCCATTCCGCCATACCTAAGTACCCCCCCCCCCCTTTCGGCTTCCAAACAAACTGAAGCGCAACATATATGTTTCACAGGGAAATGTTATTTCCCATGTCTAAGAAAACTTGTATGCATTTCACCTCCCCTCAATCTCGGTTAGAGTAAAGCTATTCCTAGAGTTTAGGATACCATCTCCGATTTGCTCAAGTTCCACGCTTCGCTGCGTAAAGAAGGCAGGGCATATTGGGCATGGAAGTGTGGTGCTTCCATTCTCGAGGACGAACACCACTGATGAAATGAGTGGCCTATCACCTGGGTTCTCTTGGACACACAACAGTGCTACATGGATGCAAAGTGAAGCTTCATCCAATGAACAAGTATCCATGATAGATGAGTCCGCCAATTCATTTATCGTTCCTTCCTTCCACATATTCCATGACTGAAACAATGACGATTATTAGAAAACATCATCAATAACTTGATATATTCCTATATTTAGAACTTCACAAAATTCTTCTGTGTATACTTACATATACAATGAGGCTAGGGAAGCCCATGGTGTGACAATTTGAGATTCTCTTCATATCAGTAATAATCTCAAGTACTAGCACACCAAAGCTGTAGACATCAAACTTGGTAGAGAAGACACCTTTCATGGCCTATTATGGAGACATGTAGCCACTGTATGACATTGCACTCACATAGATTAGTAAACATGAATTTAACATGCTTTCAAATTTACATGGTTTATACTTTTGAAATTTTTACTCACTATGTTCCCACAACACGCTGGGTGCTTGCATTCTGTTGGTTGTCGCCAAAGATCCTCGCCATACCAAAGTCGGCTATCTTGGGTTTCATCTCTACATCAAGCAATACATTTCCAGCTTTGAGATCCCTATGAATTATGGTCACCCTTCTATTATATTAAACCGTATTGTCCAGTCCAGTATTAATCTTCTTGAATCAGCTTTACAATAAACACATGTTAGAAAATGTTGTGGTTTGTTTTCGGGAACTATTGATTGTTTCTGGAATATGTACCAAAAAGGACATCATCTAAGCTTTTGTTCGGCAGATACTCATAGACCAATAATTTTTCATCCCCTGCACCACAACATCCAAGAAGTCGAACTAAGTTTCTATATTGCAATTTGGCAATTAGAATTACTTCATTCTTGAATTCCTTTGTTCCTTGTTGAGAAGCACTACTTAGCCTCTTGACAGCAACTTCTTGGCCACCTAATAATCCCTGGAGAGTTTTAAGGGGGACTTAGACTCAAACTTTTCAATGAACAATTTAATTATACTAATTTTAGAATGAACTTCAGGAATTTGCTGATCTATCAAGATACCTTGTAGACCCTGCCAAATCCTCCCTGTCCAATCATACATGTCTCGGAGAAACTGTTTGTTGCTAGAGAAATTTCCTCAAAGCTTACAAATGGAAATTCATGGTCATGTGGAGGGTCTCCTTCCCCAAGTTCATCAGAGGTACAAATACCATTCAATGCAGTATTCTTGTATTTTATCATTTTTTTTGTTCTTGCCTGAATGCACAATGTTATAATTATTCCTCGTTTGATGAGTGTATGATTAACATAAAAATAAAGTGTTACTTCCTCCCTCCCATAAATGAATCTAATAAGATCTTAAATTATGGGATGGAGGGAGTATATTTCACCACTAGAACTGTCCATGTATGTCTACTATTCTCTCATGGACTAAAAAACCAAAGCAAATATAACCTTTATGCCATGGTGGGAAATGGTTGACCTGACAAAATGGTGACCCCCAATCATGTAAATTAAGTTACAACTTACATGTGTTACGAAAAACTACCTCTTCCTCCTAGCCTCATCCTCCCAGGTAAAGAGATGGTTTGGTTTCTCTAGCATGCACTAGTGCAGAACCGGGCAATAGCACCGGTTTGTAAGGCCCTTTAGTGCCGGTTCGGTAACCGGCACTAAATTGTAGGCACTAAAGCCCCCCCTTTAGTACCGGTTCAGCATGAACCGGTGCTAAAGGGCAACCACGTGGCACGAGCCAGCTCCGTGGGCGCGTAGGACATTAGTACCGGTTGGTAACACCAACCGGTACTAAATGTTTGGGTGTGTTTTGGTTTTATTTTTTATTTTTACTTTAATTTTGTGTTTTCAATTTAATTTAGTGATTGTTTTACATTATAATGAGTTGTTGAATCATTAGGTGAATGTACCATAGATTAGTTTGACTGGATGCGTGGATCCTAGCTAAGTCATCAAGTATATATCATATCCATATTATATATACTTGATCACCTACTTAAGTGATCAAGGTAATATGGATATGGCATGTACTTGATCACTTATCTAGAATCCATCCAGTTGAAACTAATATGCAATTTCTTTCATAAATGATATAATAACTCATCATCATCATCATCATATTAATATAAAAACTCTTGCATCATATATATCATCACCAACGGTTTTCATAGAAAAGATATCATCGAGTTCAACATGGTAATGATATTATAAGCGTTCATAACACCACAAAAGCAAATCACTCTTTGAGATTAGGTTCAGGACGAAGAACACGGACATAAGAGGACAAGTACTAAGAGCATGAACTAGCTAATTAATCACTCCTGCTGCTCTTTCTCAGGTAAAATAGTATAGAACATGTATAGCTTTGCTGATTCATCATATTGGAGCATGCAGATGAACCTGTCTCCTAATCATGGGTTGCGCTTCTGATTGCTGCCCCCTAGTATTTCTCTGTGATCGTTCACAATTTTGCTCCAGTCTTTTACTATTAAGCATTCCTCGCTATTAGAAATCCTGAATGCACTAAAGTGCATTGTAGGATATCTTGGCCGTAAGCTAACAATATTCATGGTACCTTTAGTGTCGATCCAATCAGGCACAACATTCATCGGGAGTCCCTGTTGAAGAACATCGTATAGTAACATACTTAGCAATGAAGTTTAGCTTAAAAAAATAATGTATGCAAAAGATGCACTGAGGAGAAATAGTAGAAATCTTACCATCTTTCCTAAATATATGTGACCGTAGTTCAGTACAAACACTATTGGTCACACATTTTGAGTACTAACATTTCTAAATGCAGCAAAGAAATTTGTCTTGATAGCATCAATATCCTCAAGCCATGAAACATAATGACTTGTCTCCTCGCAGTTTAGTTCAGCCCCGGGACAGTGGACGGTCCTGTCTACCAAGCCCCAGGACAGTGGAAGTAAGCTTTCAATATAAATTGAAATCTATTAATTATTCAACTGGTTCAAATAATCTCATATCGAAGACATAAATATGGTTGAGAAACTCACATAATGGTAAAACTGGAGGCGTCTGCACATCGACCCAGATGTCTCTATTACCTTCAATATCATCTTCCGGACGAATATCAAAGGTGATAACCATATCAGGCTCAAATGCATAAGCCTTGCATAGTGCTTGCCAAGTTTTGCTTTCAAAATAGGTGTATGTGTCTGCATTGTATAATTTGACGTTGAAGGTATAACCATGCTCGGTCTTCAAGTAAACTCCTTTTACCTCCATAGTTTCGTTAGTACTGAAACCTATCTTATCCAAGACAAAAATTCTTGCATGGCAGGGGATACGCTACTAGAATAGTGAAAAATTAAAATTAAAAGTTGAAGTAAATGAAGCATAAGTCATGCTTAATTACGAAAAAAGACTTGTCGTTGTGACTTACTGTATCCACTTCGAAGTTCTCATCCAGCTTGATGCTGAAGCATCTACCATCAACTAGAAAATTTCTGCCGCACAGGCCGCGCTGGTCTTCGCAGTATTCGCACATAATGAAATTGTGTTCGTCGTCAGACGACATTTCTATGTTCATAGGTGAAACATTAAACGCTTATTAGTTCTATTAACTCAACTAGTTCAACTAATTAATTGAACTAATTCAACTAAGCACTTACGAAAAATATACCTAATTAATTGAACTAATTCAACTAACTAGTTCAACTAATTAATTCAACTAATTCAACTAAACTAGTTCTATTAATTTTCTTACTAAAAATAAGGTAGCTAGTTCTATATAACAAAATGTTAATTAGTTAATGAAATCTCATATAACTAAATTAAATATATATCTAACATATAATTTATATCTAATTCATCTAACATTTGACATTAATATCTAACATATGTTCATATATAGGTGAAACATTAAACACTTACTAGTTCTATCAATTCAACTAAATAAACTAGTTCTATTAATTCAACTAAGCATTTACTAAAAATAAACTAGTTCTATTAATTATTTCTAAAATAAAGTAGGTAGTTCTATATAGTAATATTTTGATTAGATCATCAAATCTCATATACCTAAATTTTCTTACTAAAAATAAACTTGTTCTATTAATTTTCATACTAAAAATAAACTAGCTATATTAATTCAACTACTTCAAATCTCATATATATACCTAATTAATATCTAGCTATACTAATTCAACTAGTTCAACTTGTTCTAATTCATGTAAAATATATTTGACATTAATATTTAACATCTTTTTTCTATATAATTCATCTAACATTAACATTCTAACATTATTATCTACGTAATTTATCTAATATTAATCTAAACAACAGAAAATACAAAATAAGTAAAAACAATGTGTGTGTGTGTCTACGAGCGGGGGCGGCGGCGTACGGGCGGCGGCGGGCGACGACGGGGACGGGCCGCAGGCGAGAGGCGGCGGCGACGGGTGCGGCGGGGGCGACGGCGGTGACAGCGACGACAGGTGGCGGGGGCGACGGCGGTGACGGCGACGACGGGTGGCGGGGGCGACGGCGGTGACGGCAACGACGGGCGGCGGGGGCAGCGAGGGCGGCGCGCAATGGGCGACGGGCGCAGCGAAGAAGTTGGATCGAGAAGAAGTGGTGGTCGATAAAACTGATTTTTTCGTAAGTGCCATATATATAGGAGGGGTCTTTAGTACCGGTTGGAGCCACCAACCGGCACTAAAGGCCAATTTTCGCCAGGCCAAGGGGCGGGAAACGACCCCTTTAGTACCGGTACTAAAGGCCCAATCATTAGTACCGGTTGGAGCCACCAACCGGTACTAATGGTTGTGCGCTGCCACCGGTGGTGCACAATATTTAGTCCCACCTCGCCGAGCGAAGAGCAGCTGCACTGGTTTATAAATCCATCTGCGGCTGCTCCTTCGAGCTTCTCTATATAGTAGGCTTCTGGGCCTAACTAGGGCGCGCTGCCCTGTGAGTCTGCTGGCCCTTCTGGGCCTGCATTTGCACACCCTAGGTCTGGCAGGCTCACTGGGCAGCGCCCCAACAAATTTTTTATATAGTTTTTTCTTTTTTGCATTATTTAGTTTCTTCTATTTATTTTTGAGTAATTTTATATAGTTTTTTTCTTTTCTGCATTATTTATTTTTTTCTATTTATTTTTGAGTAATTTTTTTCTATAGTTTTATTTCTTTTCTGCTTTATTTATTTTCTTCTATTTATTTCTGAGTAGGCTTTTTATGACCCTCTCTACTCTGATACTCCGAAATGATAATACCATTGCAAGTTTCAACATTTTCAGAGTTTATTCTGTAGTGATTTTCAATTTCACAGTCATTTAGCTCCCTAAACAATTAGGTAAATGATCGAAAAACAACAAATGATGTGAGAACATGTTGAAATTGATGACGTCGCTTTGAATATTGCATACTGAACACAAAAGAAGTCCGGAGTTCAAATAAGTTTAAAAAACATTGAAGTGCTCGTGTAACAGATGAGTTCTCGTTCGAAACCCCGATACTCCGAAAGAGTTTGTCCAGTTTGTACACGAAGTGCGTCCAGTTTTTGCCGTGACCCTCTCTACTCTTTCGCACATGCTATGCGGGTGAAATGATGATACCATGCCAAGTTTCAACATTTTCAGAGTTCATTTTGTAGTGGTTTTCAATTTCACGGTCATTTAGCTCTCTAAACAATTAGGTAAATGACCGAAAAACAACAAATGATGTCAGAATATGTTGGAAATTGATGGCGTCGCTTTGAATGCTGCATACTGAACACAAAAAAAGTCCGGAGTTCAAATAAGTTTAAAAACATTGAAGTGCCCGTGTAACAGATGAGTTCTCGTCCGAAACCGTGATACTCCGAAAGAGTTTGTCCAGTTTATACACGAAGTGCGTCCAGTTTTTTTCGTGACCCTCTCTATTCTTTTGCACATGCTATGCGGGTGAAATGATGATACCATGCCAAGTTTCAACATTTTCAGAGTTCATTTTGTAGTGATTTTTAATTTCACGGTTATTTAGCTCTCTAAACAATTAGGTAAATGACCGAAAAACAACAAATGATGTTATAACATGTTGGAAATTGATGACGTCGCTTTGAATGCTGCATACTGAACAAAAAAGAAGTTCGGAGTTCAAATAAGTTTAAAAAACATTCAAGTGCCCGTGTAACAGATGAGTTCTCGTCCGAAACCCTGATACTCCGAAAGAGTTTGTCCAGTTTGTACACGAAGTGCGTCCAGTTTTTGCCGTGACCCTCTCTACACTTTCGCACATGCTATGCGGGTGAAATGATGATAACATGCCAAGTTTCAACATTTTCAGAATTAATTTTGTAGTGATTTTCCATTTCACGGTCATTTATCTCTCTAAACAATTAGGTAAATGACCGGAAAACAATAAATAATGTGAGAACATGTTGGAAATTTATGACGTCGCTTTGAATGCTGCATACTGAACACAAAAGAAGTCCGGAGTTCAAATAACTTTAAAAAACATTGAAGTGCCCGTGTAACAGATGAGTTCTCGTCTGAAACCCTGATACTCCGAAAGAGTTTGTTCAGTTTGTACACGAAGTGCGTCCAGTTTTTGCCGTGACCCTCTCTACTCTTTCGCACATGCTATGCTGGTGAAATGATGATACCATGCCAAATTTTAACATTTTCAGAATTCATTTTGTAGTGATTTTCAATTTCATGGTCATTTAGCTCTCTAAACAATTAGGTAAATTACCGAAAAACAAAAATGATGTCAGAACATGTTGGAAATTGATGACGTCGCTTTGAATGCTGCATATTGAACACAAAAGAAGTTCGGAGTTCAAATAAGTTTAAAAAACATTCAAGTGCCCGTGTAACAGATGAGTTCTCGTCCGAAACCCTGATACTCCGAAAGAGTTTGTCCAGTTTGTACACGAAGTGCGTCCAGTTTTTGCCGTGACCCTCTCTACTCTTTCGCACATACTATGCGGGTGAAATGATGATACCATGTCAAGTTTCAACATTTTCAGAATTCATTTTGTAGTGATTTTCAATTTCACGGTCATTTAGCTCTCTAAACAATTAGGTAAATGACCGGAAAACAATAAATAATGTGAGAACATGTTGGAAATTGATGACGTCGCTTTGAATGCTGCATACTGAACACAAAAGAAGTCCGGAGTTCAAATAACTTTAAAAAACATTGAAGTGCCCGTGTAACAGATGAGTTCTCGTCTGAAACCCTGATACTCCGAAAGAGTTTGTTCAGTTTGTACACGAAGTGCGTCCAGTTTTTGCCGTGACCCTCTCTACTCTTTCGCACATGCTATGCTGGTGAAATGATAATACCATGCCAAATTTTAACATTTTCAGAATTCATTTTGTAGTGATTTTCAATTTCATTGTCATTTAGCTCTCTAAACAATTAGGTAAATGATCGAAAAACAAAAATGATGTCAGAACATGTTGGAAATTGATGACGTCGCTTTGAATGTTGCATATTGAACACAAAAGAAGTTCGGAGTTCAAATAAGTTTAAAAAACATTCAAGTGCCCGTGTAACAGATGAGTTCTCGTCCGAAACCCTGATACTCCGAAAGAGTTTGTCCAGTTTGTACACGAAGTGCGTCCAGTTTTTGCCGTGACCCTCTCTACTCTTTCGCACATACTATGCGGGTGAAATGATGATACCATGTCAAGTTTCAACATTTTCAGAATTCATTTTGTAGTGATTTTCAATTTCACGGTCATTTAGCTCTCTAAACAATTAGGTAAATGACCGAAAAACAAAAATGATGTCAGAACATGTTGGAAATTGATGACGTCGCTTTGAATGCTGCATACTGAACACAAAAGAAGTTCAGAGTTCAAATAAGTTATTAAAAATAAAAAAGAGGTGCAATGCTGGTTAATTTGCTTCAAGCCTTTCGGAATAGTGTAGACTGCACTGCAGATAGCTCAGTGCAATCTATGCTATTCCGAAAGGTTTGAAGCTAATCAACGTGCAAGTGAGCATTGCGCCTCTTCGTCATTGTCTCTGCACTCACGGCTTATAAACCGCTCATACTGCCTCTCTCTTGGCGAGGTGGGACTAAAAATCAGCTTACTAAGAAACTCTAGTACCGGTTCATGCCATGAACCGGTACTAAAGGTTTTCGTGGGGCCCCAGCCTGACCACAGCCGCACTGGCCTCATTAGTATCGGTTCATGGCATGAACCGGTACTAATGAGGCCAGTGCGGCTGTGGTCAGGATGGGGCCTGAACCGGTACTAATGATGCCCGCCCGCCTAGCCGTTGGAACCGGCACTAATGGTCATATTAGTGCCGGCTCAAATTCAAACCGGTACTAATGTGCTTCACATTTGATCTTTTTTCTACTAGTGATGTGTGGTCCATCTTATTTCTAGTACATCGCCAATATTGATTAAGTCATTTGCAACACTGGCTAATTTCATGCTCAAAACCATGTGAGGGGTTATTTCTATTGTTTCACGTATTTATTTATTTTGTAAATTTATATGGTTCACATTAGGAGAAACACTATAATACCTTTGAATTTTAGCCATGCGAGGAAAAATGCATAGGACTGCAACAACACCGGTTCCTAAAATTGCCAGGACAGTCCTCGCCACGGTGCTCTTTGTCCTTTCACCTGTGGAATGTACAAATACCATAGAATGGGCAATGACTGATGTAATCATGAAAGTATGTTTGTAAATACAAGGTAACTAGAAGGAGGGAGAAAATTGGCACCAGCTGCTACTTCTAAGCCTGCAAGCCGGAGATATAGCGTGACGCTGCCAAGCCCTTCGCCGAACTTCCCGGTGTCGATCAACTCCCCCGTCCAAATTAAGCACCTCGTCGCTTCTCCTCCAGACCTGCTGCTGCCTAGGTTGATGAATGAATACGCCACGCAGGAGCAATTGCTGCTGCACTCCATCGCACACTCCTACAACGAGCTCATGTTCGCGCCGGCAATCATGAACCTGTCCAGCGCCTTCATCTCCGTCAAGGCCAAGAAGCCGTCACCACATCCCTGCATTGCCTCCTTTCGTCGGCACCCGGCTGAAAACCTACCAGCTTCCCACTCATGCGTCCTTACTGGCTCGAAGCCATCGAGGCACTTGCACATTGGTATGGGTGCTACCGTCTCGTCGCAGTAGCCGTATGTACCATAAAAGCCGTACCGACTGCATTCCGATGATGGCCAGTTTTCTAGGACTACCCATGCTGAGGAGGTGGTACTCCAGCTCTGGAGCTGGAAATCTCCGGAGTAGGTCGCCACATACCTAGTGTGTGGGGCGCCGACAGAGACGGTGTAAGTGACATAGATCTCCTTGTCCTCGTTGACGACGGCCTGGTAGATGATGACGGTCGCACTGCGGTTATCCTGCTGGTATGGTGCTCACTCTTCACGACATTTTTAAAGCTTGGGCTCATGAACACCTCCTATTCTTACCCTTCAATATAGCTTTTAGATCCGTGCTAGACAACTAACTTACTACATGAAACTTTCTCTTTTTTGTTCCATCCAAATAAAACAACATATGAACATCAGACTTTGCAAGATAGCAAAACATTCTTACTACAATGTTAGAAAAAAACTTATAGATTTTTTTGACCGACGTACATATACAAAATGAGATATTCTTTATTAAAAATGTTATTTTTAGTATTTATGATGCACGAAAAAATTGAAAGTTTTTTCCCACATTCTAGTTAGAATGTTTTGTTGTGCTGCAAAGTCTGAAGTTCATATGTTGTTTTATTTGAAAGAAATAAAAAAGACAAATATCCTTGCACGAATCGCGAGGTAGAGATGGATGGTTAGATAAGGAGATGCATCTAAACCTATGCTCTACAGAATATTTTCCCACGGGCCACTGCGGGCCACTGGGCGAGTCCCGTCCCACAAGAATAACTGGATGAGAGTGTCTGGGTCGACTCCATAGGAGAAGCGCCCGGGTGATGGGTCTCCAGGGTCCTTCCAGGACACCACACGGCTGGTGCCGTGTGTGACATAGCTGAGCCGTATCTTCATTTCTGGAAGCACCGTGTCGGTGAGGTGGTCAAAACTCTGCCATAATATAGTCCCATTCGGCGATCGGACAACGAGGTTGCCGGTGTTCTCGAGCACCGCTACCGGCGAAGAGGAGCTCGAGGTGGCTGTAACATCTGTCGTCCAAACGACATGGCCGCCACCACCGTCTGAGAGAACGAGGTTGGAGGTGTTGGTGAAGGATAGCCTCGGCAGCGAGGAAGTGTTGCTGGTGACCGGGGTCTCCCTGTTGGCTACCCACACGACGGTGAGCTCCGGTATGCTGCTGTACCATACGCCCAGGGACAGGCTGGCCGGACCGCCGGAGTGGAGTCGGAGAGACTGAAGAAGCCCAAGGCGAAGGCACCGTCGTCCGAGATGATGGTTGCGCCCGGTGGGAGCGGCTTGCCGGGGACAAGCCGGTCCTCGGCTGCCCGCAACGGCAGGAACAGAAGGATTAGAGCCGCGGTGTAGCAGGTGAGAGCCGGCCAATCCATTGATCGATCAGGCCGAAGTGTTCTGCAGTAAATTCCTACGTGCTCTGGCAATGAATCTACTAATCGTGCCCTGTTCCGTTGCTGATGCTGACATGCTGTTAGTTATTAAGGTGCAAAGTCCCGATCGATATATGATGCTTGGTCTTGCAAGCAGCAAAGGACTAGTGCTAATATCTTGACAAATTAGTGACCGGTTCCAGCACTCACGTAGTGTTGATAAGGAATTCGGCGATTGAAAAATGCAAAGCTTTTGGATTATTGTTCGAGTTGAGAGTTGACATTTCAGCCGTCCACGTCGAAGCAGCGTTACCGTAGTTACCAGCTTACCAGGGCAACGTCGCCAGTGTGAGCCCAAACAGTATTTTTCGAAACGGTTTTACCATTTCAAAGGCGACTGAACGCTCAAAAACTCCGGCCATATGACAGATTCGTGCTATTCAAACAAGAAAAAGGATTTTTTTTAATCTAAAGGCTAGCGATTGTTGATTGAGAATTAACCATTTTCATGTCTACTACGACACTCACAGAACATGAAATACATTTTGTGCCCACGCGCTCTGAAAGCCCGGGGCGAAGCACACCACTGCAACGTGAGTAGGAGGACAAGGAACACAACGAAGATGAATATGTCATGACAGCTTCATGAGACCATTTTAGACTTGGTTTTGTGTAGAGGAGAGAGACAATAAAAGAGAAACAAGAGGGAGTAGATATACAAGAATCCATCTCTATATGTGTTTCTAGATAAATACTATGAAGAAAGAGAGAAGGTAAAAAAAGATTAGTCCAATAGCAAGTGTTATATCTAACCTCATTATATGTGTGACGTGGGAGCAGCGTGGCTATACTATTAACCATGCTCTTAGATCACACAAGTTGTAGAGTTCGTCTTCACAACAGTGAAATACTTGTTTTATATCAAATGTCACTATTTATATACATTTGGTAAGAACAGCTATGAATCTAAAAAATTATTCTTATGGTATCAACTACCACCTCTGTACTGGTTTATTGGTTCCCATATTATTTTGTGTCAAATTTTGGCCATAGATTTAAGTAAGCAAAATAATAATACATGCCACCAAAAATTATATCTTTCGATTTGTATTCGAACATAGTTTTCAGTGATATTATTTTTGGTTACATGCACTAACATTTATGATTGCGAATGCGATAGAATAGCAGTACATACCAAAATCTTGGGTAACATTAAAGATACTGCTCCACTTTTGGGTTGTGCTCGCAGCAGCACGACTTACACGTACTTCACATAGTAGTCCTACTGTTCACCAGATAGTTTACTTTTGTTTTGCGTTTGTGAATCACTAGATAGGTAACTTTGCCTATACGCTGTGGTTTACCCATGTTGGGTGCACCCACCGTTCGCTGCTATCGTCATGTGCAGGAAAAAGCTTTCATGTTGAGTGCACCAAGGTCTATTGGTCGACGCGCACAACTTGAGTCGTAGCTCAGTTCGATGGAATTCCTGCATGACCGTTGGTTTTGCACAAGTTGCAAAATGATGAGGTAACTTGGTCGTGACACCTCCCTGTTTGTCATACTTTTTGCACAATTTTCATTGTCTAGTCCATCAGACCTTACCAATCAAGTGGATGCGCCCTTGTATATGTAGTCAGAATACAGAAAATGTACTCAACAATGCACACGATGGTTGTTGGGGGGACAAATACAATAGAATCTGGGCTTGTCGTAGAAAAATAGGAAAAATGAATCTGGACCATCAGATGTGAGATTGATGGCCCGGATTGGAGTGGAGTGATTTGTGCACACAATTTGCAGGAAGGTCCCTCCCTGCAAGCTAATTTGGTAGCGTTATCCTCGTCGTTCAAGCCCAAGTCCCTTATGCAGCGACATCACAGATCCATCCGACTGTGGTTGCGGCGGCCTAGATGCCTCCTCCAAGCTAGGCAAGTATGCAGGGTGGAGGCGCTGTACGATCTCTCCGGTGGCTCCTGGCCGTTGTCGCACTGGAGGCACTGTTTGAGGTAGATCAGATCCCTCCACTATAATCTGTATCATGCATGTTCAATCTGATAGTTCAGAATCATTTTTTTCTATTTTTCTACCACAAACCCAGATTCTACTATAGTTGCCCTCGATGAAGCACCCTAACTTTGTGTGACCATCCTACTATTTCTGACAAGTATAAACACAACAAATGAAAGAACGGCAGACAAGAATATCACTTGCTTTCAATGTAGAGGTCGCCTTCATTGTATCTTAATTTTCATAAACTGAGAGTGATATACTAGGCCAGAAACGGAATATCATTCAAAGATCATGCCTTCTGAACAACACATGATAGATAATTATTGTGTCTTATTTAGAAAATGCTGTCACTATTTTGTGAGCCACAGGATTTACAACGATGTTATGTGCACAGAAATCTAAATAATTAAAAAAAATCACCGCCCCTCTATCTCGGTATGAGTCAAATTATTCATGGAAGTGTGAATATCTTTTCTTAACTCATCCACTTCA
Source organism: Triticum urartu (assembly GCF_056163025.1). Lineage (NCBI taxonomy): Eukaryota > Viridiplantae > Streptophyta > Magnoliopsida > Poales > Poaceae > Triticum > Triticum urartu. The sequence continues at coordinate 536,849,870 of NC_141877.1, forward strand.
ACATTCCGCCGTGCGAAGTAGGCAGGGCGATTGGGGGTTGTAAGTGTGGTGCTTCCATTCTCTAGGACGAACACAACCGATGACATGAGTGGCCTGTCGTCTGGGTTCTCCTGGACACACAAGAGTGCTAGATGGACACAAATCAAAACTTCTTCTGGTGAAGCATTTATGATAGATGAGTCAGGAAGTTCCTCGGTCTCTTCTTCATTCCACATATTCCATGACTAAAACAAGAAAGAACATCATATCAGTACTGAATTTATCCCTCAAACAAAAAATTACTTCGGACTTTGATCTATTTCTAGAAATGGAACTTAATATAAATATTCTGTCTACTCACATATACTGTGAGGCTAGGGAATCCCATGGTTTGGCTATTGGAGTTTCTCCTTATACCAGTTACAATCTCCAGTATTAATACGCCAAAGCTGTAGACATCGGACTTGGTAGAGAAGAAACCTTGCATTGCATACTCAGGAGCCATGTAGCCACTGCTTGGTTATACTAAAACTGTTAGAATTTATCTAACATGAATTTAACTTACTAATATGAGTTTCTTTTATGAATGCTCACTATGTTCCAACTACACGTTGGGTATTTTCATTTTGCTGGTTATCACCAATGATCCTTGCCATACCAAAGTCAGCTATCTTGGGTTTCATGTATGCATCTAGCAAAACATTTCCAGCTTTTAGGTCCCTATGAATTATGGTGAACCTTGAATCTTCATGAAGATATAGAAGCCCCCTTGCAACCCCTTTGATTATACTAAACCGTTTTTCCCAATCCAACAACAATTTTCTTGAGTCATCTACAAAGAAACAAATATGACAAAAATGTAAATTTTTGGGTTATCTTAGGAAATTATGGATTGTTGTTAGAATATGTACCAAAAAGGGTAGCATCCAAGCTCTTGTTAGGAAGATACTCATATATCAAGAGCTTTTCACCTCCTTCATCACAACACCCAAGAAGTCGAACCAAGTTTCTATGTTGCAATTTTGCAATTAGAATTACTTCGTTCCTGAATTCTTTTGTTCCTTGTTGAGAATCTCTACTTAGCCTCTTGATTGCGACTTCTTGACCACCTAATAGTCCCTAGGGAAACATAAAGTTGAGTTTTACATATGAATAAATCAGTTCTCCTAATTTAGAAGGAATAACGTGAACTACATAGTCAACAAGCTACCTTGTATACTTTGCCAAATCCTCCTTGTCCAATCTTACATGCTTCAGAGAAATTGTGGGTCACAAGAAAAATTTCCTCTAATCTTACGAATGGAAAATCTTGATCATGAGGAGCCTCATCTCTACCAAGTTCTTCGGAGGTACTCATACCATCCAATCTTATATTCTTGTGCCTTCTGCAATTTTTGTTCTTGCCTGCGACCACAATGTAACATTCATTTACAATTAGCATACCATGGATATAAGAAATAAAAAGTTATACGTGACCCCACAAATTTTCTATATTGTTGTTATTCCCTTTATGAACTCACATAACAAGATGAAATAACCCATCAGGCAAAAAAAACATTCACCAAAAAAATGTATTTGCTCTAGTTCACTATTCAACGCAGCGGTAAAGCTGTTGCCTTGTGACCATGAGGTCACGGGTTCAAATCCTGAAAATAGTCTCTTGTAGAAATATAGGGAAAGGTTGTGTACTATCTATACTACTTAAAAAGAATGTAAGGTTTTCATTTCATCTCTTTTTCGTCCAACCTTTCATATATACGTCCCACTCTTTCCTTATCCTTTTTGATTTCTTCCTCCCATATTTGATTTTTCTCCCATTCATTCAATTGTCTCATGTTTATTATACTACTTAAAAAGAACATAAGGTTTCCATTTCACCTCTCTTTCGTCCAACCTTCCATATATACGACCCACTCTTTCCTTATCCTTTTTGATTTCTTCCTCCCATATTTGATTTTTCTCCCATCCATTCAATTGTCTCATGTTTATTAACTTACCAAAATAAACACATATTTTGTTGGCAAGTCATTAAATTCTTACCAAATAAGTGCTTAACAATAAAATGGCAGATAAATCATGGCAATTGCATACAAATATTTGGTAAGATTTTAGCGTATCAATATAATAATATACGTGGATTCTCAAAAACAATAATACAATAATAGACGTGCAGTCAGGGGCTAATCTATTAGAATGTTTATACTCCCGTCGCAACGCACGGGCAATTGTCTAGTAGACCCAAAATGGTCGGACCCTTTCCTAGACCCTGCGCAAGCGGGAGCTACGTGCATCGGGCTGCCCCTTTTTTTTATTAATTCACTATTTAAGTGGCTTAGAGCCTTAGACGATACCGGAAACTGAGGGCATATTGTGGTAGTAGATGATGAATTCCAAGTTATGTTATTAAACTGGCATTCTCATAAAGTTTTCACATAAAACTTGTTTAAGTAGATTCGGCGAAACATACCTTTGCACTTTAACCATGCAAGAGAGATGCATATGACTGCGAAAAAACTACTGATTAGAACTGGCAGCATAATCCTAACTGCATTACTTTTTCGCCTTTTACCTGCGCCATACATATATATAACATAAGAGAAAAAGAAGATGACTGATACAACTTAACTATATTAGCAAAGATAAAACAGCAGTAAAAATGAGAGTGACAAAACTGGTAGTAGAAAGAGACAAAATGAAAGTTTGTTGCCACCGGCTACCTGCTAGTCGTAGATAGAGCGTCTCTCCACCAGGCTCGCGTAATTTTCCAGTGTCAATCAAATCCCCAGCCCATAACAAGCACATTGTCGCGGCTCCTCCGAAACTGCCACTGCTGACGTTGCGATGCACATACCCCACACAGGAGCAGTTGCGGTTGCACTCCGCCAAACACTCCTCAGACGTACTTCTGCCCCCTCCGACAAGCGCAAATTTATCTGGAGACTTCATCCCCAACATGGCCAAGTAATTACTTGTGCACCCGTGCAACAGCTCCTTCCGCCGGCACCCCGCCAAGAACTTGCCACTAGTCCACTCCTCCTTGTTTGCTGGCTCGAAGCCATCTAGACACTTGCAAGTTGGGATAGGCACGACTGTCTCGTCGCAGTAGCCATATGGGCCACAATGACCATAGCGATTGCATTCAGCAGACCACATCGAAACGACAACCCACACCGACAACCTGCTACTCCAGATCGCAATGTGATACTGACCAGAATAGGTCAACACTGTCCTTGTGGGTGGGGCGCCATCAGAGAGGCTATATGTGACATAGATGTCATCGCCGTTGCCGATGATGGCCATGTAGATGAGAACATCACTAACGTTCATGGCCCCTACCAGCTGTTGTTGGCTAAAGCTAAACACTTGGATCCCCGTCCATGGGTTGCTACGGGTCACCAAGCTCTGCCCGTCCCTCAGAAATATTTGGAGGGGTGTGTCCAGGTCGCCACCTAAGGAGAAGCGTCCTGGAGAAGGGTCGCCGGGGCCCTTCCAGGATACCAGATGATCGCGAGTGTCACGCGAGCTGTATTTGATCCGCATCTTCATCCCAGGGAGGAGCGTGTCCGTGGGGTGGTCGAAGCTCTGCCACAGCGTGGTACCGTTTGCCGATCGGATGACGAAGTTGCCAGTGTTCAGAAGCACCGCTGTTGGGGTAGACGAGCCAATGGTAGTGGTTATGTTGGCCGTTGTCCAAAGGACACGGTCGCCACTATTATCTTCGGAGATAATGAGATTGGAGGTGTTGGTGAGGGAGAGCATCGGTGCAGAGGAAGTGTTATTGGAGATTGGGGTTTCACGGTTGGCAACCCACACAACTGTGAGCTCAGGGATATTGTTGTACCATATGCCAAGGTACAGCTTGGCTGGAGTGGAGTTGGAGGGGTTGAAGAAGCCTAAGGCGAACGCTCCGCCATCAGAGATGATGGTGTTGCCAAGGGCCAGCGGCTTGCCAGGGACAAGCCGGTCGTCGGAGGCACTCAAAGGAAGGAATAGAATGATGAGGGCCGCGGTGCAGCAAGCCAGAGCCACTGAATCCATCAATTGGTTAGGCTAAAATCTTACTTACTAAGCTGTACCTAAGCTATAGGCTATATATCAGTGCTGCTCAATGGAGAAAAGCACTTGCATCGAACCTTCGTCTACAAAGTAAAAAAAGATAGTTTGACCAACGATCCACGACTGTTCTATCACGGAAGCAGATGATTGATAATGCAAAGAGAATGCTACAATGAGCTGGTTTCATAATATGCGCTGGAGTTTATATTTCAGCCATCCACGTCGGAGTTGGGATGCCACCATCACTGCTGACTACTCCCTCTGTTCCAAATTACTCGTCGGAGAAATGGATGTATCTAGAATTAAAATACATCTAGATACATCCATAACTGCGACAAGTAATTCAAAATAAAGGGAGTAGGTAGCTAGTTCTTTTTTCGTCATCATTAACCACATCGCTTCTCACTAAAAGGAAAAATCCGTAATAGCAAGACACAGCGATCAGCGAATGACCGCGGTGGGTGAGATCTTAATATTGAGATACTGACCGGGCCCAGATCATACGGTCCAGCTCCGGCGCGGTTGGATCACAGGATTTCAAAGTCGTTGGTCAAACCTATGAATGTACGTACCGACGGAAAAGGTGCTTCCATTCTCAGACATAATTGCCGAAAAAGGCTTTCGCCCCGCTTTATAAATAAAGCAACCACCAAGCATTCAACAAGGTAGCACCCAGCACACACACACACAACGCCACCGCAACAAGGTCCAACACAAACAATACAAAGTCTGCTGTGGGCACAGCTCAACAAGCCCAAACACCACAAAGGTGGCACACCCAACACACGGCGGCGGCGTCAAAGACGTAGAATAGCTAATCTGGCTCAGGTGGTGGAGGGGGAAGCTGCGGAGCCATACGGAGAGCCATCGCGCGAAGCTGGGTGATGATGGAGGTGATGGCGTCTCTCTCCCTGGGGCGGCTAAGCGGCCGCCAAAACTGCAAGTAACCAGACCATTTGAACAAAGCATCAGTAGCGCGTCGAAGAGGAGAAACAAGCCAAACATAGACTTGTTTCTCAGACATAATTTCCTAACGTCCTAATGTGCAAACTGAATATTCTCTTACTCGTCATGTCACAGCTGAAAACATTTAACACTAGAAAAAGGTATGGTAGCTCTCGGGTGCCCCTCTAAACAACACTGACCCGGCCTGGGTTATATTCTCATACGGCCGCGCGGTTGAACCCCAGTGTTTCAATTCTTGGACAAACTGGTCTACACGCCGATGTACGACCAACGGCTTGGCAGTGGAGACCAGCTTGCCGGAGACCAGCCTGTCGTGGGACATGCTCAATGGCTGGAGGATTAGAAGGATCAGAACTGCAGTGCGGGTGAAGAATGGGTGAGCCGGCCAATCCATCGGTAGCCACTAGTCTATTGGTGCTGCTACATTGTTAAGCTTTCATCGAGCATCGGTCACAAGCAAATAAATAAATAAAAATGCTCCGATGAATCGTTCAGTATCTGTCCACATGTCTAATAAGATGATTCAACGATGCAAAGTTTTTTGGATTTATGGTCGATTGGCTTGGAGTCGCTGAGAGTGCGTTGGATGGAGTTGACATCTCAGCTGTTCACGTCGGAGTTAGGATGCCATCATCACTTGCTTATCAGTCAGGCTAGTGACTGAAATATTAGCCTATACCGCCCCGGCTGCTATGGCCCCGATGCATTGGATCTTGTTAGAAATAAAATCATTTTATTAAATTGCAAACTGTGGTATGTATACCGTGTAAATCTAGCTAGTACTTAAACCATCTGTTATGTCATTCAGAGTAAGGATAATTTGATCTTTAAACCCAGCTTTGGTGTGGCCTTGACGATGTGCTCTCTCTATCATTAGAACTGTTTTTTTGTCAGCGTGCTGGCGTATTGGGAGATGGAAAAAATATGTACCAAAAAGGTTATCATCCAAGATCTTGGTAGGTAGATAATCATATATGGGAAGCTTCTCATTTCCCTCATATCCAATAAGTTGAACCAATTTTGTATGCTGCGTTTTGGTAATTACAATTACTTCATTCCTATATTTTTGTGTGTTGTTGAGATTTTCTACGTAGTCTTTTCACTGCAACTTCTTGACCACCTACCATTCCCTACAGAATTATAATGGTAATCACGTATTTGAGTTTTGTTGGAAATAAGAATGATGTTTGCAGAGAACATTTTGCTTAGTGACAAAATTCAACAAATGCAACAATAGTCCTTCGCCCACTCACATTAGCTAGTTATTAAGAGTGGAAAAGGTTTAAGCTTAGCCTATGCTACTACTTTCCCAGTAAAACAACTACAGTTTTCGCACAGCGCAACGACCTCAACATGATGATATGACAAGTGACAGTAATTAGGTAGTTAGGGTATCTCCAACGCCGACCCGTAAACCTCCTGCAACCGTCCGGACCGCGGAAGCCATCCAACGCCGATCTGTATCGGTCCGGGGAGCAGTCCCGATGCGATTTCTCCCGCAAACCAGAGACAAGCGTGGGGGAGGCTTACGGGAGTCCGGACACGTGAAAAGTCGCTCCCCGCCCCCTGCCCCCCTCCCCCCCAAGGAAGACCGAGCCCGCGCTTTTGAAGCATCCCACACTATTTCCGCGCCAAAATTGCCCACTCTCTTCTTCCACTCCAAGCCGCTCTCCACCCAATTCCGCTCTTTTCTCCCACCCCCTCCTTCCCTCTGCCACCGACGCATGCAACCGTCGAAGAACCTGTTGGAGATGGAGGCGGCGGAGGTGATGGAGGTGCCAGAGGATCCGAGCGTCACGCTCACCCGGAAGATCAACAAAGAGAAGCGGCAAAATCGTCGCGTCAAAGCGAAGGCGCAAAGGAGGAGACGAGGAGCAGGTGTCCGGCCACCGGTGGGCCTGGTGGTGGCGATGGTCGTGGAAGACGGGGCGGTCGGCAAGGCCATGGCAGATGCCACCAGACGGGCGCTCCCACATTACTGACGTCATCGTGGCCGAAGCCTTACAAGCCTTCGTACTACTACGCTGCCAAGCAGCTCGCAAACCCAGCTGGTACCGTTGTTTACATCGTCGATGTTAACGCGGCGCCGATCTTCCTCGAGTATTCTTCGTCGTCGCTCGTCGGGGCGAGAACAGCAGGCGGAGAGCAGATGGGTGCCGGCGCGCTATTTGCTGCAATGCCGAAAGCGAGGGAGCCGGCGTACAACGCGTGACCGTGAGTTGCTCGATGTCACCCACAACGGAGGCGAGGGAGGAGGAGGGGGCAACAAGGAGGAGCAGGTGGATGACTCGGATCCCACCTAGTCTGGCAACTACCAGCAGCAGTGGTCCTACACCTAGTCCGGCGATGGCACACGGCAATAACAACATTAGACTGACGGAGAGCAGCATCCAGAGGGGGAATGAGGGGGAGAAGGAGGAGGAGGAGGAGGAGGGAGACGACGATGATCTGGATGATACAGCCGGACATCCGAAGAAGAAAGGTAGAGGAGAAAGCTTCAACATGCGGGAGGACGAGCTGCTGTGCGACACATGGTTGCCCACTAGCCTCGATCCTATCCATGGCACGGAGCAAAAAGGCACAACCTTTTCGAGGCACATTCACATAGGGTTCCATGAGCACAAGCATTTCGCTCCCTACTCTAATGCGTTGATACGCAATCATGAGTAGAAGTCCCTCAACCATTGATGGTATACCATAGAAGAGGCCGTCTCCAAGTATTGCGGGCACTTGAAGCATCTCATTGTATGATGGCCTAGCGGTGCACAAATCACCGAGCAAGTAAGTTGATCACTAGCCAGATATGCTTTAGTTTTATTGATCACCAACTGGATATGCTCTAGTTTTGTTGATCACTAGCGAGGTGTGCTCTAATTTTGTTGATCACTAGCCGGATATGCTGTAGTTTTGTTAATCACTAGCCGGATATGCTCTAGTTTTGTTGATCACTAGCTGGACATGTATTGTTTTGTTGCTCACTAGATGAAATTACATTGTTTCCCATTTGTAGCCTACTCGTGTTTGTGTGGTATACAAGAAGTTGGAGAAGAATCCTTCACCGCATGCATTGTTGGTTTAAGTTGAATGGGCAGCTGAAGTGGAACCTTTTCGTTGCCGAGACTGCCGCCCAAGCCAATGAGGAAGAAACCGGTGACCCTACCAACTCAGCCCAAGAATCGCAGAAGAAGGTTAGAAGAAATCTACGGGGCAAGAAATGGGAGGAGGAGAGGGCGAAGCGAGAAGGTGCGGCGGCCAAGGTGACATGGAGGTTCGAGGAGATCTTGGCGAAGAAGGAAGAGGCATGCGTGAGGCGCTCGGACATCTAGGGGGAGTGGAACGCAGAGAGGTTCAAGCAGTTGATGGATGTGAGGGAGAAGAAGATCAAGCTCGAAGATAGGAGGACCATGATCGAGAAGAGGAAGGCGACCCTCGAAGAGAAGAAGGCCGCCCTCAATGAAAAGATGAGGAAGATCGCAACCAATGCAGATGATGCCAAGATGTTGACCTTGAATATTGGCTCTTTGGATGATGAATCTAGAATTATCATGCAATCCATCCGCTATCAGATGCTAGAGCGGCAGAAAAATCAATTGGTGGCGGCGCAAGATGAGTACGTGGTGGAGGCGGAGGTGGACGCGGAGGCTGCCTACGCGGCGGCTACTGCACCTCCTTGATTGGCAAGCATCTTGCTGGGATGGCTGGTCCGGTAGGGAAGTAATGCACGGACTGCCGGACTGATGTTCTTTTGGAGTCGAGTATGTAAAAACTAAGCATATTTGCCTCCTTTTGGTTCTGATCGGGGATGCGATTCGGCGCGTGTGTGATCCGGCGCGTTGTTTGGATCAACAAGATTTGAGTCTGAATTTGCCGGTAGACAGAATCGGACTACGCTTGGATGGCTGCCTTCCATATGTGTCCGCGGTCTAGTAACCCCTGTCCGTGGACGGAAGCAAGAGGTTTTTTACGGGTTGCCGTTGGAGGTGCCCTTATTAAGAGTGAAAAAAAATTAAGCTTAACCTGTAGTGCTACTATCCCAGGAAAACAACTACAATTTTCTCACAGCGCAACAACCTCGATATGATGATATGACAAGTGACAGTAATTTGGCAGTTATATATTAAGAGTGAAAAAGGTATAAACTTAGCCCGTGCTGCCACTTTCATAGGAAAACAACTACAGTTTTCGCATAGCTCAACGACCTGAACATGATGATCTAACAAGTGATAGTAATTAGGCAATTATTAAGAGTGCAAAAGGTTTAAGCTTAGCCTCGGCTGCTACTTTCCCAGAAGAACAACTACAATTTTCACAGAGCTCAATGATGAACATGATGATCAGACAAGTGGAAGTTATTAGGTAGTTATTAAGAGTGGAAAAGGTTTAAGCTTAGCCTGTGCTGCTACTTTCCCAGGAAAACAACTACAGTTTTCGCACAACTCAACGACCTGAACATGATGATATGATAAGTGACAATTAGGCAGTTATTAAGAGTGCAAAAGGTTTAAGCTTAGCCTGTGCTGCTACTTTCACATGAAAACAACTATAGTTTTCGCATAGCTCAACGACCTGAACATGATGATCTAACAAGTGATAGTAATTAGGCAGTTATTAAGAGTGCACAAGGTTTAAGCTTAGCCTGTGCTCCTACTTTCCCAGAAGAACAACTACAATTTTCACACAGCTCAATGATGAACATGATGATCTAACAACTGGAAGTTATTAGGCAGTTATTAAGAGTGGAAAAGGTTTAAGCTTAGCCTGTGCTGCTACTTTCCCAGGAAAACAACTACAGTTTTCACACACCTCAACGACCTGAACATGATGATATGACAAGTGACCATAATTAGGCAGTTATTAAGAGTGCAAAAGGTTTAAGCTTAGCCTGTGCTGCTACTTTCCCAAAAGAACAACTACAATTTTCGCACAGCTCAATGATGAACATGATGATCAGACAAGTGGAAGTTATTAGGCAGTTATTAAGAGTGGAAAAGGTTTAAGCTTAGCATGTGCTGCTACTTTCCCAGAAAAACAACTACAGTTTTCGCACAGCTCAATGACCTGAACATAATGATCTGACAAGTGATAGTAATTAGGCAGTTATTAAGAGTGCAAAAGGTTTAAGCTTAGCCTGTGCTGCTACTTTCCCGGAAGAACAACTACAATTTTCGCACAGTTCAATGATGAACATGATGATCTGACAAGTGACAGTAATTAGGGAGTAATTAAGAGTGGAAAAGGTTTAAGCTTAGCATGTGCTGCTACTTTCCCAGAAAAACAACTACAGTTTTCGCACAGCTCAACGACTTGAACATGTTGATCTGATAAGTGATAGTAATTAGGCAGTTATTAAGAGTATAAAAGGTTTAAGATTAGCCTGCGCTGCTGCTACTTTCCCAGAAGAACAACTACAATTTTCGTGCAACTCAATAATGACATGATGATCTGACAAGTGGAAGTTATTAGGCAGTTATTAAGAGTGAAAAATGTTTACGCTTAGCATCTGCTGCTACTTTCCCATGAAAACAGCTACAGTTTTCGCACAATGCAACGGCATAAACATGATGATCTGACAAGTGACAGCTAGTAGGCAGTTACTAAGAGTGAAAAACAGACATCTCCAATGGAGAGGCGCTTGTACAGCCGCTTGAGGAGAAAAAAATAACAATTTACCAGTTAGCACCGATGTAATAGTCTCATCCTCCAACGCTCGTATCAATCTGCGGACGCTTAGGCAAATTTTAAAAAAGTGCAAGCGCCTGTAACCTCCAACGCTACAAACGAAGCGTCCGGCGAAGTTCACCGCAAGATGCGTACATACCTAGTGGATTTTTGTTCCTTTCTTTGCGTCCTTTATAGCGCCCGACTCCCGTTATATCCGCTTGTGAGACTTTTTTTACTGGAGCGCCCGGCGCCACCTCACACGTCGATGCCAAGGAAAATCCCAGGATTGGCAGGGAATGAAGCGTAACGGCAAGGAAATCCATCCTAGCGCTCGCTTATAGCGCCTGCATTGGACATGCCCTAAGCTCAGCGATGCGCAATCAGGTGCTAAAAGAGCGGCAGTTCCTAACGGAACAGAATCTGCATCCCCATATAAATTAACGGAAACAGTAACGCCCACACGTCTGGGCGTTTGCATCTCGCCCACATGCATGGATCCGCGTCCATTTGTGGGTGCACGAATCTTAGTATGTTTGTGGTGCAACGTAGGACATGGTTGGTGTGTGAGCATTCACCCGGCCGTCCACACGTTCGTTTCACCACACGGAAGGGGCCGGTGTGTGGACGTTTAGCAGTACGTCCACACGCTAGTTTTCACTCACGCACAAGGGCTGATGTGTGGGCATTTGCCATCTCGCCCACATGTTCGTCTCCTCTCCCACACCCAAGCTGCCAGTTGCCATGCGTCTTGCAGTGTACATAACAACTGGCCTAGTGTGCTTGTAAGCAGATGGCAACTCTCTATTTTTTGCCCAAACATGTCAGTTGCTATGTGTTTTGCAGGGTACACGGCAACTTCCGTAGTGTTCTTGTAAGCAGATAGAAACTCTATTTTACCTGAATATGTTGTTTTGCCATGTCTCTTTGTAGCGCTACATGACAATTGCCTAATGTTAGTAGGTGGCAACTCCTATGGTTTTCAAATCATGGCAACTATAGTAAACCAGACCATACATGACAACTGCTTAGTCTTAGTAGATGGCAACCTCTAAAGTCTTCAAATTATGGCAACTATAGTAAACCAAACCATACATGGCAACAGATGCAGTTGTCCAAAATGGCATCTGGCACTTGATATGGCAACTATAGTTGTCCGACATGGCAACTGCAGTTAAACGGACATTGAAGAGGGTCCGGACCATCGCAACTACGGGGACACGTGGTGACTGTCAAGCGGGGCGTGCGGGACCGTTAGGTAGGTGGCTGAGAGAGGTCGTGTGGGCGTTATGCATTTTCCCACACGTAGGCGTGTGAGAGGGACCGCAAAAAAAAGATGCGTGTGGGCGCTAGTTGTTTTGGCCACACGTAGACGTGTGGACTGATCCTCTTAGACACCACACAAAACGTGTGGGCAGACCCCTTAACTGCCACACGTGTGGCAGTTATCGTCTTCCTAAATGAATTGAACAATCAAGAATTCTGCAGGCATTTGGATAATTTTAACATTGTGAATGCGATAGAATAGCAGTGCATATAAAAATCTTGGAGAAGAACGGAACTCGGACCTCCCAGTATCTCTAGATCGAGTCGCCGCGCGACATCTTGTTCGCGCCGCGCCGCGTGACATCTTGTTCCCGCCGCGCCGCGCGAGGGGGCAGACGAGGACCGTTCCCGCCGGAGTTCACCATGGTAGTCCGCGGCGAGATGGATGCCGAGGCCGAGCTGAGTACAGATGCTGGGATCTTGCTAGGAGAGCTCGGTCTACGCGCAGGCAGTGCGGAGGAGGTCCTCGTCGAGCGACAACGTATAGCAACAGAACGCTTCGGTGGCAGAAACGGACAATGGCGGCGGACGAAACACTTCGGTTCGTGACGGGAAAAGAATACCCAGAAAAACGGTCCGAAAAATATCGGAAGCCCACTGAAAACCAGCCTCCTGCTGCCGCTAGAAAAAGCGGCCCGTTTGGAACGAGACAGGCGTCCGGTTTGGTTCCCAGCCGCCGCCGCCTCCCATAGTCCATCCGCCGCCGCTCCCTTCGCACCAATGCCTAAAAAACCAGATCCCACCACCGTCGCAAGTCTCTGGCTCCATCATCCCCCTCTCCACTGCTGCTTGGATGGACTTCCTCCCCTCGCCTCCCAAGAGCAGCTCGCCCACAACTCATTCAGTTCCTCCCGCGGCTCCACATGAAATTGTAACTCTTAATTTCTCCATGTCATTGTCCGCGAGGAAACTTTTTTCTTTTCGCGGGAAATCGTCTGCAAGGAAATTGAAACTGCGCTCTTCTTCGGTCCAAGACGAGCGGAGCAGCAGATCAGAGGAAGAAGCAGCAACTCGATGAATTGCCTTACGGCCCTAGGATTTGTTAGACAATATAGACGTAGCCTCTGTACACATATTGTAACATTGTATTGTACCTATTGGTACCTCTATATAATGAGATAGCCACACCCCATTTAGGGTGTCGAGCAGTTTCCCAAATCATATGTTTTACATGGTATCAGTTTAGGTTACGATGTCTTCCGCTGCCCCCGCCGCCGCCAGGGTCCTTGATTGGATCGGGCACCTCGGGGGATCCTGCCTCGACCGAGATCGCCACGCCGCCGCCCTACGGCGTTGTTGCGCCGCCGTCCTATGGCGTTGCCGCGGTGCCGCCTTACGACGTCGCCCCTACCTTGTACGACGCCTCTTCGGTGCCCCATGGCTCACTGCCGCCGCTGTCATCTTCATGGCCGGTAGCGTCCTACGGGGCGCCGCCCCCTCATCAACCCTACGCGGCACCGTCGCGGCATCCCTACGGGCCGCCGCCGGCGCAGCCCTACTCTGCGCCGGCACTGCAACCCTATGAGGCGCTACCGCGCCAACCCTACCCCGTACCGACCGGGTCCACGGCCCCTTTGCCACAGCAACCCTACGGGGCTGCGGCCTATGGCGCCCCAGCCGCGGGTCCTCCCGGCTTCTACTCGGCGGTTGCTGCTCATCCCAAGACGGCCCTGTTTTACTTCTCGCACCTGCTACCGGTGAAGCTCGCGCCGGACAACTACTTGTCCTGGCGTGCTCAGGTGCTGCCTCTTCTGCGGAGCCGCTACTTGGAGGGCTATGTTGACGGATCCATCCCGTGTCCGCCCCCTAATCATCCAGCGTATCACACACGTGGGTGGCCCAGGATCAGGCCATCCTCTCCGCCATCCAGTCTTCGCTCACTCCGAGCGTCTCGTCGATGGTCATCTTCGCCGCTACGTCCCGGGAGGCGTGGGCCGCGCTTCACACTAGCTTCGCCTCCCAGTCTCAGACGCGTGCTCATTCCATATGCACCGAGCTGGGTGAGACCAAGCTTGGTGACCCCAGCATCACGGACTACTTCAACAAGATGACTGGTCTCAGTGACACGTTGGCTTCCGTTGGCCAGCCGCTGCAGGATGAGGAGTTCACCACCTACGTGCTTAACGGGCTTGATGATGACTATGAAAATCTCATTAAGAACGTCCATGGCCGCGATGATCCGCTCCCACCTCGTGAGCTTTATGCACGACTCCTTGGTCGTGAACAGCGCATCAAGGCGCGCCGTGTCTCCCCGGGCTTCGCCTCTGCCAATGCCGCCACTCGCGGCAAACCTCCAAAGTCGTCACCATCGGGTGGCAAACCGGCGCCCTCCTCACAACCGGCCTCGCGGGGCAATGCGCCAACCATCACGGGTGGTAGCCGGCCCGTTGCTTGATGTCCTTGTTGTGGTTCTTAGCAGGCCTGCCAGCTGTGTGGCCTTGAGCGCCACATTGCCTCTCGCTGTCATCGTCGCTACAAGCAAGACTTTCTGGGCCTGGGCAACAATGGCAAAGGGAATGATAAGCAGGTCGCCGCCGCGGTGATGAGTCATGAGTATGGCCGCACTCGGTCCTACTCCATCGATCCTACGTGGTATATGGATACCGGAGCTACCAACCACCTCACCGGCAAGATGGGCAACCTTTCTACTCAGGAGCCGTATCGTGGTCATGATCAGGTGCACACCGCCAGTGGAGCAGGTATGCACATCTCCCATGTTGGTCAGGCCTCTCTCCTTACACACAATTTTCGCAAACTGCATCTTTCCAATGCCCTTCGTGTTCTCTCTGCTACGCGTAGTTTGTTGTTCATTCCTCAACTTACGCGTGATAATAATGTCCTTGCCGAGTTTCATCCTTTTCATTTCTTTATCAAGGATCGGGACACGAGGGCCGTTCTGCTTAGCGGTCGTCTTTGTCATGGCATGTATGCACTTGATGCGCCACGCACACCTTCCATGCAGTCTTCTCCTCAGGCGTTCAGTGGTGTTCGTGTGTCGCCTACACACTGGCATGCGCGCCTTGGTCATCCTGCGGCTCCTATAGTTCGTCATGTGTTGCATCGTCATGAACTACCAGTTGTGTCCAATAAAACTGCTGAAACTATCTGTGATGCCTGTCAGTAGGGCAAGAGTCATCAACTCCCGTTTTCAGAGTCTAGTCGTGTTGTGAAACAACCTCTTGAACTTGTGTTTTCTGATGTATGGGGTCATACCCAGACGTTCGTTAGTGATCACAACTATTATGTCAGTTTTATTGATGCTTATAGTCGGTTTACTTGGCTATATCTTATTAAGCGCAAGTCTGATGTGTTCGATGTTTTCAGTCAGTTTCAAGCACACGTTGAGCGTCTCCTTAAGCAGAAAATCATCCATGTTCAATCCGACTAGGGGGGTGAATACCACAACCTCAACTCGTTTTTTAACAAACTTGGGATTTCGCATCGTGTATCATGTCTTCATACACATCGGCAGAATGGAACTGCCGAATGTAAGCATCGTCATCTTGTTGAAACAGAACCTTGCTCGCTCATGCATCCGTTCCTTTTCGGTTCTCGAGTGATGCTTTCTCCACAGCCTGTTTTTCTGATAAATAGGCTTCCCTCACGACTTCTGAAAATGCAAACCCCGCTTGAACTCTTGCTCAATGAAACTCCAGACTACACATTCTTCAGAGTGTTCGGGTGTGCGTGTTGGCCTCACCTACGTCCGTATAACAAGCGTAAGCTAGAGTTTCGGTCTAAGAAGAGCGTTTTTCTCGGGTATAGTTCCCTTCACAAAGGGTACAAGTGCCTACATGTTCCTACAAATCGCGTCTACATCTCTCGTGACGTTGTGTTTGATGAAAATGTGTTCCCTTTTCGTGCACTTCCGACTAACTCTACCATTCCCACACCACCAGTGCCCGTGTCTATACCTTTGCCTGATCAATTTGTGGATGTTGCATATGCCCCTGCGTTGCTTCCTAATCATGCTACACGTATTGGACGCGGCGCTCGCCTTGAGCTCCTTGATGAACAGGCTGATCGGGACGTGCATGCGCCATGCATGTCGGGTGGCACCTGCCAACCCGTCACCGCCTCGCCCGTGGAAGCTGCCCCGCGGGAGCCGGCCTCACCCGGCCCGACGCTGGCCTCGCTCGGCCAGATGCCGGCCTCACTCGGCTCGACACTGGCGTCGCCCAGCTCGACGCTGGCCTCGCCCGGTATGGTGCCGGCATCGCCCGACCTGCTGGTCCCGTCGCCTGGGCCGGCTGTTGCCTCGACTGGCCCAGGGGCGTAGTCGCCTGCCTTGGCCAGCCCCGTCTCGGCCTCCAGTGAGCCGGTCGCCCCTGTCTCGGCCTCCCGTGGGCTGGACTCGCCTGGCTCAACGTCGTCAGTTTCTCTAGCATCGGCCTCATCACCATCACCTGCTGCATCGGTGTTGCCAGCGCAGCCTTCTGTCAACCTTCGTCTTCACACACGGAGCCAATCCGGTATTTTTCGTCTGCAGGAACGCAAGGATGGGACTGTTGCCTGGCTTGCTGCGTGCATGGCTCATACTGCTGCTGATCCCACTACAGAGCCTCGTCACTTTCAGGCTACACTGAGCATTCCTCACTGGCGTGCTGCAATGGAACAGGAGTTTCAGGCTCTACAAAAGAATGACACTTGGCAACTTGTTCCTTCAGTGTCTGGCGTCAATGTCATTGATTCCAAGTGGGTTTTTAAAGTCAAGAGACATGCTGATGGTTCTATCAAACGCTACAAGGCACGGCTAGTTGCCAAGGGTTTCAAACAGAGGTATGTTCTTGATTATGAAGACACGTTCAGTCCAGTCATCAAGCCTACTACCATTCGTTTGCTACTGTTACTCGCGGATGGTTTCTTCGTCAGCTCGATGTGCAGAATGCCTTCCTATATGGAATTCTGGAGGAGGAGGTTTATATGCGTCAGCCGCCTGGTTTTGTTGATCCTGCCCGTCCTCATCATCTCTGTCGTCTGTTTAAGGCGTTGTATGGACTCAAACAGGCTCCTCGTGCATGGCATGCTCGCCTTGGATCTGTCCTTCATGCTCTTGGGTTTACTCCCTCCACTGCTGACACGTCACTATTTCTTCTACAGCGTCGTGAGGTTACGATGTATCTCCTGGTTTATGTTGATGACATCATTCTTATCAGTTCCTCCAATGTTGTTGCTGATCGTCTTGTGACTGCACTCAGTGGTGACTTTGATGTGAAGGATTTAGGTGCTCTGCATTTTTTCCTTGGTCTGGAGGTTTCACGGTCTTCAGCTGGGTTGACTCTTACTCAGAAGAAGTACTCCTTGGACTTGTTGCGGCATGCTGGAATGCTCAAGTGCAAACATGCTATCACTCCGATGTCTGCTACTGATCGGTTGTCTGCTCTTGATGGAGACTCTCTCTCGTATGATGATGCTACTGAGTATCACAGTCTCGTTGATGGTCTGCAATACCTTACTATTACCACGCCTGATATCTCCTATGCAGTCAACTGTGTGTGTCAATTCCTGCATGCACTCAGGACATCTCATTGGTCAGCTATGAAGCGTATTTTGCGTTATGTCTGTCTTACTGCCTCCTATGGTTTGCTTCTTCAGCCTGCACCGTCGTATGAGCTCTTAGCTTTTTCAGATGCAGATTGGGCTGGTAGTCCCGATGACAGGCGATCCACGGGAGGTTATGCGGTATTCCTGGGTTCTAACTTGATCGCCTGGAATGCTCGCAAGAAAGCAACAGTGTCTCGCAGTAGTACTGAAGCTGAATACAAAGCAGTTGCTGATGCGACTGCTGAGATCATATGGGTACAGTCTTTATTGAGAGAGTTGAGAGTCCCTCAAGCTCGCCCTCCAGTTCTGTGGTGTGACAACATCGGTGCTACATATCTTTCATCTAATCCGGTGTTTCATACTCGAACAAAGCATATTGAGGTTGACTATCATTTTGTTCGGGAACGTGTTGCACAGAAGCTACTTTATATCAAGTTCATCTCGTCAAAGGATCAACTTGCTGACATTTTCATGAAGCCTCTTGCACAACCACAGTTTGTAGGCTGTAGGCGCAATCTTAACTTGCTTTGTACTTTAGGCCATAGTTAAGATTGAGGAAGGGTGTTAGACAGTATATACGTAGCCTCTGTACACATATTGTAACATTGTATTGTACCTCTTGATACCTCTATATAATGAAGTAGCCACACCCCGTTTATGGTGTCGAGCAGTTTCCCAAATCATATGTTTTACAGGATTTTGAGATCCCGTAGTTACCAATTGTTTTCCTAGGATGATACTCTATTGCCGGGTGTGTACTGAATGATTCAGAGCGTACTTTAAAGGTACTGCTCCACTTTTGGGTTGTGCTTGCAGCAAGAAGGGAGCACCACGTACACGTAGTTCACTAGTACATAGTACTCCTACTGTTCACTAGATAGTTTACTTTGCCTATATGATGGTTTACCCATGTTGAGTGCACCCACCGTTCGTTGTTATCGTCATGTGCAGGAAAAAGCTTTCATGATGGAAAAGGCTTTGCCCAAGGTCTATTTTGTTGGAGACACACAATTTGAGCTTTCAGACAGGGAATCGTAGCTCAATCAAGCTGCAGGTTTGGTGGAATGCCTGCATGACCGTTGATTTTCCACAAGTTGCAAAATGATGAGGTAACTTGATCGTGACACCTCCCTGTTTGTCTTACTTTTTGCACAATTTTCATTGTTCAGTCCATCAGAACTTACCAGTCAAGTGGATAACAACCGGCTGGGAACTAGAAACCCATGGAGTCACATGCATGAGCACAAGAACTGAGATGCTGTTACTCCTTGGCTCCTTGCTCCCTGTTTTGTAGCTGTGGTACGTAGCGCTATGTAGAAAATCTAGCAAACCGGTGTACAAAATGTAGTAATTATGAAAGGGTTAATTGGATTTATGCCACTACAACTTTCACTAGTTGGAAAAATGCCATTACAATTCTGCACATTGGAAAAATACCATCACAATTCTTTCATCCTCCTCTATATGCCATTATGTTAAATTCGAGACAAAAATACCCTTGTCTTCCTCCTTTCACTCTTCCCTCGTGTTCTTCTACCAAACTGACATGCCATTAACTCCAGCGAGCATGGGGCCGTGCAAAAAACAACTTTCAACACCGACCATGCATACTGTATGGGGTCGTGTGACTTCATGGACGGCACTGGATGGGTTGTGCAACCACTGCAGCCGTCTCCACGTGCCAGAGCATCAGCTTCTAGGGAAGTCATCACAGGAGTAGCGGGTGCCGTTGCTAGTGCTGGAAGCACCCGGCGTGGTTGTTTGAGCAGCGTAGGAGGACACGTAGGGACGAGCAGCACCGGCCACGGCCCAGCACCGCGTAGCTTTGCTGGGTAGGCGTGCATGGGCGCCGGCGTCAACGGCGGCGACACGAGCACGGGGTCCAACATGTTCGGGCCGCCGGAGAGCAACGACATGTTCCGACCGCTCGACCCGGTGATGCTCTATGCGGACCAGTCGCCGTCTGTGAGGACGTACTACGTCAACAGCCGCAGCCTTGGGACATGGTGGAGCTCCATGTCCCGCCATCCTCCAAGAGCCGCACTCCTTAGAGCCAGCCCGCCGTGGCTCAGCTGGTTGACACAGGTGAACGCATGCAGGGTGCTCGACAAAATGTCGAGGCCGCTGCAGACCATGCGGAGAGGAGGTCTGCGGCCCTTGTGTGCGTGTGCTCGGGATCCTTGAGCTCTTGGATACGGCAATGTTGAAGAGGCTAGAGCTCCACCTCATGTGTTCGCCGAACTTGGCCGAATCCTGCTTGTTCTGCACGTGCAGACGACGCCGGAGCTCACCGGACAGACGTTGGGCTAGGCCTGTGCGGGCGTAGGCGCATGCGGCGTGCAGCGCGCCATGGGGCGCGACCAGGGAGCATGCGGGCGGGGAAAACAGGATCTCGCTGAGCTCCATGGCGACCATTGTGTCCGGTGGTGACGACGAGATCAGGGAAGAGGCTAGAGGCGTGGGTTGGGACGTGTAAGAAGGGGCCAGGGGTTACGCTGTTGCCGGTGGCAACGGTGGCAGCGACAGCATGGCGACGGCGAGCTATAGTTCGCTGGACGCTGTTAATGGCATGGTTGTCAGTTTGTTAGAAGAGAAAATATGAAAGGAGGGTGAAAGGAGAAAGACAAGGGTATTGGTGTCTCAAATTTAACATAATGGCATATAGAGGAGAATGAAAGAGTTGTAATGGTATTTTTCCAATGTGCAGAATTGTAATGGCATTTTTTCAACTCCTGAAAGTTGTAGTGGCATATATCCAATCAACCCATTATGAAAATACTTTTCGTATTATCTAAGTTTGAAATTTACTATATTTTTAAAATATTAATATATTTTGTGTGTAGCTAGCATTACTGAGGTGTAGACTGCTCATGCTTAGTTTAGTGTTATACATATATTGGATTCAAAACAAACACAATCGGAACATCTTGCCTTGTTTGGATGGATACGATTGGAGTGCTGAGCGAGGAACTAGCTTGTACTTTTGATCGGATGGATGGCCTCGGGTGCTTGAGCAGAGAGCTGCCATGGAGCCGTTCGCCCTGTAGTGCTGGACCAGCTTCGCTATTGTGGTGCTCCTGTACCGCGCCTCACCATCGGCCACAATTGGCCATAGCACTCTCGTGGATGTGGCTGCGCCCTGCCGCCAGAAGAAGCAGGCCACGGAGACACGAGGCTTGACGCTCTTGGCCACCACGCGGTGGGGTCGGAGTAGGTGGTGGTGCCCATCGTTAGGTGTGGCTCTAGGCAGGACGGGATGTAGTGGCCGGAGAGCCCCTCCACGCATGCGGCGTCCTCCTCCAGGTGCCCACTGCGGAGGCCCAGCCCCTCCAATAGTAGCTTGAGCAGGCTGCGGCCTAGCTTTGCACCAGCCTCATGTACTCCGACGCGATGGTGTTGCATGAGGGCGGGATCTCCTCGGGCGGCAACGGTTCCGGCGCCGTCGCCATGAACAAGGTGTTGTGCCAGTTAGCCACCGGCGATTGGAAAAGTTGCTCTGATACCTCACGCGCCGGCAAGAGTCCCGGCTGTAGTAGGGCGCCTTGGTCTCCGCTGGCTCCTCCTGAAAGCCCCGCAACGCTATGAGCATCTCTGACATGATCGCCTTGGGGATGCCGTCGTTCACCACCTGGAAGAAGCCCACTGTCTCCGCGGCCGCCTTCAACGCGGTGACCAGCTCAGCTTACTCAGATGGTGTAAGGGGCAACAGGATGACACATCAATATTTAGTACTCCCTCTATAAACTAATATAATACCTTTTAGATAGTTTACAGAGGGAGTACTGAAGTGTGGATTATGACCTCTAAATATCCACTACTTATCCTGTGCACCCTAATTTTGTCCGACCATGCTGCCATATTTTTCAAGTAAACACAGAATTTATAGAAGGATGGCACACCAGAACGCAACTTCAAAGATCGTGAGACTGCTATATTCATATTTTTTAAACTGAGACTGCTATTTTTTTTAAACTAAGACTGTTATATTGAGGCAGAAACGGAATAGAAAGCACATTCAAAGATCGTGACATCTGAACAACACATGATACAACACTATTTTGTCTTTTTTTTTAAATCTGACATCACTATTTTGTGAGCCAGACAATTTACAGTGTTGAGTGCATAAAAAATACAGAATTATTATTTCATCGCCCCTCTATCTCGGTAAAAGTAGAACAGTTGACTGAAGGCTGAATATTTCTTATTTGAATCAGTTCAGTACTTCGTCGAGTAAAGTAGGCAGGGCGATTGGGAGTTGTAAGTGTGGTGCTTCCATTCTCTAGGACAAAGACAACGGATGACATGCATGGCCTGTTATCTGGGTTCTCCTGGACGCATAGGAGTGCTACATGGACGCAAAGCAAAACTTCGTCTGGTGAAGTATCTATAATGGATGCGTCTGGCAGTTCGTTGGTCTTCTCTTCCTTCCACATATTCCATGACTAAAATAACCAAAAATGTTATCAATATTCATTTAGTCACTCAAAGAAAAAAATGCTTCAAAATTTTGATCCAACTTTAGTAAACAAACTTGAGAGAAGTTTCGTGTGCACTCACATAGACTGTGAGGCTGGGGTATCCCATCATTTGACTAATGGAGTTTCTCCTTATACCAGTTACAACCTCCAACAGTAACACACCGAAGCTATAGACATCGGACTTGGTAGAGAAGACGCCTTCCATTGCATACTCAGGAGCCATATAGCCACTGCTTGATCATTTAAATTATCTGAATTATCTAATGGGAGTTGAAATTATAAAACCATTAATATGAGTTTTTATCAAATGGATACTCACTATGTGCCAACTACGCGTTGGGTATTTGCATTTTGCTGGTTGTCACCAAAAATTCTCGCCATACCAAAATCCGATATCTTGGGTTTCATATCCGCATCCAACAAGATATTTCCAACTTTGAGGTCCCTATGAATTATGGTGAACCGCGAGTCTTCGTGAAGATATAGAAGCCCCCTAGCAACCCCTTTGATGATATTAAACCGTGTCGCCCAATCCAATGACAATTTTCTTGAGTCATCTAAAAAAGAGACGAATGTAAATATATTTTTAGCTATTTTAGGAAATCATGCTTTATTATTAGAATGTGTACCGAAAAGGCTAGAATCTAAGCTCTTGTTAGGTAGATACTCATATATCAAGAGCTTTTCATTTCCCTCATCACAACATCCAAGAAGTCGAACCAAGTTTCTGTGTTGCAGTTTTTCAATTAGAATTACTTCATTCCTGAATTCTTTTGTTCCTTGTTGAGAATCTGTACTTAGCCTCTTGACTGCGACTTGCTGACCACCTAACAATCCCTAGAGAAAGATATATTTGAGATTTACATATGAGCAAAGACTTGTTCTAATTTAGAAGTAATAAGAGGAATTGTGTATTGAACAAATTACCTTGTAAACTTTTCCAAAGCCTCCTTGTCCGATCATGCATGCTTCAGAGAAATTGTGTGTTGCGAGGGCAATTTCTTCTAGTCTTACAGATGGAAATTCTTGATCATGAGGAGGATTTTCTTCCCCAAGTTCATGAGACGTACTCATGAAAAACAAACTTATAATCTTGTGCTTTCTCCATTTTTTATTCTTTCCTGCTCCCGCACGGTTAATGTCATGTTCCCTCTAATAAGCATACTATAGGCATTAGAAAGAAAAAGTTAATTTGATCCCTTAAATTAAAGGTGTTCATTTCCATTCCTTTAGGAACTTGCATAGCAAGAGGAAATAACCGACAAGGCAAGTTGCCACCACGTCAAAATTCCCACACAAGACAATATGTCTATCAGTTTACATAGAAAACACAGACCGCATGTTTGACACACACGTGCGCACGCGCGCACATACATGCTTTCCTTGAGTCCATGGCATGGTGACTTGACATTGCTTTTTATTTCCAAACCCGACTAAGCATGAAACCACTATGATCCACGTGTAGAGATTTTAGCTCGTGGACTACATCTTAGTTGCTAGTAGATTTCCCATTATCGTTACAATCGATGGTACGATGGCTAATCCGCACACAAAACTGAAATTCTTTTGCATATTCAAGGGGCTTAGAGGGTATATTGTGGTAGTACATGACGAATTCCAAGTTGATATAGTGAAACTGACATTCTCATAAGGTTGTCAAATAGCTTTTTTGCAAGGAGATTTAAGTAAGCATACCTTGGCATTTTAACCATGCAAAAGAGATGCATATGAATATGAGAACAGCACTTCCTAAAACTGACAGCACAATCTTGACTGCATTAATCTTTCTCCTTTTATCTGCACCATACATAAATATAGGATAAGTAATAGGGCTATGACTCATAGAACTAGAAGTATGTTAGAACTGATAAAATCAACAGTAAAAATGACAAACTAGAGTAAAAGGCGTGCAACTTTGAAATTTGTTACCACCTGTTGCAACTCGGAGATAGATTGTCTCGCCACCTACGCCTACTTTTCCTGTGTCAACCAACTCACCGGTCCATACCATGCACGTCATGTCTCCTCTGAACCTGCGGCTACTCACATTGCGGTACACGTACCCCAGACAGGAGCAGTTGCGATTGCACTTCACTGCGCACTCCTCAAACGTACTCATGCCCCCTCCGATGAGCTCAAGCTTGTCTGGTGACTTCATCCCCGGCAAGGCCAAGAAGCTACCGCCACACCCGTGTAGCTGCTCCTTCCGTAGGCACCCCGCCATGAACCGGCCCCCAGTCCACTCCTCCTTGTTTGCTGGCTCAAACCCGTCTAGGCATTTGCACGTTGGGACTGGTGTTGCTGTCTCGTCGCAGTAACCATACGGGCCACAGTAACCGTAGCGGTTGCATTCAGTGGAAGGCATCTTCCAGAGGACAGCCCATGCCGACGAGCTGCTGCTCCAGCTCTCGAGGTGATACTCACCAAAGTACGTCAGCACCAGCCTAGTGAGCGGGGCACCGTCAGCGAGGCTATATGTGACGTAGATCTCATCGCCATTGTCGACGAAGGCTATGTACACGATAAGATCACTGACGTTCATGGTTGCCGCTAGCTGTTGTTGGTCTACACTCATTACTTGGAATCCGGTCCATGGGATGCTACGGGACACCAAGTTCTCTCCATCCCACAGGAATACTTGGAAGGCTGTGTCCGGGTCGAAACCATAGGAGAAGCGCCCCGGCAAGGGGTTGCCAGGGCCCTTCCACGACACCAGACGCTCCACAGTGTTGGGCGTGTTGGATTTGATTCGGAGCTTCATCCCAGGGAGGAATGAGTCTGTTTGATGGTCAAAGCTCTGCCACAGCGTGGTGCCGTTTGACAACCGGATAACAAGGTTCCCGGTGTTCAGAAGCACCGCCGTTGGGGTAGACGAGCCCACAGTAGTTGTCACGTTAGGCGTCATCCAAAGGACACGGCCGCCACTATTACCTTCAGAGATGATAAGATTTGAGCTGTTGGTGAGGGAGAGCATTGGTGGAGAGGAAGTGTTGTTGTTGGCTGGGGTTTCACGGTTAGCAACCCACACAACTGTGAACTCAGGGATGTCGTTGTACCATATGCCAAGGTAAAGCTTGGATGGAGTGGAGTTGGAGGGGTTGAAGAAGCCCAAGGCGAACGTGCCGCCATCGGAGACGATGATGTTGCCGGGAGACAGCGGCTTGCCAGGGACAAGCCGGTCATCTGAAGCACTAAACGGCAGAAACAAAACGATCAGAGCTACGGTGGACCAGAGGAGAGCCTTTGAATCCATCGATCCGTCAGACAAAAATCTTTGTTACTAAGCCCTAACTAGCTATAGGCTATATATAGATGCTGTCAAATGCGAGAAAGCAGTTGCATTGAAACTTGGTCTACAAGTAGAA
This sequence comes from Triticum urartu, assembly GCF_056163025.1. Lineage (NCBI taxonomy): Eukaryota > Viridiplantae > Streptophyta > Magnoliopsida > Poales > Poaceae > Triticum > Triticum urartu. The sequence continues at coordinate 536,875,242 of NC_141877.1, forward strand.
ACTGTTTCCACGAGGGAAGCACCCACGAATGTTCAATCACGGAAGCGGATAATTGAATAATGCAAAATTTTGAAATTCTAGAAGTGTTGGCGTCGTGAGTCAAGAGTCAGTTGGAGTTAACATTTCAGTTGTCCATGTCAGAGTTGGGATGCCACCATCACTGCAAGAACGTCACCTCCCACCGAAAAAAAAAAATCTAGATTAGTGATACATGGGTGAGCATCAAACCTAGATTTCGATCCACTTATGCATCTTTTGTTATCCATGCGTTCCTTTCACAGAAAGCCTTTTCTTGTACGGAATCAGTCTCATCCTTGAGCTATTGAGTTTTGACCATTAGAGGTTTTACTACCCTATATTTTACCTGCTTATTTTGATCTCAGCCAACAACTACAGTTGATTTCTGCTCTAGGCACGACAATTTCTCGTTCAGACATGTGCTTGCTGTGTGAACTTGCAGAGGAATGCATGCTCTTCGGTCTTCACATCGATCAACGTGCTTATGGAAACTCAAAACGTTGAATGTCACACCCTAGTTTTGTCTGACTCATTCTGTCCTCACACTACCAGAATAACTGGCGATGCCGACGGCCGAACCTATGCCGACGGGCCCCATCGGCATAGATTGGCCTATCCCGAAGGCCCAGCCCAGGCCGTCGGCATAGATCAAAAAGCTTGATCAAGCTTTTTCTTCAAGTGAACAAGAATTTCCATTCTGAGAGCGAGAATGAAGATTCAATTCATTGGAATGTAATGATGGTTTTGTGATGTTTTATTTTTACTTTTTGAAAAAGGAATAAACCTGGCCTCTACATATTGCGATGCACACAACCATTTTATTAACATAATAAGTCAAAGTCACTGAGTACCAAAAGGTTTACATAAAGAGAGGACTACACCGGACGGTTATGTTATTCTTGGTTCCAGTGTTTATAGTTGTTGTTATATGGCCTACAGATCTAGATGTAATTATTATTATTATTAGTGTTTACTATATTATTATGATTAATGATGAATAGATTAAAAAAATCATAAATGAAGCTTTGTTTTGCAAAGTGACGTGGCTAGCAGCCTATCACTGCCTCTCACGAAAGAGAATAAAGCCATCGGAATATAACGACTTCCAACCAACTGATGCATGCCGTTTTGTTTCTCCAAGAGCACGATGATCTCACAAGTTACAGCTATTAGGCAGTTATTAAAGGCATCTTCAACATTGGCCCGCAAATTTGCTACAGAATCTGTCCGCGGATCGGCAGACTAGTCCATGGACATGAATGCGGGAGGCGGCCATTCAACGTTTTCCGCGTACATTTCGAACCAAGTTTAAATTAATCGGACGAACTTCATGCAAACACGACCAATTTTCATATAAACCGGAGCACATTCATTATAGTTTGGACATTTTTCATATAAACCGGACAAAATTCATTACATTTTGGTTAATTTTATACTAAACCCTACTCTAAACACAATCTAAATGACCGCCGCCGCCCGTTCCTCATGTCCGGCCGTGAGCCCTGAGAACCGAAGCTCCGGCTCTTGCCTTTGTCTTCTCCAGTTCCGCCTCGGTGCTCTCCAGCTTCGACTCCGCAGTCTGGGTGGCTAATAGGCCGTCGATTTTCATCCCGCCAAGCTTGGCTTCATTGGGAGGGGAAGAGCGGTGGCCTTCCTAGGTGCTGAGGGGCCGCAACCTACCATGCACTACTCTTTCCTCGGTACCGGCGGCACCCTTCGACCTGTCGGGTTCATGGTCGTTGCGGTGGGGCACGGCCTTGGCGGAGCCGGCGATGTCCTCCTCGTCGCTTTTGCCGAACAACTCATCTGACGCTTCATCAGTCTCCTTGTAGGCGGCCTGTAATTCCGTCTGATATTGGCGGTACTGCCAGCGGTCACGGCGGATGTCACAAGTAGAGTGGTAGGAGTTGAGCAGTCCCGCCTGCTCTGCCACGTGCGCGTCTAGCGCAATGGTCATGCTAGCAGCGAGTTGCTCCTCCGCCTGCCGGTGCTCGTCGAGGAGCTGGAGGTAGTAGGTTTGGTCGGCCTGCGCATCGTGGAACTTGGCCTCTCGCGGCATGTTCATATAGTGGGCACAGGCCTCGCCGATGATGGTGCTGCCGGCATGCACTAGCGTGGAGGGTGGCATCGGCTCATCTTCAGCATCGTCCTCCGTTGGGACGTCATCGACCTCTGTCTGTCTGCCGTCCTGGCAGTCGGCAGCAATTGCAGCCATCTTCTTCTCGTCAGACAAGAGGCTGTCCCAAAGGGCTTTGGAGCACGAGGAGGCTGTAGTGGGCATTATGCAGAGAGGAGAAAGAGACCGGAGGAGAATGACTGCGACTATAGCTGGGGATGAAGTTTATATAGCGGCCGGATGGCAATGGTGGGCGGCAGACAGATGGACGGGTGGCGTCAGAGTAGGTTCCTCGGCAACCGTGTATCATAAATGTAGGGCGACGGACCGCTGTGGTGTCGAGCAGTCGCGTGCACTGGGAAGCGGCAGAGGCAGCGATTTCTCGGCATGGCGCACCACTTTACTGTCAGCAACAGTGAGAGGTCGCATCCGCTCTGGCCGGGCATGAATTCGGCACTGATGGTCTGGAGCGGCGATGACTGTTTCGCGTAGGCGAGGAAGGGGGTAGGAGGGTTATTTGGTGGGCTAGGGCAGTCAGAAGCGGACGTGACAGCGGTCCGAACGCCCGCAAACCCTCCTTGTTTATCTATTGTTTACAAGAAAAATGCGTCCGGACCGCCGAGCGGACCGATATAGGCCGCGTGGTCCGAATCGTGTGCGGGTGGTTTGAGAGTTCATAATGGAGATGCCCTAAGAGTGAAAAAAAGATAGCTCAGCGATGCACAATTAGGTGCTAAAAGAGTGGCAGTTCCTAACAGAACCAATTCTGCATCCCCAGAAATTTAGATAATTTTATCATTGCGAATGCGATAGAATTGCAGTATATCTGCAAATCTTGGGGAAGAACGGAACTCAGACATCCCAGTTTCTTTGGATCGAGTTGCAGCTGTGCCGCGCGATGTCTTGTTTCCGCCATGCCACACGAGGGGGCACAAGAGGACTGTTCCCGCCACCGTTCACCATGCTAGTAGTTGGCGAGATGGATGTCGAGGCCGAGCTGGGCGGGGACGACGGGGTCTTGCTAGGAGAGCTCGGTCTACGCACAGGCGCGCGGTGCGGGAGCAGTTCCTCGGTCTTCTCTTCGTTCCACATATTCCATGACTAAAACAAGAAAGAACACCATATCATTACTAATTTTATCTCTCAAACAAAAAATTACTTCACACTTTGATCTATTTTTAGAAATGAAACTTGATAGAAATCTTGTGCGTACTCACATATACAGTGAGGCTAGGGAATCCCATGGTTTGACTATTGCAGTTTCTCCTTATACCAGTTACAACCTCCAGTAGTAACACGCCAAAGCTATAGACATCGGACTTGGTAGAGAAGAAACCTTCCATTGCATACTCAGGAGCCATGTAGCCACTGCATGATCACACTAAAATTGTTTCAATTTATCTAACAAGAATTGAACTTACTAATATGAGTTTTCGCAATTAATACTTACTATGTTCCAACTACGCGTTGGGTGTTTGCATCTTGCTGGTTATCACTAATGATCCTCGCCATACCAAAATCTGCTATCTTGGGTTTCATATATGCATCTAGCAAAATATTTTCAGCTTTTAGATCCCTATGAATTATGGTGAACCTTGAGTCTTCATGAAGATATAGAAGCCCCGTTGCAACCCCTTTGATTATATTGAACCGTGTTGCCCAATCCAACAACAATTTTCTTGAGTCATCTACAAAGAAACAAACATAAGAAAACTGTAACTTTTGGGTTATCTTAGGAAATTATGGCTTGTTATTAGAATATGTACCAAAAAGGGTATCATCTAAGCTCTTGTTAGGAAGATACTCGTATATCAAGAGCTTTTCATCTCCTTCAACACAACACCCAAGAAGTCGAACCAAGTTTCTATGTTGCAATTTTGCAATTAGAACTACTTCGTTCCTGAATTCTGTTGTTCCTTGTTGAGAATCTCTACTTAGCCTTTTGATTGCGACTTCTTGAGCACCTAATAGTTCCTAGGTGAACATAGAGTAGAGTTTTACATGTGAATAAGCCAGTCTCCCAATTTAGAAAGAAGAACACGCACTACATATTGAACAAGCTACCTTGTAAACTTTGCCAAATCCTCCATGTCCAATCTTACATGCTTCAGAGAAACTGTGGGTCGCAAGAACAATTTCTTCTAGTCTTACGAATCGAAAATGTTGATCATGAGGAGGGCCTTCTCCGCCATGTTCTTCGGAGGTACTTAGACCATCCAATCTTACTCCCTCCGTCCAAAAATATTTGTCGGAGAAATGGATGTATCTAGACACATTTTAGTTCTAGATACATTCATTTTTACACACTTCTTCAACAAGTATTTCCGGACGGATGGAGTATATTCTTGTGCTTTATCCAATTTTTGTTCTTGCCTGCTCCCACAATGTAGTAGTCATTTCCCTTCCAATAAGCATACACTACAAGAAATATGTCAACTTGCGACCATCACTATTGGTCACTGAAAGGTCATTGTTTTTTATTTGCGACCTTTTTTGACCAAAAACAGATAGTCAAAAGTTGGCGGTCGTAAACTGAAATTAACGACCTTCTTCGGGATAAGGTCGTAAACGTTTACGACCAAAACAAAAGGTCGTTGAACCAATAACCTTATGTTTTGGTCACTCGCTGTCTGCCCAGGCCACGTCGGATCCGACATGGCAAGCTAACATGGCAAAATTGCGACCAAATGAAAAGGTCATTCATAAGAATCAGCCCGGTCCAGTTGGAGGTTTTACATGGGCCGAGCCCACTAATTCAACAAATTTATGTCTTTTTCATGGTCAACTAAATGGGCCAAGCCCAATTTTACAACCATTTTCTTTTTTGGGCCCTTTACTTTTTCTAGTAAATTTCTTTTTTGTTTTCCTTTTCATTTTGTTTTTTATAACTTGTGGCAGGATTATTATTATTTTCGTTATTTAAAATAAAATAAACAATTCCACAACAACATCTTCAGTTAGGATGTAGCCTTTAATGTGCAGTACAACTTTAAGCATAGAAAATTGGAAAACATATATTTAACCCATATATATTGTTGAGAAATTTTCATAATTTTGCTGTCAAAGCAGGATGTACACAGGAATACAATTTTGCTGTCAAAGCAGCATTCCAAACGTACATCTTCATGACATCATACATAAAAACAACAATAAAATGTTTACAATATGCCATATGGCTCAGATCACACAACACATGACATCCATGTTCAAATGATCCCAGCAACGAAAAAACATCACCAGCACAGCATACTATCTGCACAATCAAAGAGAACAAACTATATGTCAAAAGAGAACTGAGCAGAAAATAGCCACTAAAAGAAAGCAAATAGTGTACTCGGTAATTACTACAGATTTGCTCACTAGACACACACAAACACTTTGGCATATACTTTTGAAAAGAAGTGCATATTCAAGTAAACTGTAGAGTTATATCAAGACTAAGATACTTGACGGTAAACAACAACAGGTAAACCTAGATAGAAACTAATAAACCTAGATAGAAAGCAACAAACTTGTACCCCTGATACAAACCAGTAATCAACCCAAATAATCAGTACATTCTAAAATGTTAAGTGGCTACCATTCCAATCATAATTGTACCATGCCATAGGAAAAAAATGTGTGACATGACTGCTACAAATTAAACTGATGCTCTTCTACTACTAGACCATTCAAGCTCATGGTCAGGATCAACAATACAAATAACCTGTAGGTACAATGGCACAGCAGCAAGCAAATAGTGCAATAATCCCACCACAGCGCATGAAGAAAAACACTGTCCTACTGCCACTCTCATCCCTTCAGCTGACAACATCTATTTCATGGAGGGAGGGAAGGGAATAGATAGGCTAGTACTAGTTAATAATGGCGTCGATGATGATATGGATGAGGTTGGCGTCGGTGAGCAGGGATCCACCTCCCGTCAGTTCCATCGACATTCCGGTGAGGCATTTTCCTCATAACCAGGTTATATCACCACGAAAACAGAACAGAGTCAGGGAACAGTAAGAACCTCCTCACGATCGACCAGAACAAGAACAAGATAAATCTGGTCAAATGCATGACTTTTGACTTTTGTTCACCTCACATACCAGAACAAGAACAGTAAGAACCAGAACCTAATTGTATAAACACACACAAAATAAACCTTTACCTCTTGACTCTAGAGATTATCAAACTTCTACTCTGAAGTTGTCGTTCTATCCACCTCTGCATGCATCCACTCCTCCAGCTCTAAGCAACTTCCGAGACACAGTAGCCGCTCGAACATGCACACAAACAAACACAACAAACAAATTAATCGAGATTTTGAGATTTTGCATAAGCCAGAGTCAAGCACGAGTTATTCAAGGGCAAACGGTGTGAAGAGCTTGATGATTATATTTGACATAGGCAGTTACACGGGAGAGTTAGTCACATGTACAAATTTTAGCTTTTTCTACCTAAGTACAAATAGCAAAATGGAACATAGGCAGGTTGATTATATTTGACAGAGCTAACTGAACAAAAAAGAGAACATAGCGCCGCGACTTGTTGAGGACAGAAATAATAATGTTTGATACATAAATTAGTAATGTGAGGCTCAGTAAGGTCCTATCTTAGTGCTATGGGGATTAAGAGCATGCACACAGAAAGCTAATTGGCAAACAAAACTTACTGGTCATAGTTCCCAACACAGATCAAACTGGCAAATGATAATGTTTGTTAAAGCAATTAACAGGGCAGTAGCTCAACCTAAAGAAAGGCAACAGAACATATATGAAAGAAACTGAGTTGCAAGTGTCTAAAGAGTGATTGATGATCCACTCCAGAGACATGGTAGTTTCTTCTAACATATTGTATTATCAAGTAAACTCTTACAAGAAAGATGCCCCAGTAAGTAAGCTGAATGGGTGACAAACTGAATAGTGAAACAAGTTGATAGTTGTACACTATAGTGTTTACGCACAGTGGAACTGAATGAATTTCAGATTATGTTGCATGCAAGAAGAGGAGCGACAGTGCTCTCTAGCTAGTAGTACGCCAGGATAAGAGCGCGTGGTGTGACAACAAGAGCAGCAGGGTGGACTGTACTGGAATCTAGATCCGTCCGAGTAAAATAATGGCAGACCATAGAGAGCGTCGGTTTAGGCGGTTGCAGACTTGGAGTGCGCTGAGTTTCACTATTCGGTTGTGACAGTTTTACACTTTCAGTCAACACTGTAGAGAAAATACAGTTCGGCATGTTCTGAATATCTTCACCAAGCTCCGTTTTCGATAGTACTTACAGAGTTTACTGGTTGCAGAGTCATCTGTGCGTAGACCTCGTCAGTGTCCTTGTTAGCCTGTGCAAAACAAGCAGCATTCATCAGGATTAATTCATGGAGTAAGAAGAAATACAGAGACAGCATCATCATCTGATGATGCGCTAACCAATCAACGGCTTCGTTCATCCAGATCACAGGCGGCGTGACAGAAGAAGAGACTACATGGACATCCTTGACGGCGGCACGGAGGTCGGGCGAGTCCTTGACGGCCTTGATGTGGTCAATGACGTTCATCCTGTGGACGATGCGCTCGAGCAGGTGGACCAAGCGCTCCCACGCAGGCTCCACGCCCTTCTCAAGCTCCTCCAGCTCGCCCTCCTGCATATAGAGAAACTTCAGATGAGCTAGACTGAAACTCAACTTGTCAGTTGTCACCTACATAAAATAGTCAAGACTAGAGTCTAACTCAAATCAGGTATGCATTCTTTGGACGTTAAATGGAAGCTTTATATATATATGGCTATAAGGTATGATGCGAACCAACCAAAGTTATCATCTCCATTCTGAACAAATTACACTGCAATGGAGTTGCTTAATACTTATAGCATGATTGGTTTTCCGTTCTGAAACTATAGACATGTTGTGCTTGGCTCATGCTTCAGATATGATCGGTCTACAGAGATTCAGACTGCGCCACAAAGGCACAGTAACAGCTGATGGATATACAAGTACAAAGACAATACTCCCTCGGTGTCAAAGAAACCCGTCTTACACTATTAAGTTACAGAGATAGTATGAGATCAGTGATCTCCAACAGTTTCCAGGAACGCCTAGCGCACCGGATCAGATCAAGAACACTGAAAATATAAACAATGACAGTACCTCCAGCTCAGCCATCTCCTGGCCGAACTATGCTCAATCATGAATTAGCGGCCAAGTGTTTGATTAGCGATACGGGAAATGCACGTGGCCAATGGGCGTGAGTTTTGGCTGAGGATGATCATCTACTAAGAAGACTGTCTTCAAAAAAATTTAGCTCAAAAGGAGGATCCTAGGTGGTACTTGCTTGGCAAAGTACCACACTGGACAGAAATATGAATATTGAAGCTGAGCTCAAAATAATGAATGAATTGAGATGAAATTTGGTGGGGGTGGTTATTTGGGCATAGGAAAGCACTGTAGAAAATTGATACCATTTGGACATGCTAAAGTGGTACTTCCTTCACAATGCTATTCCCTGGACAGAAACTTGGGAAAATTAGCGAGAGAAATTGGATAAATGAAATGAGCTCAAATTTCATGTAGGTAAGTAACACAGGTATGGTCATGCCCTAGTAAATTTTCAGATCATTTGGGGAAGCCTAGCTAGTACTTACTTCACAAAGCTTCTCTCGAGATAGAAACTTTGTAAATTTCCTAGAAAGATTTACCAGGAAAATGGAGCTGAATATTTTCATATGGCAATTATTTGGATATGGAAGAGTGCCCAAAAAGTTTGAGGGTAATAGGAGGGATTTGGATAACACTTGCTTTGCAATGTGCCAATCTGACAATAAAATATAAATTGAACCTGGGCTCACATAGATGATTTGACTGAGCTGCAATTTGGAGGAGGGTGATAATTTGGGCATATGAAGGAACTGTATAAATTTCATGTCATTTGGATATATAAAAATGGTACTTCATTCACAATGCTTCTAGGTGGAAAAAGACTTTGGAAATTTGCCGAGGAAGATTTACTAGGAAAATGGAGCTGAATTTTGTTACGAGGCAATGATTTGAATAGGAAAGAGTGTCCAAAAAATTTGAGGGCAATCAAGAATATATAAATAGCACTTCCTTCACAAAGTATTGTTGTGAACAGAATAGGAAAATGAATATTGTTGAATTATTTTCGAACTAGGCAAGGAAGGATTTTTACATATTTGACGAAGATATGACCCAAAGAATTTATGAGATTTTTTGGGGAATTTGGGGAATGACAGAAATATAGGTTGCCTCACAACCTAGGGCAAACATTGACACATGGACATGACACATAGGCAAAACTGATTAGGTGGCGCCTAGTCATAGCAATCCACCACAATTTACAAGGTAATGACCATATATATTGGTCGTGATCAGCTAGAAATAAGGCAGCAGACCAGTGAAGTCTGCTTTATGACCATTTCGTGTAAGGAAATTACGACCTTTCTGACCAAAATGGTAGATATAGTTGAGGGTTTGGAGCCCCCCGAACAACTTTTGACCAATTGATCTCAAATGGTCGTAGATCTATGACCAATTCTTTCAGGGTCACTGACAAAAGATCACTAGTTGACATATTTCTTGTAGTGATACCGCAGACATAAGAAACAAAAAGTTATATGTGACACCTTGAATTTTTTTATTGTTGTTATACCCTTTATGAACTCACATAAATTACCCATGAGGTAAGTTACCGCCATGTTAAAATCATAGAACATAAAGTATCTCTATCACTTGACCTAGAAAATGAGGTCCAAATGTTTGAAAAAACACACTTAGGACCCCCTGGAGAAGAAAACAAACCTTTATGTGTGCGCACACATACAACCCATTATTCCATAGCACCGTGACCTAACCTCACTCTATTTTTTCGAACTCCATGCATTGACAAAAAGTATTTCTAAAGCAAAATTGCTTGAGAATGGGAAGCAACAATCACTATGATCGACGTGTGGAAAATCTTGGAGTTGTTAGTAGGTTGCCAATTACTGTTACATTGATCCCATGTGATGGCTAAGCCACACACAAAAAAAACAACCTTGAAATATTATTTGCTCTAGTTCACTATTCAAGTGGCTTAGAGGATACTTGAACCTGAGGGCATATTGTGGTAGTCGACGACGAATTCCAATTTCATGTAGTTAAAACTGGCTTTCTCATAAGGACGTCAAGTAAAACAAGTTTAAGTAGATTCAACTAAACGTACCTTTGCATTTTAACCATGCAAGAGAGATGCATACAAGTACGAGAAAACTACTGCTTAGAACTGGCAACATAATCCTAACTGCATTGCCTTTTGGTCTTTTACTTGTGTCATACATACATATACCATAAAAGAAAAGGATAATAATTGATACAACTAGAAGTTTATTAGAAAAGACAAAAACAGCAGTAAAAATGGAAAAACTAGTAGTAGAAAGAGACAAAATGAAAGTTTTTTGCCACCTGCTGCATCTATACCCGCAAGTCGAAGATAGAGCGTCTCCCCACCGTTCTCGAGTAATTTTCCCGTGTCAATGAAATCCCCAGCCCACAGCAAGCACATTGTCGCAGCTCCTCCGGATATGCTGCTACTGACATTGCAATGCACATACCCCACACAGGAGCGGTTACGGTTGCACTCCGCCAGACACTCCTCAGATGTACTTCTGCCGCCTCCAATGAGCGCAAATTTATTTGGTGACCTCATCCCCAACACGGCCAAGTAGCGACTGCTGCACCTGTGCAGCAGCTCCTTCCGCCGGCACCCCGCCAAGAACCTGCCATTGGTCCACTCCAACTTGTTTGCTGGCTCGAAGCCATCTAGGCACTTGCAAGCTGGGATCGGCACCACTGTCTCGTCACGGTAGCCATACGGGCCACAGTATCCATAGCAATTGCATTCAACAGACCAGATCGAAATGACAACCCAGATCCACGACCTGCTGCTCCAGATCTCAATCCGATACTGACCAGAATAGGTCAACACTATCCTTGTGGGTTGGGCGCCATCAGAGAGGCTATATGTGACATAGATCTCATCACTGTTGTCGATGATGGTCATGTACATGATAAGATCACTAACGTTTATTGCCCCTACTAGCTGTTGTTTGCTAAAGCTAAACACTTGGTTCCTCGTCCATGGGTTGCTACTGGTCACCAATGTTAAACCGTATGTTGTTAGGATAAGAAGGTTGTTAGTATCTAGGGTTATGTATATCCTCTGTAACAATTTTTGTGTATATCCGGCACCGTCGGAGCCCTAGATGGCTGAGTATATAATGAACTCAAAGGCCGCCGTTCCAGGGGAGCCAATCTAATCTACATCTCCCTAGTTTCACATGGTATCAGGCCCCCTCGCATAACTGCTCGATGAGTTCTCCTTCCGCTCGCACCATGACTTCCTCGGCCATGACCTCCTTCGCTCTGCCGGCTTCCCTCTCGGCGACGTCCACTTCTTCCGTTACTTCTCCCTCTACCAGTCTCATCACGGCCAAACTCACCACTTCCAACTACCTTCTGTGGAAACCACGATTCTCCCTCCTCTCCGCATCGCCAATGTCACCGGCTACGTCGATGGCACTTCTCCCACTCCCCCTTGGCTCCTTCCACCCGATGACAAGGGGGAACGTGCGCTCAATCCCGAGTATGCTATCTGACCAAATTGTTCTTATCTTCCTGCTCGCCTCCCTCACTGATGATGTTCTCCAGCAGGTTATTCTCTTTGACACCTCTCGCGCCATCTAGGCGCATCTTGAGGAGATATATTCTGCCCATTGTCGTGCTAGTGTTGTGTAGATCAAGCTTGACATGGCCAACTTCCGCAAGGCCAACCTATCCATGGTGGAATAATTCGCCAAGATCCGCTCCTACACCGACCAGCTAGCGGCTGCTGGGCGTCCCATGCGGGATGATGACATCATCACCACCGTCATCATCGGTCTTGAAAACGACTATAAGCCTCTCATTACCGCTGTTACGACCTGGATTGATGAGATGACCCTGGGGGGAGCTCTACTCTCATGCTCTCTCCTTCGAGTGTCGCCGCGAGTACCATGCTGCTCGCCTTCATCTTCATGTTGGTGGCTCTTCTGTCAACTACGTCGCCCGCGACAAGAACGGCAACAACAACAACCGCGGTGGCAACCATGGCAACTACCGTAGCAAGGGCCACGACAATCAAGGTGACCGCGGCGACTACAGCAACAACAACCGCAGTGGTAATCATGGTGACTGCGGTGGCAATCGCCAGCAGGGTGACTACATCGGTAACCGCTGTGGTGGTGACCGTGGCGACTATGGGGGTGGTGCTGACACTCGCGTCCAATGCCAACTCTACCGTGGCCCTGGGCATTATGCCGGGGAATGTGGTCAGCACTACAATCATACTTTTCAACCCCAACACTCCAAGATGGCCAGCCTCGCGGCTACTTCCCCGCCGTCCATCCTCGGTGACCTGACCTGGTTCACTGACACGGGGGCGTCCGACCACATCACATCAGATCTGGATCGCCTCACTATAAGGTAGAAGTATCCGGGGAGGGACCGCATCCACACCGCCGACGGCTCAGGTTTGCACATAGCTCGTCATAGTCATGCAATCCTTCCTACCCCTTCTGCCAACCTTAAACTTCGCAACATCTTACATGTCCCCGATGCAGATAAAAATCTTCTCTCTGTTAATCGCCTTTCCATTGATAATCATGCTTATCTAAAATATTATCCAACCCATTTTCTTATGAAGGATTTGATCACCAAGAGGGTCCTTCTTCAAAGAAGATGTGAGAATGGACTTTACCCTATTCGGCCTTCACCTTTTGGTGCCCTATCTTCGGTTCGCCTCTCTGTCGAAGATTGGCATGCTAGGCTCGGCCACCAATCCACACAAGTCGTTCAACATGTTTTGGTGTCCAATAAATTGCCTTATTCTAGGAGGTCTATGATGCATGTGTGTAATGCTTGTCAACAAGCCAAAGCACATCAGTTACCTTTTCCTAGATCTTCAAGTGTTTCCTCGTTCCCGTTAGAACTTGTTTTTCGGATGTGTGGGGACCTGCCAAGACTTCTTCTGGTCGGTTCCAGTACTATGTATCGTTTATTGATGATTATAGTAAGTTTGTGTGGATCTATCTCCTTAAAAGAAAATGTGATGTGTTTCATGTTTTTCGTGATTTTCATGCCCATGTTAAACATTTACTGTCTCGCAAACTCATATGCGTTCAATCTGACTAGGGTGGAGAATACGAGAAACTTAACAATACTTTTTTCGCCAACTTGGCATTACACATCACATATCTTTCCAACACACACACACACCAGCAAAATGGTTCCCCCCAACGGAAACATCGTCACATTGTTGACATGGGTCTTTCCCTCTTATCACATGCGTCTATGCCTTTGCGGTTCTGGGATGAGGCGTATATTTCTGCATGTTATCTCATTAGCCTCCCTAGCCTTGTCATAGGCAACATGAGCCCTATGGAAAAAATATTCAATACTAAACCCGACTACAACTCTCTCCGCACATTTGGTTATGCCTGTTGGCCCAACTTAAGGTCATACAACAATCAAAAACTTGCTTTTCGGTCTCAACAATGTGTGTTTGTCGGCTATAGTATTCGCTACAAGGGCTACAAGTGTCTTCACTTGCCCACGGCCTGTGTTTACATTTCACGTGATGTAATCTTTGACAAGAATATGTTTCCGTTTGCCACTGCCCAAACTACCCCTGTTTCAACTCGCATTGCTAAAAATGCCATTCTCCTATTTCCGCATGACCACCTAAGTTATGGCACGTCTATTTCGCGAACTAACCTGGATGCAGGATCATCATCGCCACAGAAAATCCCAACTACGGGATCCCAGCAGGATCCGGGTGCTGGATCCGGAGCAGATCCTTCCTCGGATCACGCGTTATCAGGCGACAGTGACGCGCCCTCCCGCGCGACAGGAAATAGCGACCGGGGCGAGCCCAGTCTCCAGTGGGCCGCGTGGCGTCTGCGGATGGGAGGCACACCTCCTCGCCAGCATCGCCTGCCTCCCATGCACGCTCGTCCCCCGACCTGGCGGGACCCGCCTCTAGGCTGACCATCTCACGGATGGGCCGGTCCAGGTGCCCTCTGCAGGGCGAGAGTCTGCTGTGGGGTCGCCTACTGATCCCACCTGTAGCTCGGGATCCGAGACAGATCTGTCGGCCGCCCCTACACCAGCTCACGACGCGGGATCCCAGGTGGATTTTCCTACACGTATGGCTGCATGCGCCCCTCCTGGATCGTCTTTGGCATCTGGATCCGCTGCTCCAGCTCATGCAATGGTGATGCGCACCCGCAACAACACTCGTACTCTTCTGCAGCGCAAGGATGGTACGGTCACATATGACCCGTCTCGCCATGCGTTCTTGGCGACCTGGGAGCCTACTGATCACTGTGAGGCGGTGACATCTCAGGAGTGGCATCGCGCCATGCAACTTGAGCTTGACGCTCTACATCAGAATGGTACCTGGACTTTTGTTCCTCCTCCATCTCGTGCTAATGTCATTGATTGCAAATGGGTTTTCAAGCTCAAGCATAAACCCGATGGCTTTGTGGATCTTCGCAAGGCACGTCTTGTCGCCAAGGGGTTAAAACATGGCTATGGTTTGGACTATGATGATACATTCAGCCCGGTTGTCAAACCTGTCACCGTTCGACTGGTTCTATCCATTGCAATCTCACATTGTTGGTGTTTGCGTCAGATGGATGTTCAAAATGCATTCCTTCATTGCATTCTTCAAGAGGAAGTATACATACGGCAGCCCTGGTTTTGTTGATCCCTCCGCTCCTCAACACCTATGAAAATTCCACAAGGCTATTAATGGTCTCAAACAGGCCCCTCAAGCGTGGTATTCTTGGTTGAGTTCTCGGCTGCAGCAACTTGGTTTTTCAGTGTCAAAGGCTGACACTCACTTTTTGTCTTCAATCGTGCTGGTGTTACTATCTTCATGCTCGTTTATGTGGATGGCAACCACCAAGATGCTTGCTGATATTTAGGCTTCTTTCGCTCTTAAAGATCTTGGCCCGTTGCACTATTTTCTTGGCGTCCATGTGTAATCTTCAAGTGAGAAACTAGACAAAGGCAGCGGAACACCTCTCTCTCTAGAAGACAACACAAAATACCGTAGTTTGGTTGGAGCTCTTCAGTACCTGATACTCACGAGGCCGGGCATCTCATTTCCAGTAAATCATGTTTTTCAGTTCCTTCATGCACCAACAACTACGCATTTATCGGCTGCTAAGAGGATCTTGAGATACTTGAAGTACACGTACCATGGGACTTTCTATCATGAAGTCTCCTTCGATGCTACTGAGTTGTTTCTCAGATGCAGATTGGGCAGGGTGTTGTGATGATCGTCGATCTACAGGAGGTTTTGCTGTTTTCCTTGGTCCCAACCTTGTATCTTGGAGTTCAAGGAAGAAAGCTATGGTCTCTCGGTGAAGCATGGAGTCTGAGTACAAGGCCCTTGCCAATGGAACGCCGGAATTAATCTGGATACAATCAGTCCTTGGTGAGCTTGGTGTTTTTTTGCCACGCCCTCCTGTTTGTGGTGTGACAATCTCGGAGCCACATATCTATCTGCAAATCCGGTGTTTCATGCCAGGACAAAGCATATAGAAGTGGACTTTCATTTTGTTCGAGAACGCGTTGCTGCCAAGGCACTTGATGTTCGGTGCATATCCTCCAAGAAACAAGTGGTTGATATTTTCACAAAGCCGCTAGCCGAGACTTCATTTGTTTCAAATCGGTAGAATCTGAATCTTCTTGTAGGAAGTTCAGATTGAGGGGGGTGTTAAACCGTATGTTGTTAGGATAAGAAGGTTGTTAGTATCTAGGTTTATGTATATCCTCTGTAACAACTTCTGTATATATCCGGCACCGCCGCGGCCCTAGATGGCTGAGTATATAATGAACTCAAAGGCCGTCGTTCCAGGGGAGCCAATTCTAATCTACATCTCCATAGTTTCACAACCAAGCTCTCCCCGTCCCTCAGGAATACTTGGAGGGATGTGTGTGGGTTGCCACCGAAGGAAAAGCGCCCTGGCGAAGGGTCGCCGGGGCCCTTCCAGGATACCAAACGATCGCCAGTGTTGCGCAAGCTGTATTTGATCTGTATCTCCATCCCCGGGAGATGCATATCCGTGGGGTGGTCAAAACTCTGCCACCACGTGGTACCGTTTGCCGACCGGACGACGAGGTTGCCGCTGTTCAAAAGCACCGCCGTTGAGGTAGACGAGCCAATTGTAGTGGTTATGTTGGCCGTTGTCCAAAGGACACGGCCGTCACCAGAGGCGGAGGATGAAAAAAAATTAAGGTGTGGCAAACTGTCAACTAGACAAAATTGATGCCCCCTCAAAAAAAAAATTTGATGCAAAAATATAATAGCCAATTCAAACTGCACTGCACATAATCTTTTAATGATGTCTAGAGAAGACGCATGCAGTGGTGGGGATAGGTCGTGGGGTCGCGATGGAGTTCGGGATGGATGGACAGGGTGCAGCGGCGGCGTTTTCGAGCACAAATCGCCGGCGGCGGAGGCGGGCAGTCATCAGCATAGCAGACTCAAATCGACGGGTCGGCCACGGCTACGATGCTGCTGCCGGCGGTGGGGTCGGGGATGGGCCGACAGGTGACGGCGACGCATTTCAGGGCAAAAATCACCGGCGGGCGGGCTGGCGGAAGTGCAATGAAGTCGGTTGGGCGGTTGACGCATTGCCGTTCCTTTTACATCTTCTAAAGGTGTAGATGCAAATTTGCACCGTGAGATGTTGTAGTTTGCATCTCCGGGAGACGGAAATGTATTATTATTATTATTATTATTATTATTATTATTATTATTATTATTATTATTATTATTATTATTATTATTATTATTATTATTATTTGCATTTACACTATCTGTTGGGGAGGTATTTTTGGCCTCAGAGATGCAAAAGATAGTTATTTTGCATACGTCTACATAGTGAGATGGGTATGTGCAGTGAAAGCGAGCTGGTTCGCGTACGTCTACATAGTGAGATGGGCATGTGCTGGGCAACACATCAATCAAGCTGCCAGTTTGTGTGCTTTTGATCTAACTTATGTGTTTCATCTAGCTTTGTTTGGATGAATCAATCTAGCGTGGTCTAAAACTAATGAGTAGTATATGTTTGCATTTCTAAAAAGAAAAGTATATGCTTATATATATAAAAAGTTGGTGCCAAATCAAGGTGTGGCGGCTGCCACACCTTGCCCACTGGGCTCCTCCGCCAGTGGCCGTCACTATTACCTTCGGAGATAATGAGATTGGAGGTGTTGGCGAGGGAGAGAATCGGTGCAGAGGAGGTGTTATTAGATATTGGAGTTTCACGGTTGGCAACCCAAGCAACTGTGAGCTCAGATATGTTGTTGTACCATATGCCCAGGTACAGCTTGGCTGGAGTGGAGTTGGAGGGGTTGAAGAAGCCCAAGGCGAACATGCCACCGTCAGAGACGATGGTTGTGCCAGGGGATAGCGGCTTACCGGAGACAAGGCGATCGTCGGAGGCACTCGATGGCAGGAATATAATGATCAGGGCCGTGGTGTAGCAGAGAAGAGCTGGCGAATCCATTGATTGTTCAGCCAAAATCTTAATCACTGAGCTGTAAGCCTATGACTAGCTGTAGGCTATATATAGATCCTGCTAAATGTAGAAAGCACTGGCATGGAACCTTGGCCTTACAAAGGACAAAATGCTCGGAGGCACGCATCATTCACGAATGTCGGACCACGGAGGCAGGTGCCGCAAACCGTAGCCGCCCCTCCTCCTCCCTCCTCCTCCTCCCTAGCCGCCCCTCTTCCGCTTCCCTTCCTCACCGCCGTCTGAGGCAGCCGCCGGGCAAGCCCGGCGTGCCAAGGATGGTGGCGGCGGGGCCTCGGTTGCCCTGTCTCTGCGTGGGGAACCCCGAATCTGGAGCGGCGGCTTCATTGACAAGGCACGGCCGGCTAGCAGCCATGCGGGCGGTGGATCTGGCGTCCCGGCCGCGCTGGCGACGGGATCCGGTGGTTGTTGGCGGATGGCGGCGGTTTCTGCGGTGACCGGTGCGCGTGATCTGGCGCCTCCCCTCCTCTCCTGTCCGGCATGCGGGCCAGCCTCGTCGGGCCGCGCTCCCTTGGATCGCCGGTTCTGTCCAGGAGGCGCTGCTGGTGGCGGGGATCTAGTTCGGGCGAAATCCCTGGTCGGCCATGGCGGGCCGCGTCGACGGTGACGCCTGAGGGCATCGTTCTCCTCCTTGGAGGCGTCGGTATGGATTGATCCCCTCACTTCCCCTTCCGCTAGGTCTCCTCGGCAAAAGCCCTAACTTTGTTGGGCGGCGACGGCGCTCATGGCGTCGTTCCCTTCTTGAAGGCGCCGCTTTAGGAACCTTGGGGCTAGATGGCGCTTGGCGGTGGTGGGCGACGGCGGTGGTGCGGCCCTATCCTAGCATGGATCTGCGTCCGTTGCTTGGAGATGGACTCGCGTAGGTGGAGGTCGTCGTTTGGCGTCATGATGGCGTCGATGGTGGAGGCACCTGCCAAGGTTGGCACCTCAATCTGCTCTGAAGATGGACCAGTTGGAGATGGCGGTGACGACACATGTGAGTGCATCGGACCGGTTTGTGCCCCGGACCCGGTATGTGGTTCGGTCGGGGCCTCCGGCTTTAGATGTTAGGCTTAGGTGGGAGGTCTGAGTATTTGGCCCAGCTTGCATCCCTTCATCATATGGATTGGAGTAGCGGGAGATATTGCCAAGATGATGGATTCAGACATATTGTTGTACTACTTTGTAAGGTCCTCAAGAATAATAATCAATAAAACAGCCACATGCACCTCCTAGATGTAGAGGCCGAGGGTCATCCTCTTTTTCTAAAAAAAAGAGACAGATGATTAACTAATGCAAAGTTGCCCAGTTTTAGAAGAGTTAGTTTTCGAAGTCTGCGTGTGTTGGGATCTATAATTCAGCTGCACACGTCGGAGTTAGGCTGCCAACATCACCGCTAACTACTATATAGCTAGATTTATTTATCATTCTTCCCACAAAAAGGCGAGATCTGCATTGGCGAGACACACAGATCGAGCCCAAAATTATATTCGGAACGTCGTGGGTGTGAGTACAATAATCTTTCTAAGTTGTAACCATCTAACCAATGATCTATTTTCGACTAGCGAGTTAGTGACTGAGACATTAAACAATACTGACCCGACCTGGGTCATATACTCATATGGCCGCGCGGTTAAACCCCAGTATTTCAATTGTTGGACAAACTGGTCTACACGCCGATGTACGTTGGTGTTGGTGTTGCCAGTCGAGAGCGGCTTGTCGGGGACCAGCCGGTCGTCGGACATGCTCAATGGTTGGAGGATTAGAAGGATCAGAACTGCAGCGCAGGTGAAGCATGGGTGAGCCGGCTAATATTCATCCGTAGCCAGTAGGTTATTGGTGCTGCTAGCCTGCTACAATGGTAAGCTTTCATCGAGCATCGGTCACAAGGAAAAAAAAATGCTCCGATGAAGCGTTCAGCATGTATCCACATGTCGAATAAGATGATTCAATGATGCAAAGTCTTTTGGATTTATGGTAGATTGGCTTGGAGTGGGGTTGAGCGTGCGTTGGATGGAGTTGACATCTCAGAGGTTCATTTTGGAGTTGGGATGCCATCGTCACTTGCTTACCAGCCAGGCTAGGGACCGAAATACTCCCTCGGTTTCAAAATAAATGACTCAACTTTGTATTAGAGTTAGTACAAAGTTGAGTCATCTATTTTGAAACGGAGGGAGTACTAATTAAGTGATACCGGCCCGGCTGCTATGGCCCCGATGCGTTGGATCTTGTTACAAATAAAATCATTCTATTAAATTGCAAACTGTGATATGTATACCCAGTAGATCTAGCTAGTACTTAAACAATTTCTTATGTTTCTTTGTGAAGTCATTCAGAGTAAGGGGAATTTGAACTTTAAACCCAGCTTTGGTGTGGCCTTGACGATTTGCTCTCTCTATCATTGTAACTGCTTTTTGGTCAGCGTGCTGGCGTATTGGGAGATGGAAAAATATGCTGTCCTCTCTGTATGTGATGTTGTTGGCCGACAACTGCAGTTGATTTTCTGCTTTTGGCACGAGGATGCAACTGAGTCAACAAGCCAGATTGGCAGGTAAACTTACCACGCCAAAGCCAAAGTAAACTTGTAATCAATGATCAAAATCTGTCGTGCTAAGTGCGCGTTTGCGATGCAGATTTGTGCTCGTGATCTTCGAATTTCCGGAGAAGCATCAATCTACCATGGTTTAACAATCGTAGTTAATCTGTGTACATCATCATTTTTACTATGTCCCCTTTCTGAATTCGAATGACGTGTTCAAACCAGGCTTTGTGTTACCTTTAAGAGTTGCTTTTGATGATCAGATGGAACTTCACTGCATGGTCATTCTGAATGGCTTGCAGACTCCAAAGCTGCGTGCGAACACATGCACTACACGGCAGTCAACATGCTTGCCTTATACAGGATGGTGCCCCTTGATTTTTTTTGTCTCACTGCCTGAGCACCTTTGTTTGGAGCACCACAAAATCACTTATGTCTGATGTACAATCACTCTCATGGAATTGCTTTTTCTTCACATATTGAATTGTGTTTTAGGTACATCTTACTATATCTTGTTTTTGCTACCAAGACTGCTATCGATGCCAAAAACAGAATAGGAACACATTCATTGGTAATGAGTTCTAAACAAAACATAATCATTTTGATAGTGTGCAGTGCATTATTTCCAAAATGTGTATGGCGTGCGATACATATGAAGTTGCTATTCCAAGAATATTTCAATATATCTAGAAACAAGACAAATATTATCTCATCGCCCCTCTATCTCTGTAAGTGTAAACCTATTCACAGAAGTTTGAATATAATTTCTGATTTGCTCAATATGGGAACCTTGTCGTGCAAAGTAGGCAGGGCGATTCGGGGTTGGAAGTGTGGTGCTTCCATTCTCTAGGGCGAACACAACATATGACATATGTGGTCTGTTATCTGGGTTCTCCTGGACACACAAGAGTCCTACATGGACACAAAGCGAAACTTCATCCGGTGAACAAGTATCCATGATAGCTGAGTCCAACAAATCCTCGGTCTTCCCTTCCTTCCACATATTTCATGACTGAAAAAACCAAGAACATACCAATATTAATTTGTTTGTAAAACTAAAAACACTTCAAAAATTGGTCCACTTGCATTAAATAGAACTCGAGATAAGCCTTGCGCATACTCACATAGACAGTGAGACTAGGGAAGCCCATGGTTTGACTATAGGAGCTTCTCCGTATTCCAGTGACAACCTCTAGTAGTAACACGCCAAACCTGTAGACATCAGACTTGGTAGAGAAGACACCTTCCATTGCATACTCAGGAGCCATGTAACCACTGTTGATCAATTATATTAGTTATTGAATGGGAGATTAAATATTCAGAACTATCATTAGGTTTCCATTGTACTGTAGGAGATATGCCCTAGAGGCAATAATAAATGCTATTACTTATCTCCATGTTCATAATTATGTTTATGTTCCACGCTATAACTGTTATGGTTCTTGAGTCTGCAATAACACGAGGCTCGAAGGAACACTCATATGCACGTTTGGAATAATTAATGGTAAGAAGTATTCCTAGTCTGGCCTCTAAGACTAGCTCAAGTGTTGCATGATGATTCTGTTTTCCTGGTCAGTGGCATGTCTATGCCAGCAACTTTGAGGGCACAATGTTAAGAGAACATTTGTGTTGAATCGACCCGGATTGATGTTATGTTATGAGATTCGTTCGTCACAAGTTAATGGTACATAACACAGAGATGGTTAACGTTTGCATAATTCCTTAGACCATGAGAGTATCGAGTTTCTTCATACTTGCTTCATGAACTTTGGGGTTTGTTAAACGTCATCCGTAAATGGGTGGCTATTACGGTGGCTTACGGGTTCATGGAAAAGTGTGTCAAGTAACTTGATAGCTCAAGATTGGGATTTGCTCCTCCGACGATGCAGAGATATTCTCGGGCCCTCTCGGTGTGACGGTATCCATCATCGTCTAGCCAGACACAGTGTGATTTGATCACAGGGATGCTGCAACATGGAAACGAGAAAAGAGAACAAAACCGGTAACGAGGTAACTAGCATAGTGGACAAGTCGTTGATCCACGGGGATGCAAGTAAATCTCACCTCGGGTATTTGTAACATATCACGAAGCAATAGGAATAGCACACAGCAACTGGAGGTTCACTCGAATATTCATTCGTGTGGGTATAGGGGTCAATATGGGTGTCCACGGCTCCGATGTTGATCATTGATCGAAAGGGGTTACATGGCATGTCTATACTTCACCGAACCTATAGGGTCACACGCTTAAGGGTCATCTATCTGCTGAATACTAGAGAGGGAGTCTGAGAGAAAGTCACCGGAAAAGTTTCAGAGACAACGGAAGAGTTCCGGAGAGAGAACACCGAAAGAGTTTCGGTAAAACCAAAAAGTTGTTTTGGAATATATTATTAGGTCAAAATGGTTTCGGCACTCACCTTGAAATTCTTAGAGGGCCCCAGAATTGGTCTGGGAACTTTTGGGAATTTTAGGAGAGAAAAACCGAAAATGTTCCGGAGCTGCCATAACCGCCGTTGTTGCTTTTCACTGATAAAAAACACCACACCGGGAATGTTTCGGGTCATGCCCAGAAGAATTTTAGAGGGTGCCGGAAATGTTCTGGGACCTTCCGGAATTTTTCAGAAAAAATGTTTCGCAGAAAACATCTTGTCTCAGCACGAGGGGACAAGATACCACGAATCGGGGGTTACATGTTTGGTGGCTTTTTGTCTAGGGAGCACCCATGTTTCTAGGAGACATGTTGGTGGCTTGTTGGGGGGGGGCATGGTAGGGGGCAAGGTTGTGGCTGGCTAAGGGGGTGCCTCCATGGTGTCCCCTTGGTGCCCCACTTGAGTTACCATTTCACCCTTCATGTGGGACATGTAGCATGGGTGTTTTGGTATTTCCTCCACCACCCCACCCCTTGCCTTGGCCTATAAAAGGAGGAGAAGGGGCTGCCATTCTCCTCATCCCTTCTCACATACAAATGCCATGCAATGATCTGGCTTCTCTCTCCCTCCCCGCGAAATAGTTTCGTAGAGTCGAAAGGCTGTCTAGGTTCCGGCAAGAACTAGTTCTGTACGGCGAAGCCCTGCCGGATAGATGACATCGTATGTGTGCAACTCTGTAGAGAGATCGTAGTTTCGGTCTTAGTTCATGAGTGCCTCCCGAAGGGCTGTCCGTGTGACCGTCCGAGTTTCGAAGGTCCTCCCGAAGGGCTGTCCGAGTGACCGTTCGAGTTTCGAAGGTCCCCCCGAAGGGCTGTCCGCGACACCGTCCGGGGGGCTATTCGACCACCTCCCGGAGGGCTGTCTGAGGAGCAGATGAGGGTATGCATCCTTGCGGTTGGGAGGTTGTAAATCCTAACTGCGGGGATCTGCACCGCCGATCGTCATCGACTCTACTTCCCGCTATGGTACGAGTCGGTAACGAAAAAGATCAAACCATGTATGCAGTCTCCATAGTGGTCCTGGGCTGGTGAGTAGGTCGGAAAATTTTTGTTTTCTGCTGCGTTACCTTACAGTGGCATCAAGAGCCGTGCTATGCGTAGATGCAGGTTTCGATCTAGAATACATGGAGATGTATGGGTATTGCATAATATAATTGGGTAGTAGATGAGATCGATTGCGGAAAATTATTTATGCGGGTGACAGATGAAATCTGTTACCCGACGTTCTTGTTGCTTCCCTAGAATTTGCGTTTGCTCAATCTCGAGACAACATGGTGGAATTTTGACAAAGTTCTGGCAATCCGTGATCCTAATTGATCTTGGAAGTGCTATCAGTTCTTTGGGTTCTGTCGTAGTCAAAAGAAAGATGAAATTCGCAGATGAAAGGGCATTGCAGATATGATCTACACGGGGGTCATGCGTATGACGAAGTTTAGTATGGGGCTCGAGATTTAATTATCTCGTGTTTCATACACCCCGAGATGTTAATCTAGCAACTTGAATAATCATACTTGATGATAAAACGTTGATAGCTGCGGTTTAAGTCAAAACCTTAGAAGCCACGTAAAATAAAATTTTGCATAAACCGATTAGAGGCGTCTAACTTGGTTTTGCAGGATGTGCATGTGATGTGGTATAGCAATGCTCATATTCAATTTGATTGTGTATGAGATGACTATATGATGTAATTAACATGACCGGTGTGTCATGATTCGGCATGATGGTTGGAGCCATATGATTGTCACTTTAATGACCTGCGTGTCAACCTTAAGTAATGCACTTATTTTATTAGCTATAGAGATAGCAATATTATCCGGTGCATCGACAAGGTGGTGGCAATCTTCGTGAAGGTGAACACCGACGCGTATGCCGAAGACGAAGAAATGAAAGACTTCTCCGTCAGAAAGGGTTATACCATATCATGCTATTATGAATTGCCTGAGATGTTTATCCCTTATGATGCACCCTTCTTGATTGCGCGGTAGTCACTTTTTATTAGGGTGATCTCTCACTAAAATATCAAGTAGTTAGTGTTCTCCCAAGTGTAGCACCGTCACGGCACCTATCTTTTCGGGGTGCGCCATGGATGCATGGGTACGAACGATTAGAGAAGTGTGAGGCGGGTGAGGTCAGACCTCGCAGCAAGATCACTTGGTTGTCTTGACTTTCATGGTAGGATCGTCCTGAGCTCGGAACACGCACATCGAAAGATGAGCAAGAGTCACATAGAGATGTGATCGGCAAGTTGGCCTACCGACTAAAATTCCCGTTATGAGATGATGATTCTATGGCGATGAATTGAAGTCTGGATCTTGTATCACTCAAAATTAATTATGAGGGATATTGATTTGAGTGGGAGCGCATTGTTGAATTAACATGTTTAATTCTCAGTGCAATTAATTATGAACAATGTCTAGTTTTTCTTGCAAAATAGTTGTAGAATAATGGCTCGCGTTTCCACCTTCCCTGTTAAAATTGAATAACTATTAAATATCTAGTTAAAACTTTACGATTGGCAACGTAATGTGAGGATTGTCCTCAAAAGTGCCGAGAAGGACTTTGTCCTATCATATGCTTTCCGTATCCTCCCGCTAATGCTATGGATCATGTGACACTCGTCCCTCGATCCAAAAGCTAGAATTCTGTTACGGTCAAGTGGAATATGTTTGCTTCCATGAAACCCAAACTTCGAAAGTTGGCATAGTTATATGATATTCATGGAACTGAAAAAGATACAAACAAAGCAATGTTTGTTTGCAAGTATTAGTAAAAGTGTTTACTATGCATTTGACTGTTGGGAAAGGGTGTCAGGACCCCGATTCCAAGTCACATCGATCTAGCCGATAACACCTCATATCACTTTGCGGCCTCACGCACGGTATTCCCACGGGTGTCGCCTTACCATGGCCCGGGACCGTTTGCGCCTTTCGGCTCACGTATATGATAGTGTCGCTAGGATCCATATGACAGAGAATCCGGGCCGACATGACTAGTCGTGAACCCAAAGTGGCACTCACTTACGGGGACATGCATACATGAATCAACATCGAGCATGTCGGCCAGCAGCGTGCGAATCCGGGTTGTAGCACTGGGCTAACAGGACTCCGGTGAGTCGGGCTGTAGCAGGCTAGGCAGGACTCCGGATGTCACCGCGTGATATTTCCCCGAAGGGACAGACACAGGAACAAAGTGAATCACATGCCGGCCAGTCAAGTGTTCCGAAGCAGTAGTGCTGGGCTAGCAGGACTCCGGTGAACCAGGCTGTAGCGGACTACTATGGCTCATGGAAGCGCAAGACTACATTTCCCCATAAGAGAGGCTACCAAGGATAAACAACTAGGTTGTCGGATCCCACACATACCAAGCATTTCAATCATACACACAATATGCTTAATATGTGCAATACAACATGGCATCACAACAAGACTCTACGACTCAGAGTATTTATTCATTAGGCTCTGAAGAGCCAGATAAAACAAACATGGGTCTCATGACCCAACATTCAGAGCATACAAGTCAAAGCACATGCAGAAGCTTAACATGTCTGAGTACAGACAACTACAAAAGAAGAAGGCTGAGAAGCCTGACTATCTACTAGATCCTGCCGAGGGCACAAGATCGTAGCTGAGGTATCAAGCTAAACGTCGAAGTCCACATGGAACTACTAGCGAGACTGAAGTCTCTCTGCAAAAACATAAATTAAGCAAACGTGATTACAAATGTACCCATCAAGACTTACATCAGAACTATCTACATATGCATCGGTATCAACAAAGGGGTGGTGGAGTTTAACTGCAGCAAGCCAGCTTTGACTCGGTGGCTATCCTGAACTACGACTGCAAGTAACTCTTTTGAGGTGGCGCACACGAGTCGACATATTCACCATACCAATACACCACTATGGATCCGCTCCCGTATCCCTGCGAGAACGCCATCCATAGCACTCACACTTATCTTGCGCATTTTAGAGTATCCACTTTCACTTGTCTATGAACTATGCAAGGGGTCCAAGTTTCCATATCCGAGGAATCCGGCTATTCGAATAGATAATGATAACCCT
The DNA here is from genome assembly GCF_056163025.1 of Triticum urartu. Lineage (NCBI taxonomy): Eukaryota > Viridiplantae > Streptophyta > Magnoliopsida > Poales > Poaceae > Triticum > Triticum urartu. Next base: position 536,902,007 of record NC_141877.1, read on the forward strand.
GCAGGGGTGTACTTCTTCACACACGCTCTTGCCACTTAGCACCATGTACACATCGTGTATCTTGGCAACCTTCAAGCGGAAGCCTGGCGAGGGAGTCGGCCATGACCTGACTAACCAACAAGTCTCTAATCCAGGTTTATCGCCTATTCGGGTTCCATCCGCAAGGAGATCCGGCCGGGGTGTCGCTCACGGCCCCAAACGATGTGAGCAGGGTTCCCAAGCCCACCATCCGGGTGCCACTTGGTACATCGGGCCACTGTGCCTAGTCTGTCCCAAGCCCACCTGTACCGGGTGCCACCTGGTAGACTACTAACACTACCTACAAACACCAGAAACTAGTTGCAACTCCTGGACAGAGATCAGGTTGATTAATAAGTCGAGAGAGCTTGGAGCGCCCGGAGCCCAATGTGTGGTAGTAACTGTTCATGGATCACAAACACAGAACTCAGTTTCTGAGGACGGCTGCAATGAGACAACCCACCATGTACTCCTACATGGCCTCTCACCACTACCTTTATCAAATCGTGTTCACACACTTAGCTCTCAACAGTAGGACATGTTCACCACGTTCCAATTCATTCCCGATGAATCAGACCTGACTCAACTCTAAGCATTAGCAGGCATTACAACAAGCATGAATGAGTAGGCACATCAGGGCTCAAACAATTCCTACTCATGCTAGTGGGTTTCATCTATTTACTGTGGCAATGACAGGTCATGCAGAGGAAAGGGGTTCAACTACCGCAACATGTAACAGTTGAATCGTTGTTGTCCTAATGCAGTAAAAGAGAGCAGGAGCGAAAGAGTGGAATTGTATCGGAATGAACAAGGGGTTTTTGCTTGCCTGGCACTTCTGAAGATAGTATAGTTCTTCATCAGTGTCATCGATCACATCATCGAAACCACGTCTATCGAGAGGGGACAAACACCGGCAAACAAGGAAGAACACAATCAGTGCAATGAAACAATTATTATGCATGATTATGACATGGCAATATGATGTGATTTGGCCTAATGCAACTAGCAACACAATTAAGTGTAGTTGGTTTGAACCCAAGGTTCAAATTCAAACTCCACATGTGAGGATTTAAATGCCATTTAATTGATTTGACCTGATCAGTAGGTATAAGTTGTTCTAACATGCATGAAAATGGTACGGATGGATAGATTGGATTTTTCTAATCATTTTTCATATATAAATTATTTCATTCTGAGCTACGATTGATGTTATATGATTTTTAGAAGTTTTGGGCATTTTCTGAAAATAATAAATCATTTAAGATTTATTTAAATTCTAGAAAGGAATTATTGTGTCAACATGACCTCACAGTGACGTCAGTAGGTCAACGGCTCGGTCCAGGTCAAACCTGACGTGTGGGGTCCATACGTCAGTGACACGGTTAACTAACACAGTTAAATAAAATTAAACTAAACCTAATCTAGATTAATTAGGGCCTAGGCCCACTGGTCAGTGGCTATTAGGGTTGCTTAGGTGGCGGGGTTAGCGTCTAATGACGGCCACGTCGACACTCGCCGGAGCATGGCCGGCGACGACCACAGCCGACGGCGGAGGCACGCTGGAATCGCGGCTCCGGCGTCCATTCGACGCGTGGATGGGTGCTGAGGGTGGCTGGCACTCGCGCGCATCTAACGGAGCAGGTGGGAGGCCGTGGGGTGGACGGAGCTCACCGGAAGTGAGCTCGCGGCGGCGCCGAAGTTCGGGTATCGACCGAGTCGACGCCTCAGAGCACGTTAGGAGCAGCGGTTGGGTGTTTTGAGCTCCTGGAGACGCGCAGATCACGTTGCTATGCTCGACCATGAGGGGAAGAGCTCAGGAGTACGGGCCTGACAGCCATGGCGGACGGCGGCGCGGGAGATCGCGGGGTACTGCGCTGCGACACGAGGACAACGAGGGGAGAAGGGGGGAAAGGGACCAGGGCTCACGGCGAGGTGAAGGGTGCGGACGGCGGGGCTGGGGACGACCCGGGTGGCGCGAATCGGCGCCGGCGATCTCGGTGGCCCGTGGTAGAAGACGGCAATGTCGAGGGCGTTGCAGTGCTTCCCAGCTCATGTGGCTCGGTGGAGTTGACGGGGGCGGCGTGGAGGATCTTTGGAGCATGTTGGATGGGCGAGGGAGGGCCGGTGGCCGTGGCAACAACGAGCGGCGGCGACGACAGTGCTCGGCCATCGGGAGGGGAAGCAGAGGAGCGAGGGGAGAGAGAACTAGAGAGCGAGGGGCTTCGTGGCCGTCTCCGTGGCGTGAGGACAGGACGAAGGGGAAGCAGGAGGTGGAGCTCGGTTGCGCGCGCGTCGACACGGCGTCGTCCTCCTGGTAGAAGCAAGGAGACGACTGGCAGGGTAGGTTGGTGGGCTGGGCCAACTGGGCCAGCTCCAGGTAAGTGGCCGGGCTTCTCTTACTCTGTCCTTTTCTATTTTTTCTTTCTATTTTTTTATTTCTGTCTGCCACTGTTTTCAAATTCAAAACAGAATCCAAACAGTGCCAATAAACCTTTGAGTATTTTTATGTTGCTAACTGGATTGTTCCTGATGCACATAAAATATTTCAAAGTTATTTGAATATATATATATTCTATATATATTAAGAATATAGATCCAAATTCAAATACAATATGATTTAAATTCAATGTCCCAAAATATTCCGTAAAAATGTTCCAGAATTTTGGTTTGATGTATAGCTCTTTCCAAAATTACCAAAACTAATTTTAGGGCATTTTTGCTTCACAGAATGCATTTTCAGGGTTCTTGCCCTTTATTTAAAATTTCGAGGCTTCCACTTTCCTCAATTCAAGTTTCATATATTAGACATGATGCATGAGTGCTCTATCATGCAACTAATACAAGCAATATTCTGGGGCTGTGACAAAGGGATCCAAAAGAACGCCTGTCATATAATGAAAGGTGAATAAAACAACAACTTAAAGAGAAAGGAAGTGTCCAAAGGGTTTTAGTATGACTTACACGCCTAGGAAGTCCGGGGCTAACGCCACTCTTAAGTTGGGTGCTTCTTTTGCGAGTAGGAGAAATACTAAAAGTTAAACTGTTAGAAGTATAAAGGCAGTAAGAAAGATGACTGGAATATCCAGCTCATGTATGAATGTCATACAAGTTTTTGATATATAGTAGGCTCGTCAAAGATATAGTTCTTGGGAATTATGGTTAAACATGTTAATCACTAATTCTTGGGTATTGTGAGTTAATCAGAAAGATACCCGCTCGATTGCATTCTGTTGCGAATCAATGTAAGAGCTACTATGGCCTAAAAAGACTAGCCAGAAATGAGGTTAAGGTATACACAGGGAACATGAAGGAAATATGCCCTAGAGGCAATAATAAAGTTATTATTTATTTCCTTATATCATGATAAATGTTTATTATTCATGCTAGAATTGTATTAACCGGAAACATAATACTTGTGTGAATACATAGACAAACAAAGTGTCACTAGTATGCCTCTACTTGACTAGCTCGTTAATCGAAGATGGTTATGTTTCCTAACCATAAACAAAAAGAGTTGTTATTTGATTAACGGGATCACATCATTAGGAGAATGATGTGATTGACATGACCCATTCCATTAGCTTAGCACCCGATCGTTTAGTATGTTGCTATTGCTTTCTTCATGACTTATACATGTTCCTATGACTATGAGATTATGCAACCCCCGTTTGCCGGAGGAACACTTTGTGTGCTACCAAACGTCACAACATAACTGGGTGATTATAAAGGAGCACTACAGGTGTCTCCAAAGGTACATGTTGGGTTGGTGTATTTCGAGATTAGGATTTGTCACTCCGATTGTCGGAGAGGTATCTCTGGGCCCTCTTGGTAATGCACATCACATAAGCCTTGCAAGCATTGCAACTAATGAGTTAGTTGTGAGATGATGTATTACGGAACGAGTAAAGAGACTTGCCGGTAACGAGATTGAACTAGGTATTAAGATACCGACGATCGAATCTCGGGCAAGTAACATACCGATGACAAAGGGAACAACGTATGTTGTTATGCGGTCTGACCGATAAAGATCTTCATAGAATATGTAGGAGCCAATATGGGCATCCAGGTCCCGCTATTGGTTATTGACCGGAGACGTGTCTCGGTCATGTCTACATTGTTCTCGAACCGCAGGGTCCGCACGCTTAAGGTTTCGATGACAGTTATATTATGAGTTTATGAGTTTTGATGTACCGAAGGAGTTCGGAGTCCCGGATGAGATCGGGGACATGACGAGGAGTCTCGAAATGGTCGAGACGTAAAGATCGATATATTGGACGACTATATTCGGACATCGGAAAGGTTCCAAGTGATTCAGGTATTTTTCGGAGTACCGGGTAGTTATGGGAGAAACAATGGGCCTTGATGGGCTTTAGTGGGAAGAGGAGAAAGGGCCAAGGGGCTGCTGCGCCCCCCCTCCCCTCTAGTCCGAATTGGACTAGGGAAAAGGGGGCCGGCCACCTTTCCTTCTCCTCCACTTCCTTCTCCCTTCCTCCCCTCTTGGTGGACTCCTACTAGGACTTGGAGTCCTAGTAGGACTCCACATCCTGGCCGCACCAAGCCTTGGCCGGCCTCCTCCTCCTCCATCCTTTATATACTGAGGCAAGGGGCACCCCATGGACACACAAGTTGATCTTCGTGATCGTTCCTTAGCCGTGTGCGGTGCCCCCCTCCACCATATTCCACCTCGGTCATATTGTAGCGGTGCTTAGGCGAAGCCCTGCGACGGTAGAACATCAAGATCGTCACCACGCAGTCGTGCTGACGGAACTCCTCCCCGACGCTTTGCTGGATCGGAGCCCGGGGATCGTCATCGAGCTGAACGTGTGCCAAGAACTCGGAGGTGCCGGAGTAACGGTGCTTGGATCGGTCGGACCGTGAAGACGTACGACTACATCAACCAAACGCTTCCGTTGTCGATCTACAAAGGGTACATAGATCACACTCTCCTCTCGTTGCTATGCATCATCATGATCTTGCGTGTGCGTAGGAAATTTTTTGAAATTACTACGTTCCCCAACAGTGGCATCCGAGCCTAGGTTTTTATGGTTTGATGTTATATGCACGAGTATAACACAAGTGAGTTGTGGGCGATATAAGTCATACTGCTTACCAGCATGTCATACTTTGGTTCGGCGGTATTGTTGGATGAAGCGGCCCGGACCGACATTACGCGTACGCTTACGTGAGACTGGTTCTACCGACGTGCTTTGCACACAGGTGGCTGGCGGGTGTCAGTTTCTCCAACTTTAGTTGAACCGAGTGTGGCTACGCCCGGTCCTTGCGAAGGTTAAAACAGCACCAACTTGACAAACTATCGTTGTGGTTTTGATGCGTAGGTAAGATTGGTTCTTGCTTAAGCCCGTAGCAGCCACGTAAAACTTGAAACAACAAAGTAGAGGACGTCTAACTTGTTTTTGCAGAGCATGTTGTGATGTGATATGGTCAAAACGTGATGAGATATAAGTTGTTGTATGAGATGATCATGTTTTGTTAAAGTTATCGGCAACTGGCAAAAGCCTTATGGTTGTCTCTTTATTGCATAAGATGCAAGCGCCAAATAATTGCTTTACTTTATCGCTATGCGATAGCAATAGTTGCAAGAGGAATAGTTGGCGAGACGACCGTGTGACGACACATTGATATAGATCAAGATGATGGAGATCATGGTGTCATGCCGGTGACGATAGAGATCATGACAGTACTTTGGAGATGGAGATCAAAGGCGCAAGATGATGATGGCCATATCATGTCACATATTTTGATTGCATATGATGTTTATCTTTTATACATCTTATTTTGCTTAGTTTGACGGTAGCATTTTAAGATGATCTCTCACTAATTATCAAGAAGTGTTCTCCCTGAGTATGCACCATTGCGAAAGTTCTTCGTGCTGAGACACCACGTGATGATCGGGTGTGATAGGCTCTACGTTCAAATACAATGGGTGCAAAACAGTTGCACACGCGGAATACGCAGGTTATACTTGACGAGCCAAGCATATACAGATATGGCCTCGGAACACAGAGACCGAAAGGTCGAGTGTGAATCATATAGCAGATATGATCAACATAGTGATGTTCACCAATGAAACTACTCCATCTCACGTGATGATCGGACATGGTTTAGTTGATTTGGATCACGTAATCACTTAGAGGATTAGAGGGATGTCTATCTAAGTGGGAGTTCTTAAGTAATATGATTAATTGAACTTAAATTTATCATGAACTTAGTCCTGGTAGTATTTTGCAAATCATGTTGTAGATCAATAGCTCGCGTTGTTGCTTCCCTGTGTTTATTTTGATATATTCCTAGAGAAAAATTGTGTTGAAAGATGTTAGTAGCAAAGATGCGGATTGGATCCGTGATCTGAGGTTTATCCTCATTGCTGCACAGAAGAATTATGTCCTTGATGCACCGCTAGGTGACAGACCTATTGCAGGAGCAGATGCAGACATTATGAATGTTTGGCTAGCTCAATATGATGACTACTTGATAGTTTAGTGCACCATGCTTAATGGCTTAGAATCTGGACTTCAAAGACATTTTGAACGTCATGGACCATATGAGATGTTCCAGGAGTTGAAGTTAATATTTCAAGCAAATACCCGAGTTGAGAAATATGAAGTCTCCAACAAGTTCTATAGCTAAAAGATGGAGGAGAATCGCTCAACTAGTGAGCATGTGCCCAGATTGTCTGAGTACTACAATCGCTTGAATCAAGTGGGAGTTAATCTTCCAGATAAGATAGTGATTGACAGAATTCTCTAGTCACCATCACCAAGTTAGTAGAACTTCGTGATGAACTATTATATGCAAGGGATAACGGAAACGATTCCCAAGCTCTTCGTAATGCGGAAATTGATGAAGGTAGAAATCGAGAAAAACATCAAGTGTTGATGGTAGACAAGACCACTAGTTTCAAGAAAAGGGCAGAGGGAAGAAGGGGAACTTCAAAAAGAACAGCAAGCAAGTTGCTGCTCAAGTGAAGAAGCCCAAGTATGATCCTAAGCCTGAGACTAAGTGCTTCTACTGCAAAGGGACTGGTCACTAGAAGCGGAACTACCCCAAGTGATTGGCGGATAAGAAGGATGGCAAAGTGAACATAAGTATATTTGATATACATGTTATTGATGTGTACTTTACTAGTGTTTATAGCAACCCCTCAGTATTTGATACTGGATCAGTTGCTAAGATTAGTAACTCGAAACGGGAGTTGCAGAATAAACAGAGACTAGTTAAGGGTGAAGTGACGATGTGTGTTGGAAGTGGTTCTAAGATTGATATGATCATCATCGCACACTCCCTATACTTTCGGGATTAGTGTTGAACCTGAATAAGTGTTATTTGGTGTTTGCGTTGAGCATGAATATGATTTGATCATGTTTATTGTAATACGGTTATTCATTTAAGTAAGAGAATAAATTGTTGTTCTGTTTACATGAATAAAACCTTATATGGTTACACACCCAATGAAAATAGTTCATTGGATCTCGGTCTTAATGATACACATATTCATAATATTGAAACCAAAAGATGCGAAGTTAATAATGATAGTGCAACTTATTTGTGGCACTGCCGTTTAGGTCATATTGGTGTAAAGTGCATGAAGAAACTCCATGCTGATGGGATTTTGGAATCACTTGATTATGAATCACTTGATGCTTGCGAACCATGCCTTATGGGCAAGATGACTAAAACGCTGTTCTTCGGAACAATGGAGCGAGCAACAGATTTGTTGGAAATCATACATACAGATGTATGTGGTCCGATGAATATTGAGGCTCGCGATAGGTATCATTATTTTCTGATCTTCACAGATGATTTGAGCAGATATGAGTATATCTACTTGATGAAACAAAGGTCTAAAACATTTGAAAAGTTCAAAGAATTTCAGAGTGAAGTGGAGAATCATCGTAACAAAAATGAAAGTTTCTACGATATGATCGCAGAAGTAAAATATTTGAGTTACGAGTTTGGTCTTCAATTAAAACAATGTGGAATAGTTTCACAAACTCATGCCACCTGGAACACCACAGCGTAATGGTGAGTCCGAATGTCATAACCGTACTTTATTAGATATGGTGCGATCTATGATGTCTCTTACCGATCTACCACTATTGTTCTGAGGTTATGCATTAGAGACAGCTGCATTCACGTTAAATAGGGCACCATCTAAGTCCGTTGAGACGACACAATCTGAACTGTGGTTTGGCAAGAAACCAAAGTTGTCGTTTCTTAAAGTTTGGGGTTGTGATGCTTATATGAAAAAGTTTCATCCTAATAAGCTCAAACCCAAATCGGAGAAATATGTCTTCATAGGATACCCAAAGGAGACTGTTGGGTACACCTTCTATCACAAATCCGAAGGCAAGACTTTTGTTGCTAAATTCGGAGTTTTTCTAGAGAAGGAGTTTCTCTCGAAAGAAGTGAGTGGGAGGAAAATAGAGAACTTGATGAGGTAACTGTACCTGCTCCCTTATTGGAAAGTAATTCATCACAGAAATCTGTTCCTGTGACTACTACACCAATTAGTGAGGAAGCTAATGATGATGATCATGTAACTTCAGATCAAGTTACTACCAAATCTCATAGGTAAACCAGAGTGAGATCCGCACCAGAGTGGTACGGTAATCCTATTCTGGAAGTCATGTTACTAGACCATGACGAACTTGCGAACTATGAGGAAGCGATGATCAGCCCAGATTCCGCGAAATGGTTTGAGGCCATGAAATCTGAGATATGATCCATGTATGAGAACAAAGTATGGACTTTGATGGATTTGCCCGATGATCGGCAAGCCATAGAAAATAAATGGATCTTCAAGAGGAAGACGGACGCTGATAGTAGTGTTACTATCTACAAAGCTAGAATTGTCGCAAAAGGTTTTCGACAAGTTCAAGGTGTTGACTACGATGAGAGTTTCTCACTCGTATCTATGCTTAAGTCTGTCCGAATCATGTTAGCAATTGCCGCATTTTATGAAATCTGGCAAATGGATAAACAAAACTGCATTCCTTAATAGATTTATTAAAGAAGAGTTGTATGTGATGCAACAAGAAGATTTTGTCAAACCTAAAGGTGCTAACAAAATATACAAGCTCCAGCGATCCATTTATGGACTGGTGCAAGCATCTCGGAGTTGGAATATACGCTTTGATAAGTTGATCAAAGCATATAGTTTTATACAGACTTGCGGTGAAGCCTGTATTTACTAGAAAGTGAGTGGGAGCACTACAGCATTTCTGATAAGTATATGTGAATGACATATTGTTGATCAGAGACAATGTAGAATTATTCTGCAAAGCATAAAGGAGTGTTTGAAAGGAGTTTTTCAAAGAAAGACTTCGGTGAAGCTGCTTACATATTGAACATCAAGATCTATAGAGATAGATCAAGACGCTTGATAAGTTTTTCAATGAGTACATACCTTGACAAGATTTTGAAGTAGTTCAAAATGGAACAGTCAAAGAAAAAGTTTCTTACCTTTGTTACAAGGTGTGAAGTTGAGTAAGACTCAAAGCCCGACCACGGCAAAAGATAGAAAGAGAATGAAAGTCATTCCCTATGCCTCAGTCATAGGTTCTATAAAGTATGCCATGCTGTGTACCAGATCTATTGTATACCATACACTGTGTTTAGAGAGGGAGTACAATAGTGATCTAAGAGTAGATCAATGGACAGCGGTCAAAATTATCCTTAGTGGAATAAGGATATGTTTCTCGATTATGGAGGTGACAAAAGGTTCGTCGTAAAAAGTTACGTCGATGCAAGTTTTGACACAGATCTGGATGACTCTAAGTCTCGATCTAGATACATATTGAAAGTGGGAGCAATAATCTAGAGTAGCTCCGTGCAGAGCATTGTTGACATAGAAATTCGCAAAATACTTACGGATCTGAATGTAACAGACCCGTTGACTAAAATTATCTCACAAGCAAAACATGATCACACCTTAGTACTCTTTGGGTGTTAATCACATAGCGATGTGAACTAGATTACTGACTCTAGTAAACCCTTTGGGTGTTGATCACATATCGATGTGAACTATGGGTGTTAATCACATGGTGATGTGAACTATTGCTGTTAAATCACATGGCGATGTGAACTAGATTATTGACTCTAGTGCAAGTGGGAGACTGAAGGAAATATGCCCTAGAGGCAATAATAAAGTTATTATTTATTTCCTTATATCATGATAAATGTTTATTATTCATGCTAGAATTGTATTAACCGGAAACATAATACTTGTGTGAATACATAGACAAACAAAGTGTCACTAGTATGCCTCTACTTGACTAGCTCGTTAATCGAAGATGGTTATGTTTCCTAACCATAAAAAAAAGAGTTGTTATTTGATTAACAGGATCACATCATTAGGAGAATGATGTGATTGACATGACCCATTCCATTAGCTTAGCACCCGATCGTTTAGTACGTTGCTATTGCTTTCTTCATGACATATACATGTTCCTATGACTATGAGATTATGCAACCCCCGTTTGCCGGAGGAACACTTTGTGTGCTACCAAATGTCACAACGTAACTGGGTGATTATAAAGGAGCACTACAGGTGTCTCCAAAGGTACATGTTGGGTTGGCGTATTTCGAGATTAGGATTTGTCACTCCGATTGTCGGAGAGGTATCTCTGGGCCCTCTTGGTAATGCACATCACATAAGCCTTGCAAGCATTGCAACTAATGAGTTAGTTGTGAGATGATGTATTACGGAACGAGTAAAGAGACTTGCCGGTAACGAGATTGAACTAGGTATTAAGATACCGACGATCGAATCTCGGGCAAGTAACATACCGATGACAAAGGGAACAACGTATGTTGTTATGCGGTCTGACCGATAAAGATCTTCATAGAATATGTAGGAGCCAATATGGGCATCCAGGTCCCGCTATTGGTTATTGACCGGAGACGTGTCTCGGTCATGTCTACATTGTTCTCGAACCGTAGGGTCCGCACGCTTAAGGTTTCGATGACAGTTATATTATGAGTTTATGAGTTTTGATGTACCGAAGGAGTTCGGAGTCCCGGATGAGATCGGGGACATGACGAGGAGTCTCGAAATGGTCGAGACGTAAAGATTGATATATTGGACGACTATATTCGAACATCGGAAAGGTTCCGAGTGATTCGGGTATTTTTCGGAGTACCGGGTAGTTACGGGAGAAGCAATGGGCCTTGATGGGCTTTAGTGGGAAGAGGAGAAAGGGCCAAGGGGCTGCTGCGCCCCCCCTCCCCTCTAGTCCGAATTGGACTAGGGAAAAGGGGGCCGGCCACCTTTCCTTCTCCTCCACTTCCTTCTCCCTTCCTCCCCTCTTGGTGGACTCCTACTAGGACTTGGAGTCCTAGTAGGACTCCACATCCTGGCCGCACCAAGCCTTGGCCGGCCTCCTCCTCCTCCATCCTTTATATACTGAGGCAAGGGGCACCCCATGGACACACAAGTTGATCTTCGTGATCGTTCCTTAGCCGTGTGCGGTGCCCCCCTCCACCATATTCCACCTCGGTCATATTGTAGCGGTGCTTAGGCAAAGCCCTGCGACGGTAGAACATCAAGATCGTCACCACGCAGTCGTGCTGACGGAACTCCTCCCCGACGCTTTGCTGGATCGGAGCCCGGGGATCGTCATCGAGCTGAACGTGTGCCAAGAACTGGGAGGTGCCGGAGTAACGGTGCTTGGATCGGTCGGACCGTGAAGACGTACGACTACATCAACCAAACGCTTCCGTTGTCGATCTACAAAGGGTACGTAGATCACACTCTCCTCTCGTTGCTATGCATCACCATGATCTTGCGTGTGCGTAGGAATTTTTTTGAAATTACTACGTTCCCCAACAGAACATTGTAAATGTTACTATACCTTCCATCGGTGTATTGCCGTCTGTATTTATTTTCATAATTCATTTAGAGTTTTACAAACTCTAGCCCATTGCATAAGGTATCTTGCAAGAAGGTTGTTCATAAGAGAACTTTTTATGTTTGATGTTATGAATAACACAAGGGCCATACTTTCATTATGAATGAGATGTATGTTATGAATATTGATAATAATACAATACCTCTAGGTTTACTTTCATAATTCATTTTAGAGTTTCATACACTCTAGCCCATTGCACAATGTTTGTTGCAAATGAGTTGTTCATAAAACCAAAAATTGTTGTTAAGTATTATGAATAACATGAAGTGTCATGCTTCCATCCAAGATGGGATGTATGCTATGAATATTGATGGTAATATGATACATCCATAACGCTGATGCTAAATGTCGCGAGACTATGAGAATACCACACATGTGTGGCACTGCATTTGGTCACATTGGAGAGACCCGCATGGAAAAATTCCATTATGATGGATTTTGAAGTCGTTTGATTTTGAATCATCTGACACTTGCAACTTTCCTCCGAAAAGTGAAGTGACTGAAATACCGTTCACAGGCCATAAGGAACGAGCAACAAACTTATTGGTGATCATACATTTTCATATGTGTGGTTCAATAAATGTTGTTGCAAGTGGTGGATTTATTTATCTTTGGAAATGACTCAAGTAGATATATGGATATTTACTTGATGAGACGTAAATCTGGATCTTTTGAAATGATTCGAAAGGTTTTCAAAAATGAAGTAGAAGTTATTGTAACAAGAAAATTATGTTTCTGCAATTTGATTGCACAAAGGAATATTTGAGTTACAGGTTTAGCATATGTTTGATGAGTTGTGAAAGGGGTTTCATAACTTGCACCTCCCGGAACACCACTGCAAGTGGAAAGTCCGTGGAGATGTAATCTAACCATTTATGACATGATAAGGTCAAAGATGACATAAATAAATTTGCCATTATCCCTTTTAAAGTGATGCTCTAGAGACTGCGGCTTTTACACTGAAAAGAGCTACATCAGGTCTGTTGAAATGAAGCCATGGTATGGTACGCCCAACCATGTTATATATTTTCTTAACATTTGGAATATGGAGCTTGTGTAAAAGGTTACAAACCTAACCCAAATCAGACAAGTGCTACTTTGTAGGTTATACCAAAATGTTGGGTATTACTCCCTCACTATACCGAGGCAAATAGTTTTGCCGCGAAACGGTGTGCTTTTAAAGAGAATGGTTCTTTTAAAAAGGTGAGTGGGAGAATAGCGCAACTCGACGAGATAAACAGTATCTTCGTCATCAGATCAAAGGAAAGAGACCTTGGAAGTAATTCCAGAGTTTCCTACTGCGACTGATACGGAAGTCTCTACAATATTGTATGAACTTCAGTCGAACTTGCAGCTGAACCACGTAGGCAAGGCTCGTGCAAACCTCTCAGGTGCGCAAACGAGATATTGTTGTTATACAACATTATACCTACAATACAAAAGGAAGCATTGATGGGCCCTGACTCCGGAATTGGCTAAATGCCAATACAACCCGAGTTAGTTTCCATATGAGTGATTCAAGATTAAAACCTTGATACACCTTTCGGAAGACATAGAGTCTAACGAATATTTATGGAACTTAAAACTGATACGGATAAAAATGTTTTATCCATAAAGCTCGACTTGTTGAAATAACAAGTTCAAGAGTTGACTGCAATGAGGTTGTTTTCATCGTAGCGATGCTTAAAGTCAGTTCGGGTTGAACTAGCAATTAATACATATTTCAATCATGAGATACGAAACATGGATGACAATAGGATTTCCATCTGATGGAAATGAAACCAAGGACTTGCATGTGTTAGAGTCCAAGGCATTTTGTCTATCCAGAGGATGCTAGTAAGGGTGCAAACTTCAGAGTTCCAGCGATGGACATAAGAGAGAAAAATGGAATTTGAATCTTCGTGCTTTGATGAAATGGTCAAAGGGTTCTGACTTCATCAATGGGTAACGAAGATGCTTGAATTCAAGAAAGTAAGTGGGAGCATAATAATATTTCTAAAAACCTTGTGTCCTTGACACATTGTTAATTGGAAATAAATTTCTTAACACAAATTAGGACTTCATTTGAAAATAGTTTTTTTGATGAAGTGCTTAGGCTAAATAGCCTCAATATTAGGCATAATGATCTATGTCAATTAGATTTACCTAATAGGGCTAAGCAATGAATACATATTGACAAGGTGCTAAAACCTTTTAGCATTTAAAACCGCCAAGGAGTGATTCTTGCCAGAGTCACATGGAAGAGTTTTTTGCAAGACTCGGTGTCCCAAAACACTGATGAGCAAAATACATGATGCAGATTCCACGCACTTTTGTGTTTGGATTAATCATGTACTCCATGGTATGTAAAACAACCAGATATGTCTGATACTCCCAAGGTGTTGCGAGTATGGATACTAAAGTGATCAAAGTACTGATCATGGGACAACAGTGAAATATGTCATTGAGTACTAGAGTAAGTACTGATGATATGTTTTCTCGCAAGGGGAGATCATGAAGAGTTCGTTGTAAAATGTTACATCGATACAGTCTTCATCTTTTCTCCATGCGATTTTTGATTTAAGTTAAGGGTTTTGTGTAATACACAATATGGTGGCACGGTAGTTGCAAATTGTTCCCAACAGGATACTGTGGCGAATTCTATAACAAATAACTAAGTATGTTGACGCTTTAGAAGCGACAAACAAGATGTTGAATCATATAGTTCATTCATGAACTTAGTATGGTTCCAGGATGGCTTTTGTCAATGGGACACTACTGCAGGTAGTTTCTCCATAACTCAGTCTGAGGAATCCAGGTTCGACCTATGATTCACATACATAAAAGCCAAGTCCGCACAAAATATGAATTTTATGAAAGCGTGAAAACGCGAGGATATGCAGAGATAGACACGGAACTGAAGTTGTCAGATCCGATGAAAATCAGGCTATACCACATGCGAAGCAACTTTTACACCGGTATGCCATAGGTGTAAAGTGCATTAGCATTAACTAGATTATTGATTCTAGTGCAAGTGGGAGTCTGTAGGAGATATGCCCTAGAGGCAATAATAAATGCTATTACTTATCTCCATGTTCATAATTATGTTTATCTTCCATGCTATAATTGCTATGGTTCTTGAGTCTGCAATAACACGAGGCTCGGAGGAAGACTCATATGCACGTGTGGAATAATAAACGGTAAGAAGTATTCCTAGTCTAGCCTCTAAGACTAGCTCAAGTGTTGCATGATGATTCTGTTTTCCTGGTCATGGGCATGTCTATGCCAGCAAGTTTGAGGGCACAATGTTAAGAGAACGTTTGTGTTGAATCGACCCGGATTGATGTTATGCTATGAGATTCGGTCGTCACAAGTTAATGGTACATAACACAGAGATGGTTAACGTTTGCATAATTCCTTAGACCATGAGAGTTTCGAGTTTCTTCATACTTGCTTCATGAACTTTGGGGTTTGTTAAACGTCATCCCTAAATGGGTGGCTATTACGGCGGCTTACGGGTTCATGGAAAAGTGTGTCAAGTAACTTGATAGCTCAAGATTGGGATTTGCTCCTCCGACGATGGAGAGATATTCTCAGGCCCTCTTGGTGTTACGATATCCATCATCGTCTGGCCAGACACAGTGTGATTTGATCACAGGGATGTCGCAACACAGAAACGAGAAAATATAACAAAACCGGTAACGAGGTAACTAGCATAGTGGACAAGTCATTGATCCACGGGGATGCAAGTAAATCTCACCTTGGGTATTTGTAACATATCACAAAGCAACAGGAATAGCACACGGCAACTGGAGGTTCACTCGAATATTCATTCATGTGGGTATAGGGGTCAATATGGGTGTCCACGGCTCCGATGTTGATCATTGATCGGAAGGGGTTCCAGGTCATGTCTATACTTCACCGAACATATAGGCTCACACTCTTAAGGGTCATCTATCTGTTGAATACTAGACAGGGAGTCTGAGAGAAAGTCACCGGAAAAGTTTCGGAGATAACAGAAGAGTTCCAGAGAGAGAACACCGAAAGAGTTTCGGTAAAACCGAAAAGTTGTTTCGGTAAAACCGAAAAGTTGTTTCGGAATATATTATTAGGTCAAAATAGTTTTGGCACTCGCCTGGAAATTCTTAGAGGGCCCCAGAATTGGTCTGGGAACTTTTGGGATTTTCGGAGAGAAAAACCGAAAATGTTCCGGAGCTGCCGTTACCGCCGTTGTTGCTTTTTGCTGATAAAAATAACCACACCGGAAATGTTTCGGATCATGCCCAGAAGAATTTTAGAGGGTGCCGGAAATGTTCTGGGACCTTCCGGAATTTTTCAGAAAAAATGTTTCGCGGAAAACATCTTGTCTCAGCACGAGGGGACAAGATACCACGAATCGGGGGTTACATGTTTGGTGGTTTTTTGTCTAGGGAGCACCCATGTTTCTAGGAGACATGTTGGTGGCTTGTTGGGGGGGGGGCATGGGGGGCGGCAAGGTTGTGGCTGGCTAAGGGGGTGCCTCCATGGTGTCCCCTTGGTTCCCCACTTGAGTTACCATTTCACCCTTCATGTGGGACATGTAGCATGGATGTTTTGATATTTCCTCCACCACCCCACCCCTTGCCTTGGCCTATAAAAGGAGGAGAAGGGGCTGCCATTCTCCTCATCCCTTCTCACATACAAATGCCATGCAATGATCTGGCTTCTCTCTCCCTCCCCGCGAAATAGTTTCTTAGAGCCGAAAGGCTGTTTGGGTTCCGGCAAGAACTAGTTCTGGACGGTGAAGCCCTGCCGGATAGATGACATCGTATGTGTGCAACTCTGTAGAGAGAACATAGTTTCGGTCTTAGTTCGTGAGTGCCTCCCGAAGGGTTTTCCGTGTGACCATCCGAGTTTCGAAGGTCCTCCCGAAGGGCTGTCCGAGTGACCGTTCGAGTTTCGAAGGTCCTCCCAAAGGGCTGTCCGCGACACCGTCCGGGGGGCTATTCGACCGCCTCCCGGAGGGCTGTCTGAGGAGCAGATGAGGGTATACATCCTCGCGGTTGGGAGGTTGTAAATCCTAGCTGCGGGGATCTGTACCGCCGATCGTCATCGACTCTACTTCACGCTCCGCTACGAGTCGGTAATGAAAAAGATCAAACTATGTATGCAGTCTCCATAGTGGTCCTTGGCTGGTGCGTAGGTCGGAAACTTTTTGTTTTCTGCTGCGTTACCCTACGTGTACTCACTAAGTTCCGACAACGCGTTGAGTATTTGCATTTTGTTGGTTATCACCAAAGATCCTCGCCATACCAAAATCTGTAACTTTAGGTTTCATATCCGCATCTAGCAAAACGTTAACAGCTTTGAGATATCTGTGAACTATAGTTAGTCTTGAATCCTGGTGGGGGTAGAGAATTCCCTAGCGACCCCTTTAATTATATTAAATCATGTCGCCCAGTCCAACAACATTTTGCTAGAATCATGTGTAAAGAGAAGCAACCGTAAGAAAAATAAAACAAATTTTTAGTTTTTAAGCGAATTATGTTGTGTTTCCGCAATATGTACCAAAAAGGGTAGAGTCTAAGCTCTTGTTAGGTAGATACTCATAAATCAACATCGTTTAATCCTGCTCCCCACAGCATCCAAGAAGTTGTACTTAGCCTCTTCATTCTTGAATTCCTTTGTTCCTTGTTGAGAATCCTTACTTAGCCTCTTGATAGCAACTTCTTGTCCACCCAACATTCCCTAGAGAATTTTAAGGTAAAATATTGATTTAATTTTGTAACACAAACCACAAAATTCTAACGATTTTTAGAATATATAATAGGGTGTTAGGAAACGGGTTACCTTGTAAACTTTGCCAAAACCTCCTTGTCCAATCATACATGTTTCAGAGAAATTTTTCATCGCTTGGGGAATTTCTTCAAATCTGGCAAATGGAAATTCATGATCATGGGGATGGTTTCCTTCCCGAAGTTTGTAAGAGGTACTCATACCGTCGAATGCAAAGTTGCAGAATGCTACAAGGAGTTGGTTTCATAATATGTGCTGGAGTTTATATTTCAGCCTTCCACGTCGGAGTTGGGATGCCACCAACACTGCTGACTAGATAGCTACTCCCTCCGTTTTTCATAATATGTGCTGGAGTTTATATTTCAGCCTTCCACGTCGGAGTTGGGATGCCACCAACACTGCTGACTAGATAGCTACTCCCTCCGTTCGAAATTACTTGTCTCAAAAGTGGATGTGTATAGAACTAAAATACGTCTAGATACATTCATTTGTTTGACAAGTAATTCCGAATGGAGGGAGTAGTTCTCTTTTCGTCACCATTACCCACATCGCCTCCCACTAAAAGGAAAAATCCGTAATAGCAAGACACAGCGAATGACCGCGGTGGGTGAGATCTTAACATTAAGATACTGACCGGGCCCAGATCATACGGTCCAGCTCCGGCGCGGTTGGATCACAGGATTTCAAAGTCGTTGGTCAAACCTATAAATGTACGTACCAACGGAAAAGGTGCTTCCATTCTCCCGACTGAATTTCCTAACGTCTTAATCTGCAAACTGAATATTTTCTTACTTGTCATGTCACAGCTGAAAACATTAAACACTAAAGAAAGGTGTGATAGCTTCCGGGTGCACCTCTAAACACTATGAATAGTTTTTTTTCCCAAGGTAAACACTAATACACTATGAATAGTTTCAAGAAAAACTTGCTGCATGAACGATCGATGGCTACAAATGGAGTGTAACTAACACAGACGTATGCATCTTTTTGTTGAGCTAATCCATGCGTATTTATTATTAAAAAATGTTCTTTGACCGAATATATTTTGTTGTACGGAGGATGGATATAACTGACCTATCTTCCCTGTAGAACTGTAAGAATCAAGTCTGTCCATTGAGTTTTGAGTTTGACTGTTACATGTTATGCTTCCCAATCTTTTTACCTGCTTTTTTTATCATGGCCAACGACCGCAGTTGATTTCTTCTCTGGGCATGATGGTTTCTCGTTCCGACATGCACTTGCTGCTGGGAAGCGTGTCATGGTGTTTATGCTTAATTTATTAGCATCTTAGACTAGCAGCTAGCTGCAGAAGAACCCATGCTCTTCAGTGTTCAGAAAAGTCAGCGTGCTTATCTGTACTCAATACGTGGAATGTCACGCCCTAATTTTATCCCACACTGTGGCATAATATCATAAAGCCTTTTCTTCAAGAAAATATAAAATATAAAGTTTCATTCTAATACTAGTCACAGTGGGAGTAACGTATATTAGTAACATGCATATGTTACTAGTCTATGTTACTACCTCTATAGTGAGGAGTAACATATGTGTGGTGTCATGCCACACATCATTTATCAGGTTACAGACTCATCTTGCCTTGTTATGTGTGATGTTGCTCATACTACTAGTAATTAGCTATGTTACCACATGCATGCCTCTCTTTCTTCATTAATTGCTTATCACATCATCTATTTTATCTAAATATATGTAATGTTATCATGTATGTTACTCCCACTGTGGGTAGTCTAAGAGGAAAGTACATCACCACTTAGACTAGTCACAGTGGGTAGTAACTTAGAGTAGTAACATGTGTATATTACTACTCTATGTTACTATCTCCACAGTGGGTAGTAACATATGTGTTGTGTCATGCATCATTTCATTTATTAGGTAATAGACTTATCTTTTCTTGATATGTGTGATGTTACAGTAACTAGCTATGTTACTATATGTCTCTCTTTCTTTATTAATTACATGCCACATCATCTATTTTGCCTAGATAAGTGTGATGTTACCATCTATGTTACTCCCACTGTGAGTAGTCTTACTCAACTCACTAGATCATTGATGGCGCGCGTTGCTGCGCCAGTCCACTTTACACTTTAATGTTAGGGATTGATGCAATTATATGGACCCAAATCAAATACTCATCAAGTTAAATTAAGTTAATAGGGCTGCTTGCATGGCGTAGCTTTACAATGCCAAATTCAAAGTTGTAATGCTATATACAGAGAACTTTCCCTTGAGTTGAAGATAGAATAGACCAATCGATTCAGGAAAGAAAATCACTTATCAATATGAGTATTTACTCGATTAACAAACTTGACAGCATTACTTGAGATACAATTTGCAATGGCCAGAAATCAAATGCCTAACTCAAACAGAAATTTCTCATGCCCTAGATCATACATTGATAGCTTTATGTCACACATGAGCATATTTTCCACAACTACATGATACGCAGGGAAGCAGATTTATTAGTGGAAATTCCCTGTGTTGGGACCCAATGTATATGCATGCATGTATATGTGCCTGTAATGATAATGATATATTTTCATATGTTAATGGTGGAGTGATATTAGCTACTTGGGCAAAGAATTGCAGTTCAACAGTTATGGTGAGCGTTGGGTAAACACAAGGTACATGTGCATATATATATTTCCGGCAACAGATGTATGTTGTAGGTATATAAATTATATTTGAAAACCAAGACTATTACCTCTAGCGACTCCATGTTTGAACATAGATATGATAATAGCCCTCTCAGTGGGTTGTTTCTTAGCATCTCAACCAACATGGGAGTAAGTATGTCTCTTCTTGCATTGAAAGCTAGATCATTTGAATTAGGGAAATTTTAACATGCCAATGTGGCCATTATGTATACTAATGTGTTGGAAGAAGATATGGATTTATAATGAAATTTAAATCATCATAAGCATTCCTGTCTCCAATATTAAAATATCTAAACTCGCATGCTTAAAAGCTAAAGAGAACAAATGGGAGACATGACCTACCAATATAACATTTTTTTTCTTTTGCAAAATACTATTGGAGAAATGAAAAAGCACACGTATTCTAAATGTCCTTGAATAAACCGACAAATGAGATGAATTACTGACATGTAGACACAAAATTTACAATTTTCTGAAAGCAATAGTAGAAACATTCAAGAGGCAGTCAAAAAAATTAAAGGTATATTCTCTGTGTAACTAATTCATGATGTGCAATGTGTGCCATCATGATGATCAGATGATAAGTAAAAAAATAACATGAATGTGAGGACCTGCACAAGAGTGGGTCATTCAGAATCTTGCGCAGAGGAGCAAGTCGCTGATAAGTTAGCATGAAGAAAATGAGAGTCTAACATGGAGATAAAGGAAATCAGTTGACGAAAAGTAAGAGACCTACTTTGTCGAGAAATAAAGAACTAAATTCAAAGCCTTCATCTTACTTTTTTGAAATTATAGGAAAAGTTGAACCAATTGATCTATTGATAGTAATAGTGCAATTATGTAATGACAGAGGAGAATACCAAAAACATATCCTCTCTTTTTCTGTGAACATAATATCGTCTTATAAATTATAATCTCTTCAATGAAAAAGACCATCCTCACTACTCATGATATATTGACAGATCCACTTTAGTACTTGGACCTAATAATTTTCCTATAAAGAACACGTGTCTGTGACTTTGTGCTCAAAATTCCTATCAAATGGTTGACATTCTGATTGTTGTGGAATGCTAATCCTAGGCACTCGGAAAAGACAAATCCAACGTTCCAAACCAGTAGAGAACACTGATTATATCCAAGATAAAGGGAAGAGAATGATCTGTACCAGCGGACTCCATCGAATGTTGGCATGCACCCCCGTTTCCTTGCCGATTTATGCTTGTAGAGGCAAACCTAGGTCGCTCAAAACGATCTTTCCTTAAGGCTCGAGCCCCATGCTGCCACAAAGTGGAGACCAACCCTGCTACACTGGTCTGAAAGCCGAGTAGTGGACCCCCACGCCGCTAGATCTAGGAGAATTCAGATGCTAAACTAAACATTATCAACTTTACTACAGGATTACGCCTCAAGGAGACAAGGAAGAACATACTATTTATTATCTGAACAATGCTGATTGCTGAAGTATCTCTACGTACCCTTAAGCGATAGAACCAGGAGAGGATGGATTCGCTGAACTGGTCGGCGTTGGCGTGGGAGCCGCAGCCGCCCCACCGCTCCTGCACTGCCACCTGCAGCGCGGTCCACTGCCCGAACACCAACCTGATGGCCTCTCCAAGTGTCGGCCTCGCATCGGTGGAGATCGGAGCCATGGCACCGTCGGATGTGGCAATGGTGTCGTGCCTCACTGGTCTGAGAGTGGAGCCCCTCTCTGCTGCTGCTGGTGGAGGAAGGCAACGGTGGCTGGTCAACATCATGGGAGGCGTGAAGATTCATCGGCGGCTGCGAGGAGAATGGAAGGATTTGCTACCCCTTCGATGTCCTTAACCTAAACTGAAGCGACGTCGCACACCAGCTAATTGGTGGGCTATTCTTTCACCAACCACTAAATGGGATGCCTGGCCCAATCAACCAGAGGCCATCGATTTTTCCATCGGAATAGCCTCCCTAGGACACCTGGCCCATTAATTACGGGATTAGATAATCATCTGACGGCCAGCGGCGACCCAAAACACACATCCGACGGCCAGAAACTTGATGGTCTGGGAGGGCAGGGATTGTGCTCAGTTTTAATATATCTAAATTGGGATCTGTCGATGGTTATATTCTTGGTTAAAGATCATACTTACTACTAAATTGACATAGTAAGCAACGCCGACCATAAAAGGAATAAAAAGATTGGAACATAAAGACCTCGAACCAAATGATGCATGGCCTTTTTGTTTCTTAAAGAAAAAAGGTTTTCATTATATATATATATATATATATATATATGACTTACCACAATTTTTTATTGCCCTAGTATCTACGTAAGAATAAGGCTGTTGACGGAGTTTTGAATATCGCCTCCAATTTCTCTATTTATGTGATTCCTTGTATAAAGTTGGCAGGGCGGTTGGGAGGTGGAAGTGCAGTGCTTTTTCCATTCTCCCAGACAAACATGACCATTCACATGGCTGGTATGTCATCTGGGTTTTCTTGGACACACATGAATGCGCCTGGTGAACAAGTATCTATGATAGATGAGTCGGCCAATTCTTCTGCCTTTTCTTCTTTCCACATATACCTTGTTTGGGACAATCAAAAACATGAAAGGTATGGTTTTTTGATAAGTTGCCAAAAGGAAAAATTTGTCGAAATCTTGATATTATTATAAATTGAAAGTTAAGAGAAACCTTGAATGAACTCACATAAATTGAGAGGCTAGGAACACTCAAGGTTTGATTGTTGGAGTTTCTCCTTATACCAATTACGATCTCTAGTAGTAACACGCCAAAGCTGTAGACGTCAGACTTAGTAGAGAAGGCGCCTTCCTTTCCATTCTCAGGGGCCATATAGACACTAGTTGAAAATTCATATATAAAGAGTTAGCAAATAGAGTTAAATTTGGTGACAAGTTAGAATGAGCTAGTTGTTCACGAGGTTATTCATTATGTTCCACAACGCGTTGGGTATTTGCATTTTACAGGTTTCACCAAAGGTTCTCGCCATATCGAAATCAGCTATCTTGGGTTTCATATTTGCGTCTAACAAAATATTTCTGGCTTTGAGATTCCTATCGGTTATGGCCATGATTCTTTGTGAAGATACAAAAGTCACCGCGACCACTTTAATTATCCTAAACCTTTTTAGCCCATCCAACAATATATTTTTTTGATATACAAAAACGAATATAAGCAAAAATGTTTTTGAGTTTCTTCAAAAACCATGGTGCGTTATAAGAATATGTACCCCAAAAACATAGCATACAAGCTCTTTTTAGCCATATACTTCATATATCAAGAGTTTCCTCCCCACAACACCCAACAAGTCGAATCAGATTTCTATGTTGCAATTTGGCAAGTACAATTACTTCATTCTATTGTGCCTTGTTGAGATTCTGCACTTAGTCTCTTCTCGACAACTTCTTGACCACCTAGTATTTCATATAAGAACATAATGGTACTAATATTTGAGTTTATTACATAAACAAATTATTTTGCCCTATTTAGAAGAAACTAAATATGTTTACATTGGATGATTCCGAGCCTACCCAATCATGCATGTTTCGGAGAAATTGCGGGTTACAAAGGCTGAAAGGCAATTTCTTCTAATATAACAAATATGAATTCTTGACCGGGGGATGGTTTTTATCCAACATACACATGTCATCCAATCTAACATTTTTGTGCTTCCTCCATTTTATGTTCTTGCCTGCTCCCACATTGTTAGTAATTTCCCCTCCATTTTATGTTCTATGGTGGATTTTAATGACACAAAATGAAGTATCAAGGGGATACAAATACAATGAGCACACACACCCAACCTCTTCATAATTAAGATGCACACAATCAACACTAACGTAAACACACAAAATCACGCCGGAAAAGAGCAAAGACATAAAAGACCGAAGCTCTGTCGACGCAGAGGAAAAAGAGCAGGGGAAAAACTCTGAAGCGGTCAAAACAACGATCGACGAATTAGAACAATGACCCTCCTTACCAACCCTCTTCTGAAATCATAAAGACAACGAGAAAGGTTCTCAAGTAGCAATGCCTCTAGGAAAGGAATAACTATCAAGCGTTATTTTCGCCGGATCCAACCACCAAAGGTCAAATCATGGGTTTTCACCTTGAAGATAAGGTTCGAGCAAATCCAACCGTTGCCTTCAACAAGGAAATGACGAAAAAACAACGCCATTGCCATGTTTAACCAATCAGCGTCAGACCTTGGGTTTTCACCCAGGAGCTCTAGATCGGTTACTCGAGAAGCATCACCAAAACCGAAGTCATCATGTGTTATCGCCACCTCTTTCTGCGGTACCAGCAGCTACATGTGTAGCATGGTCCTAACATGAGGTGCCACACAAGTGAAGACCATGCCCGCATAAGAAGGCAATCAAACTGCAACAAGTTCCAGTTGCCACCAAAGCTCCGAAACGACGAAGGTCGTCGTTGCACATGCGACAAAAGATGGCAACGAAGGAAGGTCATCGGCACCACCAAAATTCCAACTGGGGACACTCGGACAGTCCCACACTATCCTCATGCTCTACTGCCCCATCTGTGGTGGCAGAATTGGTCGGCAAATCATACTTGTCATTGCAGTCGAATCTGAAGGTCGAAGACTCCAGCCAGTTGCGACAACTGCCTAGCAGCATAGGACAATGACACCATCCTGCGCCCAAGCGGAGGACCGCCTCATTGGGATGCAGATGGTTGTCGTTGCTGCTCGGTTACCTGTAGATGGGATTGCGGCCACTGGTACCTCACCACTGAATATTCTCGGCTCAGTCAAAAACGCCACCGCCACCGCTGCGCAGCCATACCCTCTACCTCAAGTCATTGCTTATAGATAGCATCTCGCTGCCGAAGGCTACCAGAGTAGAGATCCCTCCACCGTTTCCTTCATCAACTAGTGTCGGGATTTAGCAGCGAGGTGAAGGGAGGACGGAGAGGTAGGAGATTGTGGCTGTGGGGAAGATAAGAAAGAAAAAGTTCCATTTGAACCCTATAAATGTTGCACGTCTGTCACCATGGCAATAATTGGCAATTGATTGAGAATGGGAAGTTGCAACTACTACGATTGATGAAACATACCTTTGAGTTCCAAGGAATATGCATATGAGTATCAGAAAAGTGCCTCCTAAAATTGGCAACATTATCCTCGTTGCATTGCTCTTTGTCCTTTTACCTTTTTAAATTGGGAGCACTTGCATCAAGCCTCGGTGGTTTACATTCCAAAAATGCTTTGACGAATGAGGCCTACTCGTTTTTGGAATAATGGAAAATTGCTTCAGAGTATAGTTGAGTCTTGAGACAACTTGAGAGTGTATCGGAGTTGACATTGTGGCTGTCCGTGTCAGAGTTGGGATGCCACAGTAACTGTTGACTAGGCTGGCTAGTGACTGAAACATTAAGCTATACATGGAGTAGTCAGACCTAGATACAATTTACGAGTAAACGGCAATGTGTGCTTCCGCTGTAAATGTCACTATGCGTAGTTTGGTACTCCCTCCGTCCTAAAAACAGTGTCGCTGACTTAGTACTAAAGTTGTATCGAATCAGCAACGCTTATATTGGACACAGGAAGTATTTATCTTCCTCATCTAACCACCTAATCACTTGTATCCAATGTAAAGGTCACCTTCATTGAAGTGTTTTTCTTCAAAGTCCCTCCTCATTTAAGCAGTATCTTAATATATATTTTTTGTAAATGAGACTATCAAGGTCTCTTCAGTTGGGGTAGTGGCGGGGCTTGGGTGACTTGGTGTCAAGGTCTTGGATACCGGGGCGGCGGCCCTGGTGGTAGTGGCACGACGCTCATGGGCAGAGCCCCTGCCTCGGTGCTGCCCAGTTGCGACGGCCATGTGGGCGGCGTGCTAGCCTGGGTGTGGCGCTCGGTGGTGGTGACTGTTGGCCGGGATGAAAATCTGCTCTATCTTCGGACGGACCTTTTTGAAGGCGTCATCGCGGCTCTCATTACCCGTCGTGTTGCTCCAGGGGAAACTCTTATCCTCGGATCGGGTGGTGGCGGCGCTCCGGTGTCGTATCCTTCCTGAAAGCGCCGCCTTGGAGCCCACGGTTCGTCATATGCGGTTTCACTTCTTCGCGGTGGCGTGTGCACTGTGGAAGCCCCCGGCTGCTCTTGTAGTGCTAGGAATTGTGTTGCTGTGCTCATCGCCTATGTATCATGCCTTGGGTGTGTGTGCGCGCGCGTGTGTTGTGGGAGTGTGCATTTGTACCGGGTGCTATTGATCACTGCTTTATATATAAAGCGGGGTGAAAGCCTTTTTCGGTAAATGAGACTGTCATGCAGACAAAAAACGAAAGATAAAACATATTAAAAGATAACGACTACTAGGCAACACATGAAAAATCACTATTTTCTTTTCTTTTTTACAGAATGTCATCACTATTTTGTTGAGCCATACATTTTACAGTAGTGTTAAATTCATAGATTTTCCTTCGAGAGCAGTTCGATGAGTCTAAAAATAGGATTTATTTCATCTGCCCTCTATCTCAGTAAGAGTAAAACTGTTCACGGAAGTTTGAATATCATTTCTGATTTGATCCATTTCAGCACTTCGTCGCACAAAGCAGGCAGGGCGATTGGGGGCTGTAAGTGTGGTGCTTCCGTTCTCTAGGACAAACACCACAGATGACATGAGCGGCCTATCGTCAGGGTTCTCTTGGACACACAATAGCGCTACATGGACGCAAAGTAAAACTTCATCGGGTGAAGTATCTATGATGGATGAGTCAGGCAACTCCTCAGTCTTGTCTTCCTTCCACATATTCCATGACTGAAATAACCAAGAACATCGATCATATCAATTTAAAATGTCTATGTCAAAAGATGCTTCAGATATTTGATGCACTTCTGGAAATGAAAGTTAAAGGAAGTCGTGTGTACTCACGTAAACTGTGAGGCTAGGGAATCCCATGGTTTGACTAATGGAGTTTCTCCTTATACCAGTTACAACCTCCAGTAGTAACACGCCAAAACTGTACACGTCGGACTTGGTAGAGAAGACTCCTTCCATTGCATACTCAGGAGCCATGTAGCCACTATTTTGATCATTTCAAGTGTAAGATTGAATTTATTGAAAAATTAATATGAGTTTTTTAGTGGGTACTCACTATGTTCCAACAATGCGTTGGGTATTTGCATTTTCTTCATTATCGCCAAAGATCCTCGCCATACCAAAATCAGCTATCTTGGGTTTCAAATTTGCACCGAGCAAAACATTTCCAGCTTTCAGATCTCTATGAATTATGGTGAACCTTGAGTCTTCGTGAAGATATAGAAGTCTCCTTGCAATCCCTTTGATTATACGGAATCTTGTCGCCCAGTCCAACATCAGTTTTCTTGACTCATCTAACAGAAGAAACAACTGTAATAAAAATGTTTTGAGTTGAATTAGAAATGATGGTTTGTTATTAGAATATGTACCAAAAAGGGTAGAATCTAAACTCTTATTAGGTAGATACTCGTATATCAGGAGTTTTTCATCTCCCTCGCTGCAACATCCAAGAAGTCGAACCAAGTTTCTATGTTGCAATTTGGCAATTAGAATCACTTCATTCCTAAATTCTTTTGTTCCTTGTCGAGAATCTCTACTTAGTCTCTTGATTGCAACTTCTTGACCACCTAACATTCCCTAGAGAAATGTAATGGAATCTTAGATTTAAATTTGCTATATGAAAAAATTAGCTCTCATGACTAGAATGAATATTAGGAAAGAGCATAGAGTTACCTTGTATACTTTACCAAAACCTCCCTTTCCAATCATGCAGGTTTCAGAGAAATCTTGGGTTGTGAGGGCAATTTCTTCTAGTTTTACGAATGGAAATGCTTGATCATAGTGAGGGTTTTCTTCTTCACATTCGTCAGAGATACCCATACCATCCGATCTTATCTTATTTGGATTTCTCCAATTTTTGTTCTTTCCTGTTCCCATAATGTTAAAAGTCACTTCCCCTCTAATTAGCACAACACAATAATAAGAAATAATATAGTTATATTTTACTTCATATAACTATTGAGGTATGCATAGTTTTCCCTAATTTGCAAACTCATGGAATTAGAGGAAATAATCCAGGAGGCGCGTCTACATAGTCCCCCCACCCACCCACCCACTCCCTTGGAACAAAAACCAGACACAGCCATAGTGACAGCAGCTGTGTGACAAGATGTTTCTCTTGTTTTTAACCTCTTTAACAAGCAATATCACCCTTTATTAGAAAAGGTGGTTGAAACCCCCAGCCTGAATATGGAAAGCGGCAAGACAACAATGTGATTTATCTAACATGTGGAATCCATATTATCTACTACTAGATTACATTTTATCATTAGATCACTCCAAACAGTAGCTGAACCATGCTCTAAACTATCTAAAATTTATTTGATCTCGTTTTATATATTCGACAGATTTTGAAGATTTTATAATCTAAGGATATATTGTGGTAGTAGATGACGTAGTCCAAGTTCGGCCGGGAAAATGTACTCTCTCATAATCTGGGCAAATATAACATTTTACTAAAAGGAGTATACTAAACATACCTCTGAATTTTAACCATGCAAGGGAGATGCATACGAGTACCAGAACACTAGAGCCTAAAATTGGCAGCACAATCCTCACTGCATTGCTCTTTATTCTTTTACCTGTGCAATAAATACATATACAAGAAAATATGATTTAACTATTTCTTGGTTGACTAAGAAATAAATTGTTCTAAGTCATCACTAACAGCCATTGAATTTTAACATCATATGAAGTACGAAAGGGACAAGAAGATCTTCATCCGAAGGCTATTAGTATGGACCGAGAAATGACTATTGCTAGCAACAAAGCAATGGTCACAGTGAATGATAGAGCTGGAAGCTTGTTATTGAAAACTAAACAAGTCATAGAAAGAGAGAAATGAAAAAACCAATAGGAATAAGAGGGAGAAATTAAGAACTGGTACCAGTTGTTGCATCCATGCTTGCACGCCGGAGATAGAGAGTCTCACCGCCGAGCTCCCCCACCTTTCCTGTGTCAACTAACTCCTCGTTCCACACCAAGCACCTCGTCACATCCCCTCCAGACCTGCTGCTGCTCAGGTTGGCAAACGCGTATGCCACACAGGAGCAATTGCGGCTGCACTCCTCCGCGCACTCCTCGAACTTAATCCTGCCCCCACCTATAAACAGAAACCTGTCAGGCGACTTCATCCCCGGCAAGGCCACGAAACCGTCACCACACCCTCGCAGTGCCTCCTTCCGTCGGCACCCTGCCGAGAATTTTCCACTGGTCCACTCCTCTGTGCTAGTCGGCTCAAAGCCATCAAGGCATTTGCATGTTGGCACGATGGGTGCCGCAGCCGTCTCGTCACAGTAGCCATACGGGCCGCAGTAACTGTAGCGGTCGCACTCAGCAGACGGAAACTTATAAAGGATAACCCATGTTGATGTCCTGCTGCTCCAGCTTTGGAGCTCATAGCCTCATACTGACCATATATAGTATGTTAGCACAAACCTGGTGCGTGGGGCGCCTTCAGAGAGACTATAAGTGACATATGTTTCATCGTCATTGTCGACGAAGGCCACTGGCATTCGTGACAGCCCCAAGTTGTAGTTGGTGTAGGCTCATCACTAGGTATCCTGTCCAGGGGGCGCTGCGAGCCACCAAGTGATCCCCGTCCCATAGGAATACTTGGAGGGATCTGTTCGGGTCGCTGCCATAGGAGAAGCGTGCCCCTCCGAGGGGACACCAGACAGCCGGTGGTGCCGCGTGTGCTATTCTTTATCTGTTGCTTCACGCCAGGGAGGAATGTGTCTGTGCCGTGGAAGCTCTGCCACTGCATAGTGCCATTTGACGACTGAATGACGAGATTGCCAGTGTTCAGAAGCACTGCCATCGATGTAGAAGATCCCAAGCCAGTGGCCACGTTGGTCGTCCAAAGGACACGACGGCCACCATTACCATTGGAGAGAACCAGATTAGAGGTATTGGTGAGGGAGACCATTGGTGGAGAGGAAGAGGTGTCGGTGGCCGGGGTTTCTCGGTTGGCGACCCACACGACCGTAAGCTCACGGATGCCGTTGTACCATATGCCTAGGTACAGACTGGACGTTGTTAAATTGGAGGGGTTGAAGAAGCCAAAGGCAAATCCACCATCATTGGAGACGATGGTGGCTTCCAGGGAGAGCGGCTCGCTGGGGACAAGCCGGTCCTCGGAAGCACTCAACTGCAGGAAGAGAAGGATCATGACAACGGTGCAGGTGGTGAGAGCCGGCCAATCCATGATCGGTCAGGCTAAAATCTTAGTGCTAATTAAGACCCAGCTAACTCTTGCTAGGCTAAGTGGAGATAAGTACATAGTTGTACTAGTCCTTGGTCTACAAGCAAGCGATGCCTAATTTGACTAAGCAGCATCCACGAGTGTTGGACTGCGGAAGGAGATGATTGAATAACGCAAAGTTCTTGTACTTCTGGTAGCTGAGAGTAGTTGAGAGTTGACATCTCAGCTGTCCACGTCGGGAGTTGGGATGCCACCGTCACTGCTGACTGGTCAGATTAGTGACTGGAACATTAGGTTACACGGACAGCTTTTGTCTATGGGAAACGTTTCACGACAGGGCACCGGCCGAAGCTTTGGCCGGTCGCGTCTATGCGTGAACGTACCAAGCGACTCACCTAGCGACACGTTGCGTCTTCTCCCTCCTGTTTCTCTTTTTCCCGTCGCTCGTCTCTTTCTCTTCCCGCTGCCATCGTCAGCATTCGCCGGCCAGAGGCCTCACAGGGCGCCACCGCCATTGGGAATCAGCCGATCCGTCTGCCCTCGGCCAGATCTGCTCGGACCCGACCACGTCTGAGCTGCAACCCACCACACGGAGCTGCAACCGTTGAACCTTTTTCCTCCAGGAACGGCACCGCGGCGATGATGGCCATGGGTAGGCGTGGGAGCTCGGCGGAGCAGCAACAAGTAGCTGTGAAAATGGTTGCAGCAAATTCCAACGCCGTTTGTAGCAAAACCAACTATGGTTGCAGCAAAACGACGTCATCTTCATCGCGGGATTCACAGCTAAGACAATTAGTTTGAGGATTTTTTCATTGCCGGTTATAGCTTTTGTAACCGCCGGTTGTAGCTTTTTGTTTGTCGTCCATGGCTTACGGCTCCACGGTTGAAGCTTTTTTCATCGCCGGATGAAGATTTTTTCATCGCCGGTTGTAGCTTTTCTTTAGTCGTACATAGTTTTCCGTCGTACGAGTTGAAACTTTTTTTCATAGCCGGTTAAAGCTTTTTTTGTCAGCGATTGTAGCTTTTTCCATCGTCGGTTGCAGCACCGGGCATCTCCCCTGACGCTCGATTTTTTTTGTTGCAAACTGGATATGAGCGTGCGGCAAGCACACCGGTGAGCTTCGGTCGTCGCCACCGGAGCTGCAACGGTGGCCATGGAAGCTACAACCGCAGGGGTGGGCTGTTGCATGGGGCGAAACCAGTGACGAGGACGGCCGCCGAGGACTGGGACCGGCGACCAGGGCGGCCGGGAAAGATGGCCGGCGAGGACGGCGACCAGGGACGAGGAGGGTAGGCGAGGGAGGGGCGGCGACGAGGGGGAACGCGTGCGGCCGGCGAGACGGGGTTCGCGAGAGGTAGACGACACTCGTTACGCGCTCGCGAGAGAAAGACGACGACCTGATTGGATAAGGATCCAACGGCTCGGGATGGGCCGATCTGGCGGCTAAGGTGCGACCGGCGCCTAGCATCGTTTGTCTATCAACACTTCAACAGTCACCATCATTCGGGACTCTTCTTATGCAAATGGAGCAGCAACAGTATATATATACTCCCTCCATTTTTATTTACTCCGCATATTAAAGTTGACTGAAGTCAAACTTCCTAAAGTTTGACCAAGTTTATAAAAAAATATATAAATATTTACCATAACAAATCTATATGATGTGAAAGTACATTAGATAATTAATCTAATGGTGTTGATTTGTTATTGTGTATGTTAATATTTTTGTCTATAAACTTTGTCAAAGTTTATAAAGTTTAACTTTGACCAGAGCTAATATGCGGAGTAAATAAAAACGGAGGGAGTACAAAGTGATCTTTGTGATATTTTAATATTTTATATAGGCAACGTGTCAGCCTATACTATATTTTGAAAAATACTCGCAGATGTTATCATGCTGAGATCAGTCGTGAAACATTACAAAAACAAATAGACAGCTAATCTTTCTCTAGGGGAACAGGCAGCTAATCATAATGCTCTTCAGGTAAATAAAAACGTCCTGCGCGGGTGAAATCCCCAAATCCCAGAGAAATCCTTCTCCCTCCTCCGCGTTCATTCCTCTTCCATCTATCTGGCTGGGTGGCTAGTTCACTTCTGCATATTCGATATGTCCCACTGCTGACTAGGACGGAAATGTGGGCTCCTTTCTGCCTAATGCTTACTTCGTCAAATCAGCCCAGAAGCTGCAGATCCACGTCAGTAAAATGCTTGTCATACACTAAATGTCACGCTCTAACTTTGTCAAACCCCGTTGTTCTAGCATGCTTATGTATATTTTTGAAACACCCGGCACAATATAGAGGCACACGCTGAACCACAACCCCCTCCCCACGCGCACAGCGCTTACGGAAGATTACAGTCATGAAAAGTGAATGTTAACAAAATCACCAAAGACGTATTAGGGTCGAGGGAATGTCACCTCCTGATGAAACAATAATGTACTGTACTTTAAGAAGACACATGGACCATCAGACCGGCGGAGGTTCAAGGGAGTGCTCATTTTTGGCGAGTGCTCATTTGTTGAACTAGGATTGGTGCTATTTCGTCCATAGTTGTTCGTTGATTTAGCTTAACTAACTCTGTCGTAGAAAGTATAAAATATTTTTCGCTTCATCAGTACACACACAAAATTTATGATAAAATAAATCTGAATTCAAGCACCAGTGCATCATGCTACATACAAATTAGCGGGGATAAAATAGAATTGTCACTCGCGTGGTAATTCCATCTAAATCAAGGAAGTTTGTAATATGTATTGTAGAAAAGAAATTTAGTAGTACAGAAATCGACCATAAAAGATATGCAGATCAATATTGTACAATAACATCAGTGAAGGGACTAACATCACAACCCCTTGTGCTGATGCGCATCGTGGCGCGTTGCAGCCTGAAAATGCCGACATTAATCAGTTTTGATTGCAATCTTGCTCCTTTGTGAACTGTCCTAGCACAGCCATGGTGCCGTCGTGCGGAAAAGATGGATATAAGATTAGAAACCACATCCGACTTCCAGGATTTGACGAGCAGACCTGTCACTAGTGGGCCGAATGAACAAGTACGTGGGTTTCACTCTTCAAGGTAAACACAAATGTACATTTCTAATAAGAAGGAAAGCAACTCCCTACCTAATTAATCCATTGAGTCATTTTGCTGTTATGTTGTCAGTTTGAAAGTTCATGATATTATCTAAGTTTTTTTTTCTTCCCATATGAGCAGGGCAACAAAATGAAATACAATAAAAATTTGGAAGATATTTCACTGGGAAAGGCGCTGCGACATGTCTAAATAAAATAATAGTTATTTCATCTACCCTCAATCTCAGTGAGAGTAAAACTGGTTCTGGAGTTCAGGATATCATCTCTAATTTGCTCCATTTCTGCACTTCGTCGTGTAAAGTAGGCAGGGCAAGTAGGGGGTGGAAGTGTGCTGCTTCCGTTCTCTAGGACGAACACAACGGACGACATGAGTGGCCTGTCATCTGGATTGTCCTGGACACACATGAGTGCTACATGGATGCAAATCAAAACTTCATCCAGTGAACAAGTATCCATGATATATGTGTCCACCAAATCCTCTGTCTTTCCTTCCCTCCACATATTCCATGACTGAAACAAGAAAAAGTATCAAAAAGAATCTTCAAAAACTTGATCTATTTCTAAATTTTGGAACTTCATAGAACTCTTGTGGGCACTTACATACACAATGAGGCTCGGGAAGCCCATGATGTGACTATTGGAGCTTCTTTTTATACCAGTCACAACCTCAAGTACTAGCACACCAAAGCTGTAGACATCGGACTTGGTGGAGAAGACACCTTCCATTGCATATTCTGGGGCCATGTATCCACTGTGTGACCATTGCATTCACATTATTAGAACTTGATTGCAAGTTTACATGGTCTATATAAGCTGAAAAGGTTACTCACTATGTTCCCACAACACGTTGGGTGCTTGCATCTTGTTGGTTATTGCCAAAGATCCTCGCCATACCGAAGTCTGCTATCTTCGGTTTCATCTCTGCATCTAGCAAAACATTTCCGGCTTTGAGATCCCTATGAATTATAGTTAGTCTTGAATCTTGGTGGAGATACAGAAGTCCCTTTGCAACCCCTTTGATTATATTAAACCGTGATGTCCAATCCAACATCATTCTTCTTGAATCATCTGTACATCAAATAAACGTGAATTGATTTGCTTTGGATTGTTTCGTGAAATTGTGGGTTGTTACTAAAATATGTACCAAAAAGGGTAGCATCTAAGCTTTTGTTAGGAAGATACTCATAGATCAGCAACTTTTCATCTCCCTCCCCACAACATCCGAGAAGTCGAACCAAGTTTCTGTGTTGTAATTTGGCAATTAAAATTACTTCATTCTTGAATTCCTTTGTTCCTTGTTGAGAATCACTACTTAGCCTCTTGACAGCAACTTCTTGCCCACCTAATAATACCTAAAAAGTTTAATGGGAAATTAGACCCTGTTTTTAAATATGAACAACTTTTGATTTTAGAATGAACTATCGGAATGTACCAAATGATCAAGTTACCTTGTAGACCTTTCCAAATCCTCCCTGTCCAATCATACATGTCTCAGAGAAATTGTTTGTTGCTAGAGAAATTTCCTCGAAACTTACAAATGGAAATTCATGATCATGTGGAGAGTTTCCTTCCCCTGGTTCATAAGAGGTACTTATACCATCAAATGTACGCGTCTTGTGTTTTCTCCACTTTGTGTTCTTGCCTGCTTGCAGAATGTTATAATTATTTCTCGTCTCGTGAGTGTATGATTGACATAAAAAGGAAATGTTATATTTCACCAGTAGAACATTCTCTTGTGGACTAGAAACCAAATCAAATAACTTGATAGGCGCTTATGTCAGCGTGGAAGATGGTATACCTGACAAAATGATGCCCGCCTAATGTCTAAATTGAGGTTGACGTGCTACAAGAACAACATTTTCTCCCTAGACACCTCCTCTCTAGTTTATGCCATCCTCTCCCCAAGCAAACATTTGAAGTTTTGAACACAAGTATCCTTGAGTTCATATTACCATGACGAGCTATTGTTCTAGATTGCCCATTGTGGTTATACGATTGACACACTGGCTAAGTCACACTCGAAACCACCTAATGGATTATTTGGTATTGTTCAGTGATTTATAAGATTTTTGTCCGATATTACAATACAATAGTATACAAACTTATAGTTCAGGGCCGAATGAACTTTCACATGAGGAAAAACTGTATACGTACCTTTGAATTTTAGCCATGCCACAAAAATGCATAGGACTGCCACAACAGCCGTTCCTAAAACTGCCAGTACAATGATAGCTGCAGTGCTCTTTGTCTTCTTACCTGTGCAATGCACAAATACCATAAAAAGGCAAGTGAATGATCTAATCATGAAAGTGTGTTGGTATAGACAAAATAACAAGAAATAGGGAGAAAATTTGGCACCAGATGCTGCATCTAAGCCTGCAAGCCGGAGATATAATGTGGTGCTGCCAAGTCCTTCGCCGAACTTCCCAGTGTCAATCAACTCCCCCGCCCACACCAAGCACCTTGTCACGTTTCCTCCAGACCTGCCACTGTCCAGGTTGGCGAATGCGTGCGCCACACAGGAGCAATTGCGGGTGCAGTGCGCCGCACACTCCTCCATTGTGCTCATGTTCCCTCCAGCAAACATGAACTTGTCTGGCGCTTTCATCTCCATCAAGGCCAAGAAGCCGTCACCGCATCCGTGCAATGCCTCCTTTCGCCGGCACCCTGCCGAGAACCTACCAGCTGCCCACTCATCAGTGCTTGCTGGCTCGAAGCCATCAAGGCACTTGCATGTCGGCATGGGCGTTGCTGTCTGGTCACAGTAGCCATACGGACCACAGAAGCCATACCGGTTGCACTCAAGGGATGGCCACTTGGCGAGGATAACCCATGATGAGGAATTGGTACTCCAGCTCTGGAGCTGGTAATCTCCAGAGTAGGTCACCACATACCTCGTGTGTGGCGCGCCAGCAGAGACTGTGTAAGTGGTGTAGATCTCCTCCTCGTTGTCGACGATGGCCATGTAGATGATGACGGACAAGCTGCCGTTAACCTGCTGGTATTGGTGCTTGCCTTTCACCAGGTACCCTGTCCATGGCCCTCTACGGGCCAGCGGGCGGGCCCCATCCCAGAGGAATAACTGGAGGAGCGTGTCCGGGTCGCCTCCGTAGGAGAAGCGCCCCGATGATGGGTCGTCGGGCCCCTTCCAGGACACCAGGCGGATGCCGGTGCCGCGCGTGGCATAGCTGATCCGTATCTTCATTTCAGGAAGGAACGTGTCGGTGAGGTGGTCGAAGCTCTGCCACAGCATGGTGCCATTCGGTGACCGGACGATGAGGTTGCCGGTGTTCTCAAGCACTGCTGCTGCTGCAATGGAGCTTGAGGCATCGGCCACATCAGTCATCCAAACGACACGGCCGCTGCTACCATCAGAGAGAACGAGGTTGGAGGTGTTGGTGAGGGAGAGTGTCGGCGCAGACGAAGTGCTGTTGGTGACGGACGTCTCCCTGTTGGCGACCCACACAACAGTGAGCTCCGGTATGCCGTTGTACCATATGCCCAAGTACAGGCTGGCCGGAGTGGAGTTGGAGGGGTTGAAGAAGCCCAAGGCGAAGGCACCGTCATCGGAGATGATGGTGGTGCCAGGGAAGAGCCGCTCACCAGGGACAAGCCGGTCGTCGGACGCCCGCAATGGCAGGAAGAGAATGATCAGGACCACAGTGTAGCAGGTGAGAGCGGGCCAATCCATGATCGATCAGGCCGAAATATTCTGCAGTACGTACGTGCTCTGGCAATGTACTAATGGTACCTTGTTCAGTACTTCTGTTGCTAATGCTGACATGCTGTTAAAAAGTGCAAAGTCTGGATCGATGCTTGGTCTTTACACGCAACAACGGATTAGTGTTAATTTCTTGACAAATTGGTGACCAGATCCAGCATTCACGTCAGATTGATAATGAAAGGGGTGACTGAAAAATGCAAAGCTTTGAATTCTGGTTCGAGTTGAGAGTGTCTTGGAGTTGACATTTCAGCTGTCCACGTCAGTGGCTTACGACCTTAGAATGGCAACGACCGGCGGTGTGAACTCAGCTGGTCAAACCACGGCGCACGGTATGAATCCAAACGTCGTTTTTCGAAAGGGTTTTACTATTCCTAAGGCGACTGAACACTCACAATGTTCGGTCGAACGTCCGATCCGTGCAATTGGAAGAAAAGGAAAACTTTGATCCAAGGGCTACCAACAGTTGACTGAGGATTAACTGTTTCCAAGTCGACTTGGACACTCATAAAGGAAATTAGTTTTACCGCCACGTGCTTCAAAAGACCATGGCGAAGGCACCAATTATCATCTGACAAAATTGTTGGTGATTGGTTGGGCACACACAACGACAGCACGAGTAGGAGGATGAATAACAGGGTGACAGTGACAAAGATGTCATGACAACTTCATGGGGCCATTTTAGACATGGTCAGAGTTAACATTATACCCGAGGGTTTCCCACATCATTTGTACGATAATATTGTTATTGGTGATACACACATGAATTGTGGTTGATAAATTATTGTTAGGGAAGTAGGGTGGTGTTGAAGAGCATATAGAAAGATATAATGTTAGAAATGTATGACACAACTTGTGGAAGAACATGAGTGTTCGAGAGAACATGGGGAAAAAATTGCATCCATCTACAACATAATTCGTGTAAGTCATGCGTATTGGAATGTCTTGTTCTAGTCCATGTAATATTTATAAATATCTTGACTGAGTGTTCTACCTTGCACAACTGACCAAATATCATAACAGAAGTATGACATCGATCATTGAACCAATCAATCATCAGGGCATCCTAGAAGTTACTTGCCCTAAGAAGTCTACATAACCACTTTGTACCATTATGGTTGGGTACAAGCCCAATCTTTGAAGGAGATCACCAACTAATCACGAGAGCATTGCCTAAAACTGGCCTTAAACGCGAGAATGTATTGATCCACATGATGTGATGGTTCCAAAGGGCAATTGTGTTCCATCCAAGACAACAGTTGTGCGGTTGGTACCCAAAGACAACCAACTGCCACGTCTCAGCGTAATATATAAACTTGGCCTACATGTTCCTTTTAAAGAAGGGAACCACCAAACGAGGAAGGCATCGCCACACGTGACAACGCTGATCCTGACCTTTATGATCGGGATGACTGTGTCGATCAGGTGATTTAAGTTTTTCCACAACGAGGTGTCATTTGGCAACCAGGCAATAAGGTTCTCAGTATTTCTGAGGACAATCGCCGCACCAATCAGTCCAAGGAGTGAACGACATTTCGGTGAACTGCCATGACAACTTCAGCAGACTATTCCAGACATTCGGGCAGACGAGTTGGATGGAAGTCTGGTCCAATTACCCATTTACCATGTGTTTGTGGATGTCATCTTATGCCTGGGTAAATGGGCAAGGGTGACCAGTGAGCCCTAAATTAGCACGGCCATTTAGCCCCAGGAACACTTCCCATATTTGTTGTGCACGATATAATTATACTTCTATGTCAGTTTATCTTTTTAAAAATTGACTATGTGACTATTCTCGATTAATCTCGGGGATTTTCCAAATTTTGCTTGATTGGAATGGAAACTACAGTTGTTCCGTTGTTGCTAAGTTGTCGTGCAAAGTGTTACGATGCTGGTGATGTGGGCATGCCCACTAGCAACGGGTATGGGTGACATTTTTGTGCCTGTCATGGGCCAGGGCCAGGGCCATGGGCATGTCTTACCTGTGCGGGCACAAGCATAAGACCCGGTGCATTATTGCTGATCCACGCGTAAACTGTAGCTGATAAATTGTTTTTAGGGAGTCGAAAGAGAACGAAAGGGTTAAAATGCTAGAAATATAGCTTGTTCCAATTCCAACTGCATATCAAGAGTGTTAGCAAAGTAGATGAAAAATTATGACAAGATGGAGATTGTGGGGTGAATGAAAAAAAAATCTGAAACAAAGGGAAAATTCATCGAAACTCCTAAAAATACTGGTGTTTGTGTAAAAAAAGTCAGAAACTGCATGTGGCACTAAAATAGCTTCAAGTAAAATTGACCCTGTGATTTACATTCTTTACCCAGAAACTGTTTAAGAAATAATGTTAATCTAGATCTAGCTGTTCTAATTTGTAGCTGTGAGACAAGAAACAATTCTGGAGTACACAAACTTGAGAACCCCTGCATAGTATTCAAATTTCCCCATACTAGAAAGCCATAACTGATTAATCAGAACAAGAATAATAAGAAATACCATGTTGACAAGAAAAATCAAGTGACTGCACAGATGCATGTACAAGTATATATTATTATGCAACTAAGTATAAGCTTCTCATGTTCAACCGATCATGCTATAAGAGAAAATGCAGGAGTGAGAAAACAAATTATGGAACTAAACAAGCAAGAATGAAATTACTGTACAACACATGAAAAGGAAACAAATATAATTCATCAAACGTTGCCATGAAAATAGAAGTAAGAAAATAGTGTTCTCAAATGATTTGTAGTGTGGTGCAGGAGTATTACAGTAGGATGAGCATGGCCGTGTCATCGTGTACCAGGCACAAGGGACAAAACAGTGTTTGTCCAGCCCCTTTCCTCCAAATTACTGAGGCATTTATCTTGCATTCTCTGGCACTAGAACATATAGAGTATGCCGACTTCACTGAATCAAAATTATATGGATAGGGGCGGAAGAGGTGGGATTCACCGTGTTTCTAGGGTTGTCACTGAACATTATAGGGATAAGATGTCATATAGAGAATCTGCTAGAATGAGTTTTCCTCCCATTTTGACGGTTTTTAGGCATAGGGATCCATATAGGGATTATGCTAGAGATGTTCTGATCCTCGTAGTTAATTTACAAGTATAGTCAGTACTCCCATCGAGTGACCGTTTGTTTGCCGGGTAGGTACATGAATAATCCCTCCCTCCACACAATTACACATGTTGGAAACATTACCAGTTTTTGAGAAGTCACCTAGCATCTAAAGCTTAGTTTGTACCACGAATCTGAGGAAAAATAGACCATTTATCCAGCTTCAGACGTAAGTAAGATGACCCTTCCTCTGGAACTGTAAAATGCAAGAAAAAGAGTGTGAGATTGGTGGGGGTAATAATGGCATAGCTTCGTGTAAGAAAAGGCAGGGGGTGATCCTCCTTTTCTATAAAAAAATATGCAAGAAAGGATTGTAAATGTACTTGTATGGACAGCTTACATGGATTGAACATGAATGGCTCCACTGAAAATCATGATAGAAAATCCGAATCTGGGTAAAGCAAAGCCTTTCTCGGTCATTACAAGGCAGAGCAGCCCAAGTGGGTGGGTGACCCGGAAGGACGAGCAGGACTACAAAGCCTGCATTCCTTATAAGGCGGGAAGTTTGCCAAACAGCGGGAGATCCATTGGCATAAGCATAGTGATATATTCTCGGTCAGATCACGTTATCGTTGTGCACACCACCAAACCGCAGAACCGTCGGTGTTGTAGTAGCTCTGCCACTAGGCCTCGGCATTTCGTCGAACAGCTTCTGGGCAATACCACCAGCCCGCCGCCGCTGCTGGTCAGAACTGATACGAGGCTGCTGCTCACCCGAGGATAGTGACATATTTTCAGTTGGATCAAGTCATCCTTCCGCAGAAGTACCAAACCGCAGAACACTAGGTGCTATAGATAACTCTGCCACGAGGCATGGGCATTTCGTCGAACAGCTGCCGGGCAATACCACCTGCCAGCCGCTGCTGGGCAGA
The DNA here is from genome assembly GCF_056163025.1 of Triticum urartu. Classification (NCBI taxonomy): domain Eukaryota; kingdom Viridiplantae; phylum Streptophyta; class Magnoliopsida; order Poales; family Poaceae; genus Triticum; species Triticum urartu. The sequence goes on from NC_141877.1 coordinate 536,943,452, forward strand.
GCTGACACGAGGCTGCTCCTCCCCCAGTCTCCGTGCCGCTGGACGACCCGCGAGGACTGCCGCGTCATCTGCTGATGCCCGGAGGGAGTGGACTGGAGGAAGTAGGGGGCCGGGCGACGGAGCGAGGCGAGGAACGGCTGCGAAGCCGTCGGAGGAGGGCGTGGGCGAGGAGCGAGCCTTTATTTTTCATGAGCCACGGGCCGGCATGAAATGTTACGTGGCCAGATTCTTTCCGGCCATTTATGGGCCGCTTCGTCTCTCGTCCTCGAACCGCTTCGTTCCCAGCCCATGACAAAAGTAAAGCAAGTGACCAGGCCAGCGGTGACTCCCACTGCCGGCAGGGGTGATAAAAAACCTCCTAAAAAAAAGCCTCCTCTAAAAAAACTGGAAAAGCTGATCTAGGATTAAGCTTTTAAATAGCGGCCGCTCTCCATACTGCGGCCACCATGTCAGTTATCATGATGCGGGCATAATAATATCAGTTGCCAGACCGCTGTATCTGCAATATTGCCTGCTATATAAATGCTATTATTGTATTGTGTAATCTACATTTGTGTAAATGTGCCTTGCTTATATGTTTCGAGGACCAAATATTGTTTCAGTTATAGTTTATATTCCTATATAAATGATGATTGCTCAAAGGAAATCTCATATTTTTGTCAACTGTCTAGAAATGTACACAATAATCTCTAATTTATGAGTGTTTATATGTGCGGACATAGCGCTTCACATGTGTACTCTAAAAAGAATAATATGATCGAACTCCAGGGTGCATCAAGTGTTCCAGTCCGATCATAATATCAGTTGCCTTCTATTGTAATTCTAGCACATAGATTTTTTGGTTCTGTAGGCGGTTCATCCTTGAGTGGTCGAACTCCTCCATGTCAAAATTGTTCTCCCCTATCGTCCTGCATCAAAGTTGCCACAGCATGGTTGCAATTGAGGTCATAAGCCCAGACCAACGCATTAAGTGTTGTAGATTTCAGTTATGCTCATATTGTCTTAGCTCCACGTAGATGCCAACATCTGTCATCTGGAGGTCACGGATTCACACTAAACAGTATGTGTTACCTGTGTAGGTCTTCAGATCATATTGTTTGGGCCCTTAAATTGGACAACACATATTACACTCATCATACATAAACAACTTACTGATCAATCATGAAAATATCATGACAAATGATGATAAATAGAATAACAAACTGAATCTCACCAATCCCCTACATCTCCCACGCCTATGGGGGATTACTCGCACATGAGCGAAAGTTACCAAATAACTCAAAGATCAAACAAGGGAAAATCATCTCAATAATATCACAAAGATCCGCAATAAGATGAGTGATTAAACAAGTTTCGATCACAGAGTGAATACAAATAGAGTTACAAACCCTAATTTCACAAGTTGGTGATGTTTGCGATGAATGAACTAAGGTTGGAGCGGAAGAGAAGGAATGGATCTTTGGGAGTCATTCTTTTGTGGCCCTCTTCTCTCTCTATTCTGGTGGTTGTGGCAGCGACTTCCCTCTATATTGCTATGCCTCCCCTTCACGAAAATTGTTTGTGGACCTCTTCGCTCTCCGTTCTGGTGCCTATGGTGAATGTTCTCCAAAAAGGAAAGTTGCTCTATTTGACAACATTTGCTACTATCTTGATTGGTTTCCCTTAAAATGAAGTTTTCTTCTTTCTTAAAGGAATAGTGTTAAAACAATTACAAGAATTAACGAAATCCTTTTGAAAACCCAATGAAAATACCCTTACAAAAGTGACAAAATATTGAGCCATCAACTCCTCCAAATTTAAATCTTGCTTGTCCTCGAGCAATTAAAAAAATATAAAGAAAGTATTCGCAAAAAAACAATGAAGAATGAAAAGGAGATTGATAAATGAGTAAAGGGTTTACCTTCTCATAAATGTGTAATATATATGTTTGCGATGTTTTCCATCATCGTAATTCATTTATGTCAATCGTGTGCATTGTAATGTAGACGATTCATAGTAGGTAAACGTGTGTGTTTTGCGTGTTCTCGCACATTGGTTGTACAATCAAATTGTGTGATTGGTATCGCACTCGTCTCTCTTCTGTAAATCGTTCCCGATGAATCAGTCGCCGCACATAGTTTAACAGTAGGATGTGCAATAACTGGGGCTTAATAGCATCATTTTGCACTACTGTCTTACACCAATTTAACAACATGGTGTTGGCTGAGAAGGGGGGGGGGGGGGGGGGGGCGATCACTGAGGCCGCCGCCGAGGCAATGGAGTTCAAGGCATTCAGGTTTCACCGATAGTTCAAACTTTATGTAAGCTAAAATTATACACAGCAGAGCGGAAACAAAAGGGACTTCCTACAAGGCCTAGATGTGCCACGTGAAGTCAGTTCATGTTTATGACCGTTATGGAAATGAAAGGGCCATTGAGTTTAAAAGATGCTTCCTTGAGATACAAATTGGTTGTTGTCAAATCCGTCGTCCTAATTTAGTATAAAAGCATGGATTCTGGACCTGCACCTTTTTTACATGTAAACACAAAAACATTGCAAGAAGCATAGACAAGAACACCACTACCTAATCACTTGTATCCAATGTCACCTTCATCGAAGTTTTTTTTTCTTCAGAGTCCTTTTTGTCAAGTAGTGTCTTAATTTCCACACACACACACACACACACACACACACACACACACACACACACACACACACACACAAAGTAGTGTCTTAATATTTTTCTTTTCTATTTTGTAACTGAGACTGCTATCTGGAGTTCTAGAACCAGAATACAAAACACATTCCAACATAATGATTCCTGGGCAACAGGTGATACATTGCTTATTTTTGGAATGTTACATCGCTATTTTGCTGAGCCATACATTTTACCAAAGTGTTTGATTCATCAACTTTTTTTTCCTTCAAGACCATTTTATACATCTAAACCTGAAAATTATCATTTCATCGCCCCTCTACCATCACTAAGAGTAAAACTGTTCGCGAAAGTCCGAATGTCATTTTTTATATTACTAACTTCAGCACTTTGTCGTGCAAAGTAGGCGGGGCGACTGGGGGCTGTAAGTGTGGTAATTCTATTCTCTAGGATGAACACAACAGATGACATAAGCGGCCTATCATCTGGGTTCTCCTGGACACACAAGAGTGCTACATGGACGCAAAGCAAAACTTCGACCGGTGAAGTATTTACGATACATGAGTCTAGCAGTTCCTCGGTCTTCGCTTCACTGGTAGAAAAAGGGCCTGTTGTCCCGGTTCGTAAGGGCCTTTAGTCCCGGTTCCTGAACCGGGACTAAAGTGTCGGTACTAATACCCTGTCCCTTTAGTCCCGGTTCAATCCAGAACCGGGACTGATGGGCCTCCACGTGGCCTGTGCGCGGAGCCCAGGCAGGAGACCCTTTGGTCCCGGTTGGTGGCACCAACCGGGACCAATAGGCATCCACGCGTCAGCATTTCTGTGGCTGGGGTTTTTGTTTTTTTTTTGAAGGGGGGGGGGGGGGGTTGGGGGTTTTGGGGGGTTAATTTAGGTGTTTCATATATTGTGTTAGCTAACTATAATTAATAGAGAGAAGTGTCCTCTCTTATGTCCGTGCTTGGTCGACGCTACGTACTATACATACGTATAGAGAGGACTAGACACGCTAGCTAGCTAGTAAGAAAACGAAGGAAACAGAAGATCGTCATGAACATATATGCATACAGAGAGAAGTGATATCGACCACCTCTCCTTCTCCGAGAGATTGGTCGAACAACAAGTTCTCGTATATCTATCCGACACTACCGGCTACATATATACAATAATTATCTCTTACAAATATAATCATACGGACTCATGGTCCACATAGTATTCCCCGTCTTCAGCGATCACGTGGTCAAGAAATAATGCCGCCAATTCCTCTTGAATTGCTCGCATGCGAGCTGGTGCTAGGAGTTCATCCCGCTTCCGAAACATCTAATTTGAAGAAGGGGGTCAATACATATATATATGAATGAATGAAACTCAACACAAATGATGGTAATAAAATAAAATTGTGAATGTTGTTATTTACGTACTTCATATTGTTCGTCAGAGTACCCGCCCCGCTCACAGATCGTGTGGCGGATGGACTCGCAGATGTAGTATCCACAGAAATCATTCCCTTGTTCCTGCCACAACCACTTTACAAGAAATAGAGGTCAATCAAACTGATAAGCAAGAATGCTAAATGATATTGATGAAACTAGCGCTTGAATCACTAGGAGATGCGCGAAACATGCTACTATAGTACTTACTTTCGGGTGTCTAAATTCCAGCTCCTTCGGCAGTCCCGGAACTTTTCTGGTGAATTTTCTCCAAACCCTGCCGGACAAAGAAAACAATTACTTGATATCAGGAAATAAACAAAGTTGCTGATATGGTGGGTAATGATCGATTTAACTTACTTCTTGAGGATTTCAGTCATGTCCGCATACTCATGGGGATCTTTTCGTTTAGTGTCCAAGACGGTTACTACTCCCTGCTCAAGCCTAATCTCTAGGAGAATATAGTGGAAACTGCACACGCATGCATAACTCATCAATTACATTACTATAACCTGGACTAATATATAACGGAAACCGAATATGCACAAGACAGTAACACTCACTTGAAGTTGTAAGGAAAGAGTATTATATCTTTGTTTTCATTTTTTTTGAATGATCGTAGCAAGTTGGCCTCGGTATCTTCGGAACGATGTTCAACCTCAGTTGCATCTATGAGATATGTGTTAACGAACCCAATATCACCGATTTGTCTTTTCTTCAATTCGGCGATCTTCAATCTGCATAATATAGTGAGGATAATTATAAATGCATGCAATGAAAGAGATGAGCTATATAGAGAGACTTAATGACAGAAGTAGTAGTACTTACAGACAGTAGCAGGTGATCGTTGTTTTATCGAGGGCCAATTGATTGAAAAACTGATAGAACTCCTCAAATGGAATAGGCAACAGTTCAATTCCAACGAGGTCATGCTCCGGTTTAACTCTCGCATACAAAGTACTCCTCCCACCAGACTCTCTGCAGATTTTCAAGTACCAATCATGTAAGCATCATCGTTGTTAAAGATTTTTCATCTTTGACGAGAGGCTTCCCGTACTCGTATCTGTGTATCTACACCTCCATGGGATCATAATGTACATCGTCGAGCAGGTAATCGTCAACATTGCCATAACCGGGCACCATCCTCGGATCGACGATGTCGCTAGGCACCTTGAGCGGGGGCACGATTGCTTCGCTTGTTCGCCGAGCTGGGCAATTTGTTTCCCAGCTGCTCGTCGTTCTTTCAGCCTTTGATCACTGACTGTACTTCCCGACCGCTCCGCTTCGGCCCATGTCTTTGCAATAATGCGCTCATAGTTGCCTTTCGGCGGAGACTTGGGTGGTTTTGCCAGGGCAGCCAGAGTGCGCTTCACTTTCACCGGATCTACCTTCTCCTCCGGAGGTGGATGTCTCTTTGCTTTCAACCCTTGAAACCAGTCATCCACTTCGGTTCGCGCGATCTTCGCGTTCTCCTCCGGGGTCCTCTCGTATGGTAACTTCTGTGGACTCTTCAGAGAAGGACCGAATCTGTATGTCCTCCCGCCTCTGGTTGTACTGCTAGACGCCGGCCGAGCAGACGAAGCGGTTATCTTCTTTACTTGCTTACGAGGCGGAGGAGAAGGACTATGACGCGCCGGAGCAGCTGCCGGAGCAGTGGCGGGTCTCTTCCTCCCTTGCTGACGAGGCGGAGAAGGAGGAGGCTGGCTGCTCGGGCGCGCCGGCGCAGGCGGAGTGCCGCCACGCGCCAGAGAAGGAGCCGGCCGAGGGCCCTGATCGTCACTCGCCGGAGGAGGAGGCGATGGAGGAGGCGGAGTGCCCTGACTCGCCGGAGGAGGAGGAGGAGGAGGCGGAGGCGTCCAGTTCGGAAGGTTGATGAGCTCCTTCCGCCATAGGCATGGAGTCTTCAGAGCAGACCCCAGCCGAGTCTCCCCTTCACCGGTAGGGTGGTCAAGCTGGAGGTCCTCAAATCCCTCCGTTATTTCATCCACCATCACCCTAGCATATCCTTCTGGAATCGGCCGACAGTGAAAAGTTGCGCCGGGTTCAGTAGGATAAACAGAGCCAACAGCCGCCTTGACCTTCAAATTCATCCATTGCGTCATAAGGTGGCAATTTTGAGACTCCGTGATAGCATCCACGGGATAGCTGGCAGGAGCCGTCAAGGCATGCTCCGGCTGAAGCAGCTCGGTGGAAGCCACGCTGCTTCTGCGCTGAGATGGCGGGGTAGCTTCGGGGGAAGCTTCGGCAGTACGTTTGCTGCGATTTGCTTCTCGTTCCTCTATCGCGTCTATCCTTGGTTGCAGCGCCTGCATTTGGGTCTGCTGCACTTTTTTCCTCCTCTCATGGGATTTGTAACCGCCTGCGTCCAGAAACCCAACCTTCCACGAAATGGAGCCTGGCATGCCTCGTGTCCGTCCAGGGTGCTCAGGATTCCCGAGGGCCATTGTGAGCTCGTCGTTCTCTCTGTCTGGAAGGTGCTTCGATATACTGCTTAAGCTTCCTGACTGGTATGTCCATTTGATCGTTCGTCCAAATGCACTTCCCTGTTACAGGGTCCAAGGTTCCGCCAGCCCCGAAGAACCAAGTCCGGCAACGGTCTGGCCAGCTAATTGTCTCTGGTTCGATCCCTTTATCAACCAGATCATTCTCAGTCTTGGCCCACTTAGTCCGGGCTACGAGGTAGCCACCTGACCCCGTGAGATGGTGAAGCTTCTTCTTCGCAGCATTTTGCTTGTTTGTCGCCGACATCTTCTTACTCTTTTCTGATGTCTTGTGGGACACAAATGCGGGCCAGTGATCTCTGATCTTCTCATATCTGCCCTTGAATTCTGGTGTCTCATTATTTTCGACAAACTTATTCAGCTCTTTCTTCCACCTCCTGAATAGTTCTGCCATCCTCTTAAGAGCAAAAGACTTGATTAATTGCTCTTTAACTGGGTTCTCTGTATTATCCTCTAGCGGTAGGGTGAAATTTGACTTTAGCTCAGTCCAAAGATCATTTTTCTGCATATCATTGACATAAGACACCTCAGGGTCTTCTGTAGCCGGCTTAAACCATTGTTGGATGCTTATCGGGATCTTGTCCCTAACCAGAACCCCGCACTAAGCAACAAATGCGTTCTTTGTTCGGATGGGTTCAATCGGTTGGCCGTGGGGCGCGATTGCTATGATCTCAAACTTTTCATCCGAGCTCAACTTTTTCTTCGGGCCTCGTCTCTTTACCGAAGTTGTGCTCGATCCGGAGGGCTAGAAAAAAGAACAAAGACTTAATTAATATGTGTACATACCAAAACAATGAATGCATCAATCAGCTAGTCAGCACATGCTTAACTAATATATATACCTGGCCGGACTCGGTTCAGTCACCGGAGCCGTCATCACGGTCTCCTTCTTGCACCGGCATTGGGTCACCGGAGCCGTCCTCATGTTCTTCTTCTTGCACCGGCATTAGGTCACCGTAGCCAGCTTCTTCACCCTCTCCTTCCAGACCATCGGTGTCGTTGAGAAACAACGAGACGGCATCACTTCCTTCTGCGATTATGTCCCTCAACAACGCTTCTTTTGCTTCGTCTCGGGCGGTGTCCATAGTTTCTACAAATATTTACAACATGGCAATTATTATTCAAACATGACAGATGGATATATTAGTGCCAAACGTAGAACTAGCTACCTAATCATAGTAAGGAATCATATATATTAATTAGTGGCCTCGACGCTGCTTCTCTAGGGTTTGGGGTGGCCTCGACAACGCTTCAAGGGTTTGGGGTGGCCTCGAGAACGCTTCAAGGAGGGGGTAATATCGACCCCCCCACGTGTTGAAGCTATCGGGAGGGGGTATATATCAACAACGACGACACTACATCTATATGTCCCTCGGCGACCCTCGTTCCCGATAAAAAAAGAGGAAGAAGAAGAAAAAAAAAGAGGAGAAGAAAGAATAGAGGAGAAGAACTCCTCTATTCTTTCTTCTCCTCTTTTTTTTCTTCCTCTTCTTTTTTTATCCTCTTCTTCCTCTCATGTTCGAGAGGATCGCCGAGGGGTCGGGAGGTTGCCTAGTGTCAAAGGATTCAACAAAACCATGTCTTCATCATTAGGCGAAAGTAACAGGTGCATGATGGTACGAAGCTCTCCAAAGTTATTTTGGAACGGAGTCCTCGATAGGATAATTCGCTTTTTGGTACAAAGTTCAGCAAGAACCTTCCAAATATCGTTATTTGGAAGGCCTTTGCTGAAATTCATACAAAAAGGCAAATTATCCTATCCGGGACACCATTCCAAAATAACTTTGGAGGACTTCGTCATGCCCTGGTTACTTCCGGCTAATGATGAAGCCATGGATTTCTTCAATACTTTGACACTAGGAAATCTCTCTCTCGACCCCTCGGCGATCCTCGACCCCTCGAACCCTCGACGACCCTGGAACCCTCGACCCCTCGGCGATCGTCTTCTTCCTCTCATGTTTGAGAGGATCGCCGAGGGATCGGGAGGTTGCCTAGTGTCAAAGGATTCAACAAAACCATGTCTTCATCATTAGGCGAAAGTAACAGGTGCATGATGGTACGAAGCTCTCCAAAGTTATTTTGGAACGGAGTCCTAGATAGGATAATTCGCTTTTTGTACAAAGTTCAGCAAGAACCTTCCAAATATCGTTATTTGGAAGGCCTTTGCTGAAATTCATACAAAAAGGCAAATTATCCTATCCGGGACACCATTCCAAAATAACTTTGGAGGACTTCGTCATGCCCTGGTTACTTCCGGCTAATGATGAAGCCATGGATTTCTTCAATACTTTGACACTAGGAAACCTCTCTCGACCCCTCGGCGATCCTCGACCCCTCGAACCCTCGACGACCCTGGAACCCTCGACCCCTAGACGACCCTGGAACCCTCGACCCTAGATCCCTCGACCCTCTACCCTAGTTCCCGACCCTCGACCCCTCGGCGATCCTCGATAAGAAGAAGAAGAAGAAGAAGAAGAAGAAGAAGAAGAAGAAGAAGAAGAAGAAGAAGAAGAAGAAGAAGAAGAAAGAGGAGAAGAAAGAGGAGAAGATCGAAGAAAAAAAGAAGAAAAAAAAGAGAGAAGAAGAAAGGAATAGTGGAGAAGAAGAGAAAATAGAATATTCTATTTTCTCTTCTTCTCCACTATTCCTTTCTTCTTCTCCTCTTCTTTTTCTTCTTCTTATTTATTTCTCCTCTTCTTCCTCTCCTCTTCTTCTTTCTTTCATCTTCTTATTTTCTTTCTTTCCTATACTTCTTTTCCTTCCTTCTTAATATCACTTAGCAAATTTTGCAACGATAGAGAGGGGGTGCTCCCGTGGTCTAAAATCCGTCTAGGCATGATAGAAAATTCTGAAAAAAATACATCTATGATCCCTCAACGTCCCCGCCTCTCTCATGAACAAAAAAAATATGTGAATTAAAAAAACATCATGTTCTATGAACAAAAAAACATCATATTTCGTCCACATTCGTGCATACATCATATATGTGATCATCTATGAAAAAAAATCATCATATTCTATAAAAAAATCATTACATATATATATATAAACAAGCATATGTATATATAAAAAACAATCATATATATGAAAAAAATTGCAAAGGGAGGGCGCCGGCGGCCGGACCAAGCTGAGGAGGCGGGCAGGGGCGCAGGCGACGGCGAAGGCGGGCCGGGGCGGCGCGCGTCGGGGCAGGGGCGCGGGCGACGGCGACAGGGGCGGGCCAGGGCGGCGCACGTCGGGGTAGGGGCGGGCGGCGACGGCGAGTCCGTGGCAGGGGCTCGGGGCGCGGGGCGGCACGCGCGAGTAGGGGAGCTCGAGGCGACGGCGGGGGCGGCGAGGGCGCTGGCGCGCGGGGGCGGGACGGGGCAGGGGCAGGGCGACGGCGACGAGGAGCGGGCGGCGATGGCGAGCACGGGGCAGGGGCGCGGGGCGACGGCGACGGAGAGCACGGGCAGCCTGGCGGCGTCGGGGGCAAATGGTCAATGAGAAACTGAAAATTTCCTAAGTCCTGCTTATATACACAGAGTATTGGTTTTGGTTCGTGGCACCAACCGGGACCAATGCCCCCCTTTAGTCCCGGTTGGTGCCACCAACCGGGACCAAAGGCCGCACCAACCGGGACCAATGGTATTGTGCTGCCCCGCGCCCAAAAGTTTAGTCCCACCTCGCTAGTTGAGAGGGCTCGGGAGTGGTTTATAAGCGCTGCTGCGCCCACCCTCCCGAGCTCCTCTCAACTGCAGGCTTTCGGGCCTAATCTGTCACTGCAATGCCTGTGGGCCTATTGGGCCTGCTGCGGGCCTGAATCCTGGCCCATGGTAGGGTTTCTAGTCGTATTCAGGCCGTGGTGGCCCAGTAGGTGGCATTTTTTTGTTTTTTTCTTGATTTATTTATTTTTCTTTTGTTTTTTGCTTTATTTTTTAATTCTTTATGCTTTTAGTTTTAGAAAAATTATAAACTTTTTGTTAATGCCATTAGTTTTTAAATTTGAAAACACTTTTTTGGTTTTTTTGTTTTCTTTGTTGCTTTATTTATTTTTTTTTGTGATTAACTTTACTATAAAAATAGTTTTTCCTATTTTTTTGATTTGTTTTTTGCATTATTTATTTTCTTTTGTTTTTTGCTTTAATTTTAATTCTGTTTGCTTTTAGGTTAGAAAAATTATAAACTTTCTGTTAGTGCCATTAGTTTTAGAAAAATTATAAACTTTCTGTTAGTGCCATTAGTTTTCAAATTTGAAAACACTTTTTAAGTTTTTTTGTTTTCTTTGTTGCTTTATTTATTTTATTTTGTGATTAACTTTACTATAAAAATAGTTTTTTCCTATTTTTTTTATTTTTTTTGCATTGTTTATTTTCTTTTGTTTTTTGCTTTAATTTTTAATTCCGTTTGCTTTTAGGTTAACAAAATTATAAACTTTCTATTTGTGCCATTAATTTTAGAAAAATTATAAACTTTCTGTTAGTGCCATTAGTTTTCAAATTTGAAAACACTTTTTTAGTTTTTTTTCTTTGTTGCTTTATTTATTTTATTTTGTGATTAACTTTACTATAAAAATAGTTTTTTCCTGTTTTTTTGATTTGTTTTTTGCATTATTTATTTTCTTTTGTTTTTTGCTTTAATTTTTAATTCTGTTTGCTTTTAGGTTTGCAAAATTATAAACTTTCTGTTAGTGCCATTAGTTTTAGAAAAATTATAAACTTTCTGTTAGTGCCATTAGTTTTTAAATTTGAATAGTTAAAATTTGAATTCTTTGAAAATTGTTTGAATCACAAGTTTGTGATTAACTTACTAAAAAAATGAGAATAGATGCGCTTATAGAGAAAACTTGATGCACTTCGTGTACAAAATGGACAATCACTTTTAAATGAACTCTGAAAAAGTTGAAAGTTGGGATGGTATCATAATTTCACCCACATAGCATGTGCATGTACAAAACGGACAATGGTAGCATGTTCGTGTGTTACAAAGTTGGCATGGTATCATCATAATAGTTGCGGGAGAAAGTGTTCACTTTTTCTTCGCTTGTGTCATTTGCTTATTGCGCCGTAACCATGGATAATCTTCATTGTTTATCAGGATGCTTGGGTCAGCCTTGACATTGAAGGGAGGAATTTCATGAAACTTTTCATAATCTTCAGACATGTCTGTCTTGCCGTCCACTCCTAGGATGTCCCTTTTTCCTAAAAGAACTATGTGGCGCTTTGGCTCATCGTATGATGTATTCGCTTCCTTATGTTTTCTTTTTCTCGGTTTGGTAGACATGTCCTTCACATAGATAACATGTGCCACATTATTGGCTAGGACGAACGGTTCGTCAGTGTACCCAAGATTTTTCAGATCCACTGTTGTCATTCCGTACTGTGGGTCTACCTGTACCCTGCCGCCTAACAGATTGACCTATTTGCACTTAAACAAAGGGACCTTAAAATCAGGTCCGTAGTCAAGTTCCCATATGTCCACTATGTAACCATAATATGTGTCATTTCCGCTCTCGGTTGCTGCATCAAAGCGGACACCGATGTTTTGGTTGGTGCTCTTTTGATCTTGGGCGATTGTGTAAAATGTATTCCCATTTATCTCGTATCCTTTGTAAGTCAATACAGTCAAAGATGGTCCCCTGGACAACAAGTACAACTCATCACAAACAGTGTTGTCACCTCTGAGACGTGTTTCCAAGCAACTGCTGAAAGTCCTGATGTGTTCACATGTAATCCAGTCGTCGCACTGCTTCAGGTGTTTAGAGCGCAGACTGTTCTTGTGTTCATCGACATACGGGGTCACCAAGGTAGAGTTCTGTAGAACTGTGTAGTGTGCTTGAGACCAAGAATATCCGTCCCTGCATATTATTGAGTCTCTTCCAAGAGTGCCTTTTCCAGTCAGTCTCCCCTCATACCGCGATTTAGGAAGACCTATCTTCTTAAGGCCAGGAATGAAGTCAACACAAAACCCGATAACATCCTCTGTTTGATGGCCCATGGAGATGCTTCCTTCTGGCCAAGCGCGGTTACGGACATATTTCTTTAGGACTCCCATGAACCTCTCAAAGGGGAACATATTGTGTAGAAATACGGGCCCCAGAATGACAATCTCGTCGACTAGATGAACTAGGACGTGCGTCATGATATTGAAGAAGGATGGTGGGAACACCAGCTCGAAACTGACAAGACATTGCGCCACATCACTCCTTAGCCTTGGTACGATTTCTGGATCGATCACCTTCTGAGAGATTGCATTGAGGCATGCACATAGCTTCACAATGGCTAATCGGACGTTTTCCGGTAGAAGCCCCCTCAATGCAACCGGAAGCAGTTGCGTCATAATCACGTGGCAGTCATGAGACTTTAGGTTCTGAAACTTTTTCTCTGGCATATTTATTATTCCCTTTATATTCGACGAGAAGCCAGTCGTGACCTTCATACTGAGCAGGCATTCAAAGAAGATTTCTTTCTCTTCTTTCGTAAGAGCGTAGCTGGCAGGACCTTTATACTGCTTCGGAGGCATGCCGTCTTTTTCGTGCAAACGTTGCAGGTCCTCCCGTGCCTCAGGTGTATCTTTTGTCTTCCCATACACGCCCAAGAAGCCTAGCAGGTTCACGCAAAGGTTCTTCGTCACGTGCATCACGTCGATTGAGGAGCGGACCTCTAGGTCTTTCCAGTAGGGTAGGTCCCAAAATATAGATTTCTTCTTCCACATGGGTGCGTGTCCCTCAGCGTCATTCGGAACAGCTAGTCCACCGGGACCCTTTCTAAAGATTACGTAGTGTAAATCATTGACCATAGCAAGCACGTGATCCCCGGTGCGCATGGCGGGCTTCTTCCGGTGATCTGCCTCGCCTTTGAAATGCTTGCCTTTCTTTCGACATTGATGGTTGGTCGGAAGAAATCGACGATGGCCCAGGTACACATTCTTCCTGCATTTGTTCAGGTATATACTTTCAGTGTCATCTAAACAGTGCGTGCATGCGTGGTATTCTTTGTTTGTCTGTCCTGAAAGGTTACTGAGAGCGGGCCAATCATTGATGGTCACGAACAGCGATGCCTTAAGGTTAAATTCCTCCTATCTGTGCTCATCCCACGTACGTACACCGTTTTCATTCCACAGCTGTAGAAGTTCTTCAACTAATGGCCTTAGGTACACATCAATTTCGTTGTCGGGTTGCTTAGGGCCTTGGATGAGAACTGGCATCATAATGAACTTCCGCTTCATGCACATCCAAGGAGGAAGGTTATACATACATAGAGTCACGGGCCAGGTGCTGTGATTGCTGCTCTGCTCCCCGAAAGGATTAATGCCATCCGCGCTTAAAGCAAACCATACATTCCTTGGGTCCTTTGCAAACTCATCCCAGTACTTTCTCTCGATTTTTCTCCACTGCGACCCGTCAGCGGGTGCTCTCAACTTCCCATCTTTCTTTCGGTTCTCACTGTGCCATCGCATCAACTTGGCATGCTCTTCGTTTTTGAACAGACGTTTCAACCGTGGTATTATAGGAGCATACCACATCACCTTCGTAGGAACCCTCTTCCTGGGGGGCTCGCCGTCAACATCACCAGGGTCATCTCGTCTGATCTTATACCGCAATGCACCGCATACCGGGCATGCGTTCAGATCCTTGTATGCACCACGGTAGAGGATGCAGTCATTAGGGCATGCATGTATCTTCTCCACCTCCAATCCTAGAGGGCATACGACCTTCTTTGCTGTGTATGTACTATCGGGCAATTCGTTATCCTTTGGAAGCTTCTTCAATATTTTAAGTAGCTTCTCAAATTCTTTGTCAGCCACAGCATTCTCTGCCTTCCACTGCAGCAATTCCAGTACGGTACCGAGCTTTGTGTTGCCATCTTCGCAATTGGGGTATAACCCTTTTTTGTGATCCTCCAACATGCGATCGAACTTCAGCTTCTCCTTTTGACTTTCGCATTGCGTCCTTGCATCGACAATGACCCGGCGGAGATCATCATCATCGGGCACATCGTCTGGTTCCTCTTGATCTTCAGTAGCTTCACCCGTTGCAGCATCATTGGGCACATCGTCTGGTTCCTCTTGATCTTCACCAGCTCCCCCCGTTGCAGCATCACCGTATTCAGGGGGCACATAGTTGTCATCGTAGTCTTCTTCTTCGCCGTCTTCCATCATAACCCCTATTTCTCCATGCCTCGTCCAAACATTATAGTGTGGCATGAAATCCTTGTAAAGCAGGTGGGAGTGAAGGATTTTCTGTTTAGAGTAAGACCTCGTATTCCCACATTCAATGCATGGACAACACATAAAACCATTCTGCTTGTTTGCCTCAGCCGCATCGAGAAACTCATGCACGCCCTTAATGTACTCGCGGGTGTGTCTGTCACCGTACATCCATTGCCGGTTCATCTGCGTGCATTATATATAATTAAGTGTCCAAATTAATAGAAGTTCATCATCACATTAAAACCAAAGTGCATACATAGTTCTCATCTAACAACATATAGCTCTCCAGAGCATCTAATTAATTAAACCATACATTGAAACTATGTAAAACATTTCAATGCGAAAACAAATGCGATCATAATCGCAACCAAGGTAACAATTGATCCAACAGCATAATGATACCAAGCCTCGGTATGAATGGCATATTTTCTAATCTTTCTAATCTTCAAGCGCATTGCATCCATCTTGATCTTGTGATCATCGACGACATCCGCAACATGCAACTCCAATATCATCTTCTCCTCCTCAATTTTTTTTATTTTTTCCTTCAACAAATTGTTTTCTTCTTCAACTAAATTTAACCTCTCGACAATAGGGTCGGTTGGCATTTCCGATTCACATACATCCTAGATAAATAAAATCTATGTCACGTTGGTCGGCATAATTTTCATAAACAATAAATGAACCAATAGTTATAAAGATAATATACATACCACATCCGAATCATAGAAAGGACGAGGGCCGACGGGGGCGGATACCAAAACCATCGCACTATATAAGATGCAATAATAAATGTAAGAAAATGATACAAGTATCTATCTAAACATACAAGTAAGAATATTTTTCCTTTCAGAAAGAAGATAAGAACAAGAGGCTCACCACGGTGGTGTCGGTGATGAGATCGGCGCAGGTGATCGACGGCGGTGAAGACGGGGACGGGGCGTGACGGACCACTAAATCTAGACAAATCTCGAGGAAAATGGAGCTTGGAGGTCGAGCTTCGAGAGGAGAAAGCTTAAGTAGTGTGGCTCGGGCATTCCATCGAACACCTCATGTGCATAGGAGGTGAGCTAGAGCACCACAAAGCCCTCTCCCCCTCGGCCAGAGAAAAATAGAGCACTGGGGTGCTCTACTCGCGAGCGAGGGGTATATATAGGCACCTCATTGGTCCCGGTTGGTGACATCAGCCGGGACTAAAGGGGAGCCTTTGGTCCCGGTTCAAGCCACGAACCGGGACCAATGGTGGTGGGCCAGGAGCGAGGCCCATTGGTTCCGGTTCATCCCACCAACCGGGACCAAAAGGTCCAGATGAACCGGGACCAATGGCCCACGTGGCCCGGCCGGCCCCCTGGGCTCACGAACCGGGACCAATGCCCACATTGGTCCCGGTTCTGGACTGAACCGGGACTAATGGGCTGACCCGGCCTGAACCAAAGCCATGTTTTCTACTAGTGCTTCCTTCCACATATTCCATGACTGAAAAACCAAGAATGTCATATTAGTATTCCTATTCATATTGTGTTTAAAACTAAAAACGCTTTGGAAATTTAATCCATGTTTAGAAGTAAAACTTGACTTTTAAGTCTTGTATGTACTCACATAAACTGTGAGGCTAGGGAATCCCATGGTTTGACTAATGGAGTTTCTCCTTATGCCAGTTACAACCTCCAGCAGTAACACACCAAAACTATAGACATCAGACTTGGTAGAGAAGACGCCTTCCATTGCATACTCAGGAGCCATGTAGCCACTATTTGAGCAATTCAATTGTAAGCGGTATCTGATAAAAGTTCAATCTAAAAGATCAATATGATTTTTCTTCCAATGGATACTCACTATGTTCCAACAACACATTGGGTATTTGCATTTTGCTGGTTATCACCAAAGATTCTAGCCATACCAAAATCTGCTATCTTGGGTTTAAAATTGGCATCTAGCAAAATATTTCCAACTTTGAGATCTCTATGAATTATGGTGAACCTTGAATCTTCATGAAGATACATTAGTCCCCTTGCAACCCCTTTGATTATACTAAATCGTGTCTCCCAGTCCAACAACAATTTTCTTGAGTCATCTAAAAAACAAATGTAAGCAAATAAATGTTTTGACTTGTCTTAGGAAATCATGGTTTGTTATTAGAATACGTACCAAAAAGGGTAGCATCTAAGCTCTTATTAGGAAGATACTCATATATTAGGAGCTTTTCATCTCCCTCACCGCAACATCCAAGAAGTCGAACCAAGTTTCTGTGTTGCAATTTGGCAATCAGAATCACTTCGTTTCTAAATTCATTTGTTCCTTGTTGAGAATCTCTACTTAGCCTCTTGATTGCAACTTCTTGACCACCTACCATTCCCTAGAGAATATAATGTGAATATTAGATTTGACTGGCGATATGAAATAGGTAGCTCTTCTTATTAGAACAAATATTAGGAAACTATCTATTCAATGAGTTACCTTGTATACTTTACCAAAGCCTCCTTGTCCAATCATGCTCAGAGAAATTGTCGGTTGCCAGCACAATTTCTTCTAATCTTACAAATGGAAATTCCTGATCATGGGGAGGATTTTCTTCTCCCAATTCATTAGAGGTATTCATACCATCCAAACTTATCTTATTTCGATTTCTCCATTTTTTGTTCTTGCCTGCTCCCACAATGTTAATAGTCGCTTCCCTTCTAATAAGCATATCACATACACAACAAAAGAAAAAAGTTATATTTGAAACCTGACTATTAATGTCGGTATACCATTCCCCAATTTATGAACTCATGGAAGCAAATGAAATAACCCCCGATGTGTCCCTACCACCATGTGGCAGAGTGTACATTCAGCTAAGCTAACCCCTTCAACACCAAGTATCTCCGAGCAGCGATTGCAATGATATGGAAAGAAACAAGACAGCAACCCCTATGATCAACGTGACCCATTCTGTGTGTATGCGCGCGCGCACACACACACAAAGTGCAATGGCTCTGGCGGACATGGTGTACGAATGATCGATTGCAATAGGGCAACAGAAGTATGTGGTTTCTCTAACATGAGGACTCCATCTTATTTGGTACTAGATCGTACGTTATCATTGCATCACTCCTCAGGGTAGTTAAACTATGCTATAAGCCATCTAAGAAGTTATTTGTTCTCGTTTTATATACTCAGGGGATTTATAAGATTCTGTAGTCTAAGGGTATATTATTATTATGGTAGTACATGATGCAGTCCAAGTTTTGGTGGTGAGACTTACACTCCCATAAGGTGGTCAAATATAACGTTTTACTTTCCCCGCAAAAAAATATATGACGGTTTACTTAGCAGGGTCAAGGAAACGTACCTTTGAATTTTAACCATGCAAGGAAGACGCAGATGAGTACCATAACACTAGAGCTTAAAACTGGCAATACAATCCTCACTGTTTTTCTCTTTGCTCTTCTACCTATGCAAGAAATACATACACAGTAAAAAAACATTTTTGTTGCTTTATGTATAAAGCAGGGCAAAAGCCTATTTTGAGAGCAATAAGTATTTCTAAGTCATGTAACAACCATCTTAACTTAAAGATCAGATTGTGGAACTACAAAAGGGACGAGAAGATCATGATCATACAACTACTAATATATTAACTGACTGTCACAAAAATGGATGATGAAACTAGAAGCATGTTATTGAAAAGAAAGAAAGTTGTAGAATGATAGACAAATAACAAAGCTAGATCTGATACCAGTTGCTGCATCCATGCGTGCATGCCGGAGATAAAGTGTCTCACCGCCAAGCTCCCCTATCTTTCCTATGTCAGCCAACTCCCCATTCCACACCAAGCATCTCGTCACGTCTCCTCCAGACCTGCCAGTGCTCAGGTTGCTGAACGTGTATGCCACGCACGAGCAATTGCGGCTGCACTCTGCACTCTGCTGTGCACTCCTCGAACGTACTCATGTCCCCGCCCACGGAAGAAAACATGTCAGGTGACTTCATCCCCGGCAAGGCTAAGAAGCCGTCACTGCATCGCGGCGCCTTCTTCCTTTGGCACCCTGCCGGGAATCTGCCTGCAGTCCACTCCTCCGTGTTAGTCGGCTCAAAGCCGTCGAGACACTTGCATGCTGGCACGGCAGGCGTGGTGGATGTCTCATCGCAGTATCCATTTGGGCCACAGTAATTGTAGCGGTTGCATTCAGCAGACGGCCACTTCCAAAGGACAGCCCACGCTGATGACTTGTTGTTGGCTTTGGCTCATCACTAGGCACCCTGTCCATGGGGCGCTGCGAGACACCGAGTGCTCCCCGTCCCATAGGAATACTTGTAGGGATCTGTTCGGGTCACTGCCATAGGAGAAGCGCCCCAACGAAGGGTCGTTAGGGCCTTTCCAGGATACCAGATGCTCAGCGGTGCCATGTGTGCTATTTTTTATCGGTAGCTTCATGCCCGGGAGGAATGTGTCAGTGTGGTGGCCGAAGCTCTGCCACAACATGGTGCCATTTGACAACCGAATAACGAGGTTGCCAGTGTTCAGAAGCACTGCCGTTGAGGTAGATGAGCCCACGGCGGTGGCCACGTTGGTCGTTGTCCAAAGGACACGGCGGCCACCATTACCATCGAAGAGAACCAGATTAGAGGTGTTGGTGAGGGAGAACGTTGGTGGAGAGGAAGTGGTGTTGGTGGCTGGGGTTTCTCGATTGGCGACCCACACGACTGTGAGCTCGGGGATGCCGGTGTACCATATGCCTAGGTACAGGCTGGTCGGAGTGGAGTTGGAGGGGCTGAAGAAGCCCAAGGCGAATCCACCATCATCGGAGAGGATGAAGTTACCTGGGGACAGCGCCCTGCCAGGGACAAGCCGATCGTCGGAAGCACTCAACGGTAGGAAGATAAGGATTGTGACCGCCGTGAAGCTGGTGAGAGTGAGAGCCGGCCAATCCATTGATCGATCAGGCCAAGATCTTAGTACTAATGAAGGTGGCTAACTGGGAGTAAGTAGATAGTTGTACCAGTCCTTGGTCTACAAGCAAGCGATGCTCTGACGAACCGAGCAGCGACGAATGTTTGATCGCGGAATCAGATGATTTTCTAATGCAGTGTTCTTGGAATTCTGGTAGATTGACTTCCAATTTTCCAAGTGGTCAAGAGTTGACATGTCAGCTGTCCACCTCTGAGTTGGGATGCGACCTTCACTGCTGACTGATCAGAAACTCAGAATAGTGACTGAAACATTAAGCTATATAAACGGATAGCTATTGTGTATCAACACTTCAACAGTCACCTCCACTCCTGACTGTTCTTTGCAATTGTAGCAGGTAACGTGTCAGCCTGTACTGCGTCATGCCACCAATTGTATAACAATCTCTTTTGAAAAATCCTCGCAGATGTTATCACAGTGAGATCAGTCGTGAAACATTACAAAAACGAATGAACGTTGTGGAATGTCTGATTTACAAACAAATCCCAGAGAAATCCTTCTCCCTCATCCGCATTCATTCCTCTTCAACATCGTCTCCCGTCAATGTGCTTTCAGCTTGGGGGATTCAAATCTGGGTAAGGCAAAGCCTTCCCGGTCATCACAAGGCAGAGCAGCCCAGAAGTCCTGGTTGCTGATGGTTCCGGCAAACAGACAGCACACATTTCTCCTCTTGTTGATTGATAACTGAAACTGATTGATAACTACAGGCACTACCATTTCTGAATGTCCGTTCTGCAGATTCCTTCTTTTCTCTTCGCCACTGAATCGTCCCTTGCTGTGTGGTACTACTCTGCTTGACCGTTAATCTGCGGATACTGATAGTACACATTCACCGTGATGCAACCGAAGGGGAGGAATTCCCAACCTCTCACGTCAAGTGATGCACCATATATATATATATATATATATATATATATATATATATATATATATATATATATATATATATATATATATATATATATATATATATATTATCTCGCTTCCTCGCCAACCTTGCAGGGAAGATAACAGCAACAAAAAGATCTGCTCCAGATGCAGCCAGCTGCCTTTTGATCGTCCTAGCAATCACGACCGTATCCAAGGTTACCTCACCTTCCTATGCCCGAAAAATATCCAACAGGAGCTGTGCCGCGCCTGAGAGGGTGGCGCGCCTCTCCTTCAAACTGGCATGACAAGAAGATCTGCCCCGGATAACAGAGTGGCCACAACAAGAAGATCTGCCCCGGATGCGGCCAGCTGCCTTTTGATCGTCCTACCAATCACCAACATATCCATGGTGACGACAACGAGGTACGCGATCGATCCAACAAGGAACAAGCAATCACAGCACAATAACGACACCGAAATTTGTTAACGAGGTTCGGCGAACTTGCCTACTCCCCGGGGCAATTATTACGGGCGCTTCTCCCCAAAATATCGTAACACCGGCCACCCGGGCGCTAGCACAAGCCGCCAGCACCCCCTTGCGAGCCTGTCGCTATCTAGTCGTCATGGGTTACAACCTGGGGCGCCTCCTCATATATAAGAGGCCAAGGATACAACGTGTCCGACTCCGACACTACAAGTATCCTACCCACACTACAACATCAAGTCCAAGCGTAACCCAACTAGTACAAAATATTCGACACAAACACAACAAACTCCACCTTGGCGAATATTCTCCACCACCTTGAATTTGTCCATGCGTCAAACTTCCATGTACTCCGGACTTGTGTTGTCTTCTTCGTAGCTTACTGAGAGCTATTCGACGAGTCTGCCCCAGACCCGCCGCCGCCGTGAGACCTCGCTGCTACTCCCGCAACTCTAGTCTCCGTGACTCCACCTACAATAGTGCTTCCTTGCAGCTTGTAAAGATGCGAAGCCGTCCTTGTTCCAATCATCACGGTCACCTCATCTTCCATGATTCTCATGGTCTTCCTATCCCGATCACAACGGAATACCATACCACCATCATGAAGAACACCAAGCGAAATTAGATTTCTCCTTAGCCCTGGCACATGCCTGACTCCCCGAAGCATCCGCTCAACTCCGTCAAACATCTTGATTTTGATGTCACCTACCCCAGCAACACGATAACCTGTGTCATCGCCCACATAGGCTAAACCAAACTCACCAGACTTGTACGAAGAGAACCACTCCCTGTTGGGTGTAGCATGAAAAGAGCAAGCTGAATCCAACATCCACGCTTCATTTTTGGTTGACCGCCTGTCTGATACTATGAGAACATCACTACTGCTGTCTGAGTCATCACCATGAGTTGCCTTATTAGCACTGGCCCCACCATTGAGTTCAGGTAACTCTTACGTGTGACATCCAATATGTGAGTTGTTCACTTTTTTGCAAGGTCAGCTGCAGTGTAGGTCCGGTTGTCTCAGGAGATTTGTTATGGAAAAAAAGGAGGACCGAGTTCTCGTGTACGACACAGACAAGAGGCAGATCGATTCAGCGGAAGAAAAATCCATCAAGCCATCGGGAGCAGGGAGCACTACTTGTGTAGAAAATTGGCAAAGCAAGCCAGCATTGGAATTGGTGCCAGGGAGCAATCACGTGAAGACTAAAGCAACTTTTTCCGATTTGCAGCAGTACACAAGTACTTGGGGATCACGGAAAGAAGCTCGGATGATTTTTTTTCACAGGGTTAGTCATACAAAGAACCATGCCGTCATCGGATAAGTTTGAGGTGGAGAAGTTCGATGAAACTGAAAGCTTTGGGTTATGCCAGACAAGGCTGAAAGATTTGTTGGCACAACAGGGATGCTTGAAGACGTTGTTGCAGGAAGCCAAGCCAGCTAAGATGGAGGCGGATGACTGGGAGGAGTTACAGTTGAAAGCAGCCGGGACTATACGGTTGTGTCTGTCGGACCAGGTTATTTATCATGTGATGGATGAGAATTTGCCGAAGAAGATCTGGGAGAAGCTGGAAAGTCAGTTTATGTCCAAGACTGCGACGACCAAGGTGTATCTGAAACAAAAGTTGTATGGGATGAGGATGCAGGAGGGGTCAGATCTTGTGGAGTATATGAACGCATTTAATCAAGTCGTGACGGATCTAGCACGCTTGGGTGCGACGGTTGACGACGAGGATAGGGCAATTCTGCTTCTTTGTTCATTGCCATCATCCTATGACCATTTGATCACTACGTTGACGCACAGCAAGGAGACCGTCAAGAATGAGGATATTACTGCGGCATTGCTATCTTATGATATGAGAAAGAAGAACACGATGGAAGTCTTTCATGGTGAAGGTTTGCTAGTCAAGGGTGAGCAGTGGCGGAAGAGATATGAGGCTGAGAAGAACAAGAAAAAAAAGAATATACAGTGTCACAAGTGTAAGCAGTTTTGGAATTGTGTCGAATATAGTGTACGAGATAGGTTACAGTTGGATTTGTAGTTGTATTGTGTTTAGATAGGATATGGAGTCGTGTCCTAATATAGGACACTTGTATCCTAGGCCTCTCATATATAGCGGGGCTAGACACACGATGTAACCTATGCCAACATAATAGCACAGGCACACAAGGAGGAGCCGGCGCGTGTGCCGGCGCCCGGGTGACCGTGTGCGGTATTGTGACGGTGTCACGGGGAGGAGCGCCCGTAGTCAGGCCCCGGGGATGTAGCCATGTCGGTGAACCTCGTTAACAAATCTCGGTGCCGTGCCTCGTGTGATTACTTGGTCTTCGGATGATCAACGGTATGCCTCGAATTTATTCTAACAAGTGGTATCATGAGCTAGGTTGTTCGGAGGCTGCGGATTGTTGATCTGAAGGAAGAATCGAGTTTGAGATGCAGCCGGGTGCGGCGAGAACCGCGGCGTGGTTCTCGGCAAGATTGAAGAAAGCATATCAGTAAAAAGCACGTGTACGTGCAGCAAGCTTGACGTGTGGCGATGGATCAAAAGGATCAATCGGGCGAGCGTACAGCGGTCACAAACGCGGAAGCGGCGGCAGCGAAAGTGCGCTTCAGAAGGCGGCAGCGATGCATCGATTGGGATTGTGCAGCTACGCCAGGTCGTGGAGCGGCCAGATGATGGCAGCGCTCAGGAAGCCGGCACGAAAGGTAGCGTACGAGATTCTGTTTTGGAACAAAAAATCAGGACCGAGTCCGAAAGGAGCCGTGTTCTCCTCGTCTCTGTTGCGGAGACCTGCACGCTGGTTAATAGGAGCGGCAGCAGCCGGCAAAGGAGACAAAGACACGAGAGGCAGCAGATCAATTTGGCCAGGGAAATAATCCATTACGTTGGCATCCATCGGAATTGGCAGGAGGCGTTGACTTTGGCAAAGCAAGCTAAGCATGGGAAGTTGAAGCCAAGGGAGCATCACGTGAAGGCCAAAGAAATATTTGGTTTCGTTAAATAGTACGTGAAGGTCTTGATTGTGTACTTGGGACATCTCATGGGAAGCTCGGATAATTTTTTACAGGTAAGCCATACAAAGAACTATGGCGCCATCGGGTACTAGGTTTGAGGTGGAGAAGTTTACGGAACTAAAAACCTTGGGTTATGGTAGACAAGGATGAAAATTTGTTGGCACGACAGGGATGCTTGAAGGCGTTGCGGGAAGTCAAGTCAGCTAAGATGGAAGTATCATGTGATGGATTAGAATTTGCCGAAGAAGATTTGCGAGCCTGGGTCGGGCTGGACTATCTGACGGATCGACTGGATGTCGGTTGGTACAGAAGACGGTGGTGGAATCGGCGACGACGACATAGGGGCGTGATGCTGATGTGACCGACTTCTGGGCGTGGAAACACGTGGTGCAAATGCCCGAGGCTTGTGCGGCTTCGACAAGACTATGACGCGGGGTTGATTCAAGACAGTGCGCACATGAGAGATTGAAGTCGACGGGGAGCGAGGGTGGACTGATCATCTACCATGGAGTCATGTTGAAGGTGGAGCTGGATTGAGGGGCTACGGTGTAAGGATTCAGAGAATCGAAGCCTATTCAGCAATGGGGAAAAGCGAGTGACACGCAGTTCGGACTGGAGCCCAATGGTCTGATGAAAGCGTGAAACTCGTCATCAGTCGGTGACGATCGGTGGTACTCTGCAGTGGGGGTTGAGTGGTGTGGTTTCGCGACCCTTGAGACTCGACCGGGACAGCGGAGGCTCGACGCGGTAATAGCGGCGAGGCGTGCGGTACACACGGGGCATGAAAACGGGCCAGGGCTCTGGTGGTCATACATGTTGTGAGACAACTGCGAATTTGACTTGGGATGACTACAAGCAACGGTGAAATTCCTTCAAGTTTCGGACAAGCGGTCAAGAAAGGAGCGGTGATGTTGAGTTCGATCAGGTAACTCTTATGTGTGACACCCAATATGTGAGTTGTTCACTTTCACGCAGGTCAGTGATCGGTGTGTGATGATGTTGACGGATACTCTGGAAGTTGGGAACACAGACTAGAGTAAAGAGGAACTTAATTTTGCTCGAGTGTTGACTGTGGTCAGGAAAATGAGGGACTACAAGTTGCAGGCGGAGTCACATCGAGTCTTTGGAGTAGCAGCGGTACTCACGGGATAAGCTCAAGTCCAATGTACATGGAAGTTTGACGCATTGACTAATCTAGAATGGTGGAGAATATTCGCCAAGGTGGAGTTTGTTGGAATTGTGTCGAATATAGTGTACGAGATAGGTTACAGTTGGACTTGTAGTTGTATTGTGTTTAGATAGGATATGGAGTCGTGTCCTAATAGGACACTTGTATTCTAAGTCTCTCATATATAGCGGGGCTAGACACACGATGTAACCTATGCCAACATAATAGCACAGGCACGCAAGGAGGAGCCGGCGCGTGTGCCGGCGCCTGGGTGGCCGTGTGCGGTACTGTGACGGTGTCACGGGGAGGAGCGTCCGTAGTCAGGCCCCGGGGATGTAGCCATATCAATGAACCTCGTTAACAAATCTTGATGCCATGCCTCATATGATTGCTTGATTCTCGGATGATCAACGGTATGTCTTGAATTTATTCTAACAACCATCTTCCTACGCCGGAGATACATCCAACGGGAGCTGTGCCGCGCCTGAGAGGGCGGCGCTGCTCTCCTTCAAAGTTCAAACTGGCATAACAAGTGACCCTGCTAAACGCCTGGGCTCCTGGAGAGACCATGACTGCTGCCAGTGGAGCGGTATTACGTGTGACAACCAGACATGTCACGTAGTTAAGCTCAATCTCCGCAATGTCTTCATCGAAGACGATGAGAATTTTATTTGTTTTTTAAAGGATATGAGAATTTTATTTGGTGTGTGTCTCTTGGGGATCTTTTATTATTGAATAAAGGGGTACATCCACTAAAAAAATAAAAGGCCCATCTTCAGTCAAAAGAAAAAGGTTGCTACCGTGAAAACATTCAGTCTGATTTTCCATCCTCTCTTGAGCCAGACACGAGCTATACACTGTAGCGATCGATTTTTTGGTTTTCAGCCGGGGTTTTAAAATACTGAAGATTTTTACAAATTTTGAGATGTGAACAACTTTTTACAATTTTGATCTTTTTCTGAAAAACATGAACATTTCTAAAATTCCAAAAGATTTTAAAAAAATTAAACATTCTTCACAAAAAAATGAAATTTCTGAAGTTTTTTTAAAAAGAAAACAAGGAAAAATGTAAAAGGCCAGACAGGAACCTTCCAGAAGGTTCCCAAAACCAGGATTGCTATAGCAGGTACTAGCTAGCTAATGGGCCAGCCCAACTCACCTTGGCTTGACGCCTCCTGTGAATCGCGAGCAATTTGATGTAGTGAGCGTCAAATAGGGTTCGCCCCTCCCTCCCTCCCTCCACACAATCAAGAGAAAGATGATTACATATGTTGGAAACTTGAGCAGATTTTGAGAACTCACTTAGCATTAAAGCTTAGTTTATACTACTTTATAGAAACAGTCTAAGGGAAAACAGGCCATCTGTCCAGCTTCAAACGTACGTGAGATGACCCTTCCTCTGCGATTGTTTGCAAGAAAAAAATGAGTGTGATAGAGGGAAAACAATTGCATGCCTTCATGGAAGAAAGGGCTAGAATGGTTCAACTGAAAATGAAGATAGAAGATTCAAGGCAGCGCAACCCAAGTCCTGATTGCTCATGGTTCCGACAATACACAACACACATTTCTTCCTCTTGTTCATTGATCACTGAAACTGATTGATAGCTACAGGCACTAATATTTCTGAATGTCCGTTGTGCAGATTAAATCTTTCCTTTTCACGACATAATCGTCCCCTTCGTGTTACTACTCTTACTTGACCCTTCGTTCGGCGGATACTGTGTGGACGCATTCACTGCGATGCGACTGAAGGAGAGGAATTTCCAACCTCTCGCGTCAAGCAATAAACCGTATACATTCCCTGGGCTTCCGTTTTAGCCTTGCACAGAAATAACACAATGGCCACAGCAACACGATCTGCCTCGGGTGCAGCCAGCTGCCTTCTAATCGTCCTAGCAGCCACCACCATGTCCATGGCCACCTCCTCTTCCTATGTCGGAGAAACATCCAACAGGAGCTGCATCGCGGCTGAGAGGGCGGCGCTGCTCTCCTTCAAAACCGGCATGACAAGTGACCCTGCAAAACGACTGGACTCCTGGAGAGGCCATGACTGCTGCCAGTGGAGCGGGGTCACTTGCGACAACAAGACAGGCCACGTCGTCAAGCTCAGCCTCCGCAATGCCATCATCAACGACGACAAGAATTTTGTTTGGTGCATGCCTCATGGGGAATCCGGCGGATTGGAGGGGAAGATAAGTTCTTCTTTGCTTGCTTTACAACACTTGAAGCATCTTGATCTAAGTGGAAACAACCTCGGGGGGGTAGGTGTGACCATACCAAAATTCTTAGGCTCCATCAAGAGCTTGACATATCTGAACCTTGCTTGCATGAATTTCGATGAGGGAGTGCCACCTCAGCTTGGTAACCTCTCTAGGTTGCTCCACCTTAACCTTGAGGCCACTGTTTTCTCTGATACTCTTTTGCATTCTGATGACATATCATGGTTATCTCGCCTTGGTTTACTAAGATCCCTTGACATGAGTGGAGTGAACCTCAGCACTATTCCTGATTGGGTTCGGGTGGTCACCCTTCTTCCTTCTCTGGAAGTCCTTCAACTCAGTCAATGTGGACTCAGTTTACAACATGAACCCAGACTGCATTCAAATCTGAGTTCACTTCAGGTGCTTGATCTATATAGCAACAGAATTGATACGTTGAATCCAACCTACTGGTTCTGGGATGTCCTCATCATCAAGGAACTTGACCTTTCAAGTAACAAAATAGTTGGCCAACTTCCAGATGCAATCGGAAACATGACATCTCTTCAGACACTGAGGCTAGGTGACAATTACCTCTCAGGTGTAAAATCCGAACTGTTCAAAAACTCGTGCAACCTCAGCTGGCTAGAGCTATGGTCAAATGAGATCGACCAGGATATGTCAGATTTTATGGAGGGGTTTCCGGCGTGTACAAAGAGTAAATTGCGGTCCTTAGATCTGTCTGCTACCAACCTTACTGGCAGGATTCCAAGCAGTATTAAACAGTGGGAAAATTTAACTGATCTTCAACTCTCTGATAATAGGCTTGTGGGGTCAATACCTTTGGGAATTGGCAAGATGACTAATCTACGGTCATTGATTCTAAACAACAACCAGTTGAATGGTTCTGCATCAGAGGAACATTTTGCAAGTCTAGTGTACTTGATGGAACTGAGTTTATCTCACAACCCTGTACACATCACTATCAGCTCAAACTGGATCCCCACATTTAACCTGGAAGTGGCTAATTTTGCAAGTACCAAAATGGGACCTCATTTTCCATTGTGGCTTGAAGGACAGAAGGATATTTTCGAACTTGACATTTCAGCTGCAGGCATAGTTGATCTTGTCCCTGATTGGTTTTGGACTGTATTCTCCAATGTCAGCTATGTAAATATCTCTTGTAATCAAATAAGTGGTCGGCTGCCAGCAACACTGGAATTTATGACTTCTGCACAAATGCTTGACCTCAACTCAAATGGCTTCACAGGTTTGCTGCCACTGCTACCAGAATCGTTATTGTTCTTAGATATCTCCAGGAATTCTTTATCGGGACCACTTCCCCAGGACTTTGGAGCTCCAATGCTTAGAGAGCTTGTATTGTTCGCAAACCATATCAATGGAACAATTCCAATATATGTATGTCAACTGCAGTATATGCAAGTGTTGGATCTTTCAGAAAACCTTCTAGTAGGACAACTTCCGCAATGTTCAAAAGGTAGAGATGATAAGGAAGAACTGAACACAACAGTAGATCCCGGAAACAGGCAATTGTCGGCTCTGATCTTGCACAGCAACAACCTATCTGGCAAATTCCCTGAATTCTTGCAATACAGTCCAGTTTTGACATTACTTGATCTTTCCCACAACAAGTTCGAAGGAGAGCTACCAACGTGGACATCAGGGAAATTGCCATATTTGTCTTTTTTGTTGTTACGGCATAATATGTTCTCTGGTTCTATTCCACTTGAGCTAACAGAGCAAGTACATCTCCAGTTCTTGGACCTTGCAAATAATAGAATATCAGGAGCTATACCTCGTGGTTTGGCCAAATTAAAAGCAATGGCTCAATATAGCAAAACAAGATCTGATAACCCCTTGGAGAGCAAGTTCGGAAGTACAGGAGTAGACAACCACATTGAAGCAATAAAATATGATGACAGCCAACAAATAGTAATGAAAGGTCAACAACTTTATTACACCAGTGCAATTGTATATATGGTTGGCCTTGATTTCTCCTGCAATAATCTACTTGGAGAGATTCCAGAAGAAATAGCATCCTTTTTTGGACTGAAGCTTCTGAATATTTCCCATAATCAGTTCAGTGGAAAGATTCCAGACAAGATTGGCCTGCTGCGAGGATTGGAATCTCTTGATCTCTCATTCAACGAGCTTTACGGTGAAATTCCATGGAGTTTGACAGAGATAACAACACTGAGCCGCTTAAATCTGTCCTATAACAATCTTTCTGGAAGAATACCCTCGGGAAGTCAGCTACAGACACTGTCTAATTCAGAATCCATGTACATCGGCAACAACTATCTATGTGGACCTCCTCTATCCATGAGCTGCTCACGACCCGGGGTGACTGAAGATCACCATGAAGGTAACAATGCAAAGAAGAGAGATTTGTATCTTGGACTGGCTGTAGGGTTTGTCACGGGACTTTGGATGGTCTTTGTCATCTTGTTATTCGTGAAGACCTGGAGGGTTGCCTACTTCCAACTGTTAGATAATCTCTACAGGGCAAGATGCAAATGTCTGTGGCCAAAATATGCACAAACTGCTGATGCTTCACCGAAGACCGGAGACTAAAGAGAGACCAGCTTGGGCTTTCTGATTCTCCTCCTATCTCCTGCTCCTGATCCATGCTTATATTTTGTGAGTTTTCCCGCATTTAGCTTGTACTCCAGTCCAGGGTTAAGTATTTGATGGACTGTTGCTGCTTGCTGCTTGTCGTCATAAAGCAAGACAAAATATGATGAACCGGGACAAGATCCAGAGTATATATAGATATCAAACGACTTGCCTTTGTAACAGAAAGAACTTGCATTCATGTAAGAGAGCAAGTCTGCCAAATTGTGAGCGATCCATTGGTATGGTATATATAAGCATAGCGATGCATTGTCGGTTGATTTGATCAGTCATCCTTCCTGTTGCCATAGATAGTTCTGCTTCTGGACGAAGCCTGGGCATTTCGTCGAACAGCTGTCGGGTATATATACCAGTACCAGTACCACCAGCCGACCGCTGCTGGTCAGAGCTGACAACCTCCCCCAATCTCTGTGTTGCTGGAGGCCGCGCCAGGGCTACTGCAGCGTCCGGACTCCGGAGGAAGCACGAGAGGGGAAGTGGAGGTGATGTGGAGTGCGGAGCCGCCGGAGGAGGGGATGGGGGCGAGGAGCGACGCTTTTTTTTCCACGGGCCATGGCGATGTGATAACGAAGCTGAAGAGGTGCCGCGAGTTGGACCGGCCCAGGCGCGCAGAAAACAATAGCTTCCTTTTTTTGTTTTGTTCATTTTTTCACGTTTTTTGTTTTTCTTTATTTTTTACTTTCGTTTATTTATACGTCTAAATATTCTACATAAATATATTACGAAAATGACTTTACACAAAACATTTGAAAAATCTTGACCAAGAATTTTAAAAAATGTTAAACGTGTATAGATAATAATGTTTATCACGTATACGAAAATCTTATACAAAATGTTAAGCAAGTTGGAAAATGTTAAATGTTTGAAAAAGTATTTGAAAAATGTTAAAGTGTACAGAAAAAAATGTTGGCCACATATTAAAAAATGATGAAACAATTTGATCATGTATATAAAAAGTGTTAATCAAATATTTTAAAAAAACATTGAACAAGCATTTGAAAAATGTTAAATGTGTTTAAAAAATGTTGACCATGTCTTCAAAAAATGTTAATATTGCATTTTAAAAATGTTAATCAAACATTTCAAAATTGTTAAATGTAAATAGATTTTTTATCATGTATTAGAAAAATAATAATCTTGTACTTGAAAAATGTTAATCAAGCATTTCAAAAACTTTAAAGTGTGTATTGGAAAAATGTTGACCATATATTCAAAAATTGTTAATCTTATATTTGAAAATGTTGATCAAGCATTTGAAAAATGCTTAGAATGTGTATACAAAAAAAGTTGACTGTGTATTAAAATGTTATATTTGATTGGGAAAATGTTGAAATGTTGTTGACATATACAAAAAATGTAGAATAAAAACCAAAAGAAATGAATAAAATAAAAAATAAAAAGAAACAAAGTAAACCAAAGAAAGAAATGCAAAAAAGAATGAAAAAACAAAAGGAATAGGACAAAAAGAAAAACAACCTGAATAAAACAGAATAAATGGAGAAAGAAAATTAAGAAAAAAGTAAGAATGGACAAAGAAACGATTAAAAACTAAGAAAACAGAAAAATCCCAAAAAGCTAACATAGCTTGCAAAAACGTCTTACATGGTAGGACGAAGGGAGTAGTTTTTGTAACTGAGACTATTCTGCAAACGAATAACATAATATAGAACATACTCAAAGATAATGACTACTAAGCAACACACGATACATACATATTTCCTTCTTTTGAAAATGACATCGCTAACTTGTTTAGCCATATATTTAACAATAGTGTTTGATTTATCTAATGTATTATTTCCGTCGAGAGCATTTCGATACAGCTAAAACTACAGATATGTTTCATCGTCCCTCTATCTCAGTAAGAGTAAAACTGTTCACGGGTCTAAGAATGTCAGTTCTGATCTGATTCGTTGCAGCACTTTGTCTCGCAAAGTAGGCGGGGAGATTGGGGGATGTATGTGGGGTGCTCCCGTTCTCTAGGACAAACACAACAGATGACATGAGCGGCCTATCATAGGGGTTCTACTGGACACACAAGAGTGCTACATAGATGCAAAGCAGAATTTCATCTGGTGAAGTATGTAAGATAGATGAGTCCCGCAGCTCATTGGTCCTTTCTTCCTGTAACACCCCGGATATGATTTACCCAATATGTAATCCAACTCTTGCCGTTTCCGGCCTTAAGTTATTTTATTTTCTCGGGTTCGGATTTTGTCTCCGTGTGTTGTTATCGTTGTCATGCTTCTCATATCATGTCATCATGTGCATTGCATGTGCATACGTGTTCATCTCATGCATCCGAGCATTTTCCCCGTTGTCCGTTTTACATTCCGGCGCTTCGTTCTCCTCCGGTGGTCATTTCTACCTTTCTTTCGTGTGTGGGGATTAAACATTTCTGGATTGGACCGAGACTTGCCAAGCGGTCTTGGTTTACTACCGGTAGACCGCCTGTCAAGTTTCGTATCATTTGGACTTCGTTTGATACTCCAACGGTTAACCGAGGGACCGAGAAGGCCTCGTGTGTGTTGCAGCCCAACACCCCTCCAAGTTGGCCCAAAACCCATCTAAACCTTCTCCATCATCTGGAGCGTTCGATCACGATCGCGTGGCCGAAAACCGCACCTCATTTGGACACTCCTAGCTCCCTCTATGCCTATATATACCTCCCCCATTCCAAATCTCGGATCCCCTCCTCGAAACCCTAAAAAAATATCTCCTCCGCCGCGCCGGACATTGTCCGCCCGGCCGGACACGTCCGCCGCCGTCCCCTCGCCCTCTCCCATCGCGCCACGTGGCAGCCGCCGGCCGCCCCTGCGCTGAGGCCCGAAGAGCCCACGGCGGGCCCTCCCGGCCCGTTCCTCCGCCACCGAGGCGCCTCGCCTCCCGCCGCCTCCTTCCCCGAGGCCGGCGACCCGGACCACCGCGCCGCCATCCCTGGTGGCTCCGCCGCCGCCCGGCTTGCCGCACCGGGCCACTGCCGCAAGCCCTCGCCGGAGCCACTTCCGGCGACCACCGCCGCCGCTCCACCCGCCTCGCACCGCCGCCTTTTACTCCGGCGCCGGCCCGCGCCGACCTCCACCTCGCCCGCTTACTCCGGCCGCGCCCCGTCGCCGGTGAACAGTGCCGGCCATCCTCGTAAATCATGCACCGGATCTCAGATCTAGATCCAAAAATGTGGGTTGACTTTCTCCCGAAACCCTAGTTCATATGCCCATGTTCATCGTGCCATAACTTTGCATCCATAACTCCGTTTTGCGCATATACCATATCAAAATGTTCGTCTCAGAGAGTACATCATTTCATTCCATTGCTTCATTTTCATTTGAGTTCATCTTGATGCCCAAAATGTTGTTAGAAGAGTGCTACTTGAGATAATTGTCAGATCTGCTGCTCCATTTAGATATTTGTCATTTTTGCCATGATTATTGTGTGCATGATATGCCCCTGAGTTCTACATACGTTTTGTTAAGGGTTTTGCCATCTTTCCAGAGGTGCAACCCATGTATTTTTGTGATGTGTGTGGTGACTAGCACAAGCTTGCAAAGTGAGGCATTTGTTAATGCCGATTTCAGGGACTTAGCAATTTCTACTAAGTCCTTGACCTGTTTATCTCATATGGCCATATGTTCATGTTGTTTCCTAGTGATCCGTGCCTCTTTTGAGGGTAATCAGTAAGGATGTTTTATTAATCTTGTAGTGCTCTATCCATCCCTATATTTGTTTGCAATTATGGAGCACCCTAGCTTGAGTCAATCGAGCTCTACTTTTGCTATTTCATGAATCTGGGTAGATTGTCTACTTGTTAGCGATTTTGCCGAGGATGTTGTAGTTGATCCGTGCATGCTATGTTATTGTTCTTGCCATGTCTAGCTTGCATTTTGTGTATTGTTGATGGATGTATGCTTAGTTTGTCATGACATGCTCTGTAGTGAGTGCACCGAGTTCGTAAACATGCCTACTTCATATCTGTTTCAGCATGCTCCAGTTTTCACTAAGTCTGTGATCTGATTATGTTTTTGCCATGTTCACATGCTTGCAATTGTATTTTCTGATCCCTTTTGGCTCAAGGTCACTAAGGGACTTTTGTTAAGCTCTTTGAGTAGCTCCATGCCATGCTTTACTTTGCCATGTTCAGGTCCTGTAGCATATAGTTTTCATGCTCCGAGGAGTGCTATCTGATCTGAAATTCCAGACAAGTGTTAATTTCACTAAGTCTGAAATCTGTTTACCATATGCATTTTTGCCATGTTTGTTTGAACCTGTTAATGGATGAATTGGCCGTAGCTCAGTGCTAGACTTTTGTTAAGCTCCATGAATGCATCTCTGCCATGTATTTTGTTGCCATGTTTGGGTGTTGTAGCTTGTTCATCTCATTGCATTTAGATGGCTACTTGTTGTAAATCGCAAACCGGAGTCATTTTTGAATTGCTTGCCATTTCCAAACCGTAACTCCGATTCCGGCGTTCTTTATATCTTTTTCAAGCGTTTTCATCTCATCTTTCCATTGGCACACTTGGATTTCCATGTTGATGCCAGGTTCATGCATTCTTTGTCTCATCTTGCATATGCATCCCGCATCGCATCCCGCATAGCATACCATGTTTGCATCATATTGTTTGATCCTTGCACGTGGTTGATTGTGTCCTTGTTGCTTGTTTGTCTTGTTTGGGTAGAGCCGGGAGACGAGTTCGCTAACGAGGAGCCCGTTGATTTTGCTTTCGAGGATCTAGTCAACTCTGACAACTTTGTAGGCAAGATGATCATACCCTCGAATTCACTACTATCTTTGCTTTGCTAGATGCTCGCTCTTTTGCTATGCCAATGCTACGATGCCTACCACTTGCTCTCAAGCCTCCCATATTTCCATGTCAAACCTCTAACCCACCATGTCCTAGCAAACCGTTGATTGGCTATGTTACCGCTTCGCCCAGCCCCTCTTATAGCGTTGCTAGTTGCAGGTGAAGATTGGAGACCGTTCCTTGTTGGAACATTATTTACTTGTTGGGATATCATTATATTGCCATGTTATATTAATGCATCTATATACTTGGTAAAGGGTGGAAGGCTCGGCCTCTCGCCTAGTGTTTTGTTCCACTCTTGCCGCCCTAGTTTCCGTCATATCGGTGTTATGTTCCCAGATTTTGCGTTCCTTACGCGGTTGGGTTATAATGGGAACCCCTTGATAGTTCGCCTTGATTAAATCATTTCCAGCAATGCCCAACCTTGGTTTTACCATTTGCCACCTAGCCTCTTTTTCCCTTGGGTTTCCGGAGCCCGAGGGTCATCTTATTTAACCCCCCCCCGGGCCAGTGCTCCTCTGAGTGTTGGTCCGACCGAGTAGACTGCGGGTCCACCTCGGGGCAACTTGAGGGTTGGTTTTACTCGTAGGATGTCTCATCTGAGTGTGCCCTGAGAACGAGATATGTGTAGCTCCTATCGGGATTTGTCGGCACATTCGGGCGGCGTTGCTGGTCTTGTTTTAACCTATCGAAGTGTCTTTAAGAACCGAGGTACCGAGTCTGATCGGAACGTCTCGGGAGGAGGTCTATTCCTTCGTTGACCGTGAGAGCTTGTCATGGGCTAAGTTGGGACTCCCCTGCAGGGATTTGAACTTTCGAAAGTCATGCCCGCGGTTATGGGCGGATGGGAATTTGTTAATGTCCGGTTGTAGATAACTTGAACCTTAACTTAATTAAAATGAATCAACAGTGTGAGTTACCGTGATGGTCTCTTCTCGGCGGAGTCCGGGAAGTGAACACGGTGTTGGAGTAATGCTTGCGCAGGTTGCCCTCTAGTTTCTCGCTCGCGCTTTGCCTCCTCTTCACGCTCTCTTTTGCGAACAGGATAGCCACCATTTTTGCTAGTCGCTTGCTGCAGCTCCACATATTTTTACCTTGCCTTACCTATAAGCTTAAATAGTCTTGATCGCGTGGGTGCGAGATTGCTGAGTCCCTGTGGCTCACAGATTACTATTAAACCAGATGCAGGGCCTGATGATCCCGCTCCAGGTGACGCGCTTGAGCTCAAGTGGGAGTTCAACGAGGACTCTCAACGATACTACGTGTCTTTCCCTGATGATCAGTAGTGGTGCCCGGTTGGGGTGATCGGGACCGTGTTGCATGTTGGGTTATCTTTTATTTTGGCACCGTAGTCGGGCCATGAGTGTTTGAATGATGTAATGTTATTTATGTACTTGATTGACGTGGCGAGTGTAAGCCAACTATGTTATCTCCTCTTTTATTATCTATATATTACATGGGATGTTGTGAAGATTGCCTAACTTGCGACATATGCCTTCAATGCGATTATGCCTCTAAGTCGTGCCTCGACACGTGGGAGATATAGTCGCATCGAGGGTGTTACAAGTTGGTATCAGAGCCGACCCTCGCGGTTACACGGATGGTTGCGGACAGGTGCATCAGAACACTAGAGCCTACAACTGGCAACACAATTCTCACTGCATTGCTCTTTGTTCTTTTACCTGTGCAACAAATAGATATACAAGAAAAAATGGTTTTGTTATTTCTCAGTTGAATAAGAAATAACTATTTCTAAGTCATCACTAACAACCATCAAACTAACATCATATTTGTGCAACTACAAGAGGGACGAGAAAATCTTGATCCGGCAGCTATTATATTGACCGAGAAATAACTATTTCTATCGAGTGATGGTCACAAATGAATGATAGAACTAGAAACATGGTATTAAAAACAAAACAAGTTGTAAAAAGAGAGAAATGGCAAGACCAATATGATAAAGAGGGAGCAACTGAGATCTAATACCTTTTGTTGTATCCATGCCTGCACGTCGAAGATAGAGTGTCTCGCCGCTGAGCCCCCCCCCCCCACCTTTCCTGTGTCTATTCTCCCCAGACCACACAAAGAACCTTGTCACATGTCTGAAGGAAATATGCCCTAGAGGCAATAATAAAGTTATTATTTATTTCCTTATATATCATGATAAAAGTTTATTATTCATGCTAGAATTGTATTAACCGGAAACATAATACATGTGTGAATACATAGACAAATAGAGTGTCACTAGTATGCCTCTAATAGACTAGCTTGTTAATCAAAGATGGTTATGTTTCCTAACCATGGACAAAGAGTTGTCATTTGATTAACAGGATCACATCATTAGATGAATGATCTGATTGACATGACCCATTCCATTAGCTTAGCACCCGATCGTTTAGTATGTTGCTATTGCTTTCTTCATGACTTATACATGTTCCTATGACCATGAGATTATGCAACTCCCGTTTGCCGGAGGAACACTTTGTGTGCTACCAAACGTCACAACGTAACTGGGTGATTATAAAGGAACTCTACAGGTGTCTCCAAAGGTACATGTTGGGTTGGCGTATTTCGAGGTTAGGATTTGTCACTCCGATTGTCGAAGAGGTATCTCTGGGCCCTCTCGGTAATGCACATCACATAAGCCTTGCAAGCATTGCAACTAATGAGTTAGTTGTGAGATGATGTATTACGGAACGAGTAAAGAGACTTGCCGGTAACGAGATTGAACTAGGTATGGGATACCGACGATCGAATCTCGGGCAAGTAACATACCGATGACAAAGGGAACAACGTATGTTGTTATGCGGTCTGACCGATAAAGATCTTCGTAGAATATGTAGGAGCCAATATGAATATCCAGGTTCCGCTATTGGTTATTGACCGGAGACGTGTCTCGGTCATGTCTACATTGTTCTCGAACCCGTAGGGTCCGCACGCTTAAGGTTTCGATGACAGTTATATTATGAGTTTATGAGTTTTGATGTACCGAAGTTAGTTCGGAGTCCCGGATGTGATCACGGACATGACGAGGAGTCTCGAAATGGTCGAGACATAAAGATTGATATATTGGACGGCTATATTCGGACACCGGAAGTGTTCCGGGTGATTTCGGAGAAAACCGGAGAGCCGGAGGGTTACCGGAACCCCCCCCCCCCCCGGGAGAAGTAATGGGCCATATGGGCCTTAGTGGAGAGAGAGAGGGGCAGCCAAAGGTGGGCCGCGCGCCTCCTCCCCTGGTCCGAATTGGACTAGGAGAGGGGGCGGCGCCCCCCTTTCCCTCTCCCTCCCCACTTCTTTCCCCCTCCTAGTAGGAGTCCTACTCCTACTAGGAGGAGGACTCCTCCTTGGCGCGCCTATAGGGCCGGCCGGCCTCCTCCCCTTGCTCCTTTATATACGGGGGCAGGGGCACCCCTAGACACACAAGTTGATCCATGTGATCATATTCTTAGCCGTGTGCGGTGCCCCCTTCCACCATAGTCCTCGATAATATTGTAGCGGTGCTTAGGCGAAGCCCTGCGACGGTAGTACATCAAGATCGTCACCACGCCGTCGTGCTGACGGAACTCTTCCCCGACACTTTGCTGGATCGGAGTCCGGGGATCGTCATCGAGCTGAACGTGTGCTAGAACTCGGAGGTGCCGTAGTTTCGGTGCTTGATCGGTCGGGCCGTGGAGACGTACGACTACATCAACCAAACGCTTCGGTTGTCGATCTACAAGGGTACGTAGATCACACTCTCCCCTCTCGTTGCTATGCATCACCATGATCTTGCGTGTGCGTAGGAAATTTTTTGAAATTACTACGAAACCCTACAGTGTTCTCCAAACATGCTGCTGCTCAGGTTGGCGAACGCGTATGCCATACAGGAGCAATTGCGGCTACACTCTGCCGCATACTCCTCATACTTACTCCTACCTCCACCAATAAACAAAAACCTGTCAGGTGACTTCATCCCCGGCAAGGGCACGAAGCCTTCACTCCACCCTTGCAGTGCCTCCTTCCGTTGGCACCCCG
Organism: Triticum urartu; assembly: GCF_056163025.1. Lineage (NCBI taxonomy): Eukaryota > Viridiplantae > Streptophyta > Magnoliopsida > Poales > Poaceae > Triticum > Triticum urartu. Next base: position 536,982,362 of record NC_141877.1, read on the forward strand.
CCGAGAATCTGCCGCTGGTCCACTCCTCCGTGCTACTTGGCTCAAAGCCATCTAGGCACTTGCATGTTGGCATGGTGGGTGTCGTGACCGTCTTGTCGCAGTAGCCATTGGGGCCACAGTAACTGTAACGGTTGCATTCAACAGTTGGAAACTTCCAAATGACAACCCATGCTGATGACCTACTGCTCCAGCTTTGGATCTGAAACTCGCCATAGTAGGTTAGCACAAACCTGGTGCGCGGGGCGCCGTCGGAGAGACTATAAGTGACGTATGCCTCATCCTCATTGTTGACATAGGCTAGGTAGATGATATGATCGCTGATATTTGTGTCCCCAATTAGTTGTTGTTGGGCTAGATACCCTGTCCAGGGAGCGGCACGAGATACCGGGTGCTCGCCGTCCCACAGGAATACTTGGAGCGACCTGTTTGTGTCGCTGCCATAGGAGAAGCGCCCCTGCGAGGGGTCGCTGGGGCCTTTCCATGATACCAGCCGCTTGGTGGTGGTATGCGTCCTGTAGTTTATGCCGAGCTTCATGCTGGGAAGGAAGGTGTCTGTGCGGTGGTCGAAGCTCTGCCATAGCATGGTGCCATTTGACGATCGGATGACGAAGTTACCGGTGTTTAGAAGCACCGCCGTCGGGGTAGATGAGACCAGACCATTGGTCAGGTTGGCTGTTGTCCAAACGACACGGCTTCCGCCACCACCATCAGAAAGAACCAGATTAGAGCTGTTGGTGAGGGAGAGCTTCGGTATTGAGGAAGTTGTGTTGGTGGCCGGGGTATTTCGGTTGGCGACCCACACAACGGTGAGCTCAGGGATGTCGTTGTACCATACGCCTAGGTACAAGCTGGCCGGAGAAGAATTGGAGGGGTTGAAGAAGCCCAAGGCGAATCCACCATCATCGGAGACGATGGTGTTACCAGGGGACAGCGCCCTGCCGGGGACAAGCCGGTGTTGGGAAGCGCTCAACGGCAGGAAGAGAAGGATCATGACCGTGGTGCAGCTGGCGAGAGCCAGCCAATCCATCGACCGATCAGGCTTAGATCCTCGACCTTTTTTTTCTGGACTGTGACTGCAAAGCCGTTGCTGCTTTTCGTCATGAATATAGCAAGATAAAATCAGCAGAGCGGCCTGCATTCCTTTATAAAACGGGAAGATTGCCAAATTGTGATAGAGCCACTGGTACGATAAGCATAGTGATGCATTCCGCAAACTACCAAACCGCAGAGCCCGCGGTCGTGCCCTCAGCATTACGTCGAACACCTGCTGGGTAACACCACGAGCCCGGCGCTGCTGGTCAGCCTGACGCGGCGCTGTTCCTCCCACGGTCTCCGTGCCGCTGGACGCCCCGCGAGGAGTGCAGCCCGGAGGAAGCACGAGCGGGGAGTGGAGGCAGTGGGCGACGGTGCGAGGCGAGGAAGCAGTAGTGGAACGGCTGCGAAGCCGCCAGAAGAGGGAGGGTGTGGTGTTGATACCAGATTTTGGCATGGTCGAAAATATAATTAAGAATGCCTTAAATGGAAAAATGCTCAAAGTTAGAAAGTTTCGTTTCATCAAAAAAATAAACTTTTATATTTGGCCTATAGCCATCCGGTCTCATCTCCAAGGCCGAAGTTGTTGGGGAACGTAGTAATTTCAAAAAAATTCCTACGCACACGCAAGATCATGATGATGCATAGCAACGAGAGGGGGAGAGTGTGATCTACGTACCCTTGTAGATCGACAACGGAAGCGTTAACTTGGTTGATGTAGTCGTACGTCTTCACGGCCCAACCGATCAAGCACCGAAACTACGGCACCTCCGAGTTCTAACACACGTTCAGCTCGATGACGATCCCCGGACTCCGATCCAGCAAAGTGTCGGGGAAGAGTTCCGTCAGCACGACAGCGTGGTGACGATCTTGATGTACTACTGTCACAGGGCTTCGCCTAAGCACCGTTACAATATTATCCAGGACTATGGTGGAAGGGGGCCCCGCACACGGCTAAGAAAACGATCACGTGGATCAACTTGTGTCTCTAGGGGTGCCCCTGCCTCCGTATATAAAGGTTCAAGGGAGGGGGGCTGGCCGGCCAACAGGAGGCGCGCCAGGAGGAGTCCTACTCCTTCTATGAGTAGGACTCCCCCCTTTTCCTAATTGGAATAGGATTCGCGGAGTGTCGGTGTACTGGAGTAGGGGTACCCTAGTATCCCGAACTTGTGCACGGGCAGTCGCAGCATCCCGCGGCAAGGCTTGCCGGGTAACCGCCAAGGTCCTCCGTGGTTCCTTTGGAGCCATTCAAGAACAAAGTATCCAAGTCAAAGAGACAAGACCCCGGCAAGAGGAGCTTGCCGGGAAGGCCATCCAAGGCATCTCAAGACCCCGGCAAGAGGAGCTTGCCGGGAAGGCCACCCAAGGCATCTCAAGGAACTTGCCACGGCGCGCCACGCGTCCCGGCAAGGCCCGGTGAGCGACAAGCTCCCGGACGCGACAAGACAACGACCGCGGCAAGGCGCTTGCCGCGGCAAGCCACCTCTCCGTGCCCGCTGCAGCACATCCACCAACGTGTCGCTCTGGGGCCCTTCCAGGCGTACGTGGCGGGAGGCTGTGCAGCCAGCGGCGTGCGGTGGCAAGCGGCGCTGACAAGTTTGCCATCGTGGCGAGCGGTGGCGCCCCTAACGGTCCCTTTTGCGCTATTTAGGCGACACAGACGGGCATTTAATGCCCTTGTCTCCTGCCGTCAGGGTTAGGTACGATACACTGTAGCGGGTAGCTGTGCCTACCGTAGCACCTTTCCATTTCTACCCTTTGCCTCCGTTGCCACCTGTCGGTGACCCCTTGATCATATAAAAGGAGGCCCGTGCGCAACGTAGAGGGGGGGAGCTAGCTCAGAAATACTCACGCTCGGTCTCGTTAGCTGCTGAAGTGCACTGTAGCAATCCGCGCTCCCGAGCAAGAAATCAATACAAACCACAAAGCAGGAGTAGGGTTTTACGCATCCGTGCGGCCCGAACCTGGGTAAATCGCTCGCGTGCATCACCTCGATTTGCTCTTTGCACGATCTCCGCCCCCGCCGAACCGAAAGGGACTCGGTCCGCCGGTCCCATAGGTGCCCGTGGATCAGTACCCCGGCACGGAGGGGGAAAAGAGGAGAGAGAGAAGGAAGGGGGGCCGGCCCCCTCTCCTTGTCCTATTCGGACCAAGGGGAGGGAGGGGCGCGCGGCCCATCTATGGCCACCTCTCCTCTCTTCCACCAAGGCCCACTAGGGCCCATATACCTCCCGGGGGTTTCCGGTAACCTCCCGATACTCCGATAAAATCCCGATTTCACCCGGAACACTTTGATATCCAAACATAGGCTTCCAATATATCAATCTTTATGTCTCGACCATTTCGAGACTCCTCGTCATGTCCGTGATCACATCCGGGACTCCGAACAACCTTCGGTACATCAAAATGCATAAACTCATAATATAACTGTCATCGTAACCTTAAGCGTGCGGACCCTACGGGTTCGAGAACAATGTAGGCATGACCGAGACACGTCTCCGGTCAATAACCAATAGCGGAACCTGGATGCTCATATTGGCTCCTACATATTCTACGAAGATCTTTTATCGGTCAGACCGCATAACAACATACGTTGTTCCCTTTGTCATCGGTATGTTACTTGCCCGAGATTCGATCGTCGGTATCCTATACCTAGTTCAATCTCGTTACCGGCAAGTCTCTTTACTCGTTCTATAATACATCATCCCGCAACTAACTCATTAGTTGCAATGCTTGCAAGGCTTAAGTGATGTGCATTACCGAGAGGGCCCAGAGATACCTCTCCGACAATCGGAGTGACAAATCCTAATCTCAAAATACGCCAACCCAACGTGTACCTTTGGAGACACCTGTAGAGCTCCTTTATAATCACCCAGTTACGTTGTGACGTTTGGTAGCACACAAAGTGTTCCTCTGGCAAACGGGAGTTGCATAATCTCATAGTCATAGGAACATGTATAAGTCATGAAGAAAGCAATAGCAACATACTAAACGATCGGGTGCTAAGCTAATGGAATGGGTCATGTCAATCAGATCATTCAACTAATGATGTGATCTCGTTAATCAAATAACAACTCTTTGTCCATGGTTAGGAAACACAACCATCTTTGATTAACGAGCTAGTCAAGTAGAGGCATACTAGTGACACTCTGTTTGTCTATGTATTCACACATGTATTATGTTTCCGGTTAATACAATTCTAGCATGAATAATAAACTTTTATCATGATATAAGGAAATAAATAATAACTTTATTATTGCCTCTAGGGCATATTTCCTTCAATCTCCCACTTGCACTAGAGTCAATAATCTAGATTACACAGTAATAATTGTAACACCCATGGAGCCTTGGTGCTGATCATGTTTTGCTCGTGGAAGAGGCTTAGTCAACGGGTCTGCAACATTCAGATCCGTATGTATCTTGCAAATCTCTATGTCTCCCACCTGGACTAGATCCCGGATGGAATTGAAGCGTCTCTTGATGTGCTTGGTTCTCTTGTGAAATCTGGATTCCTTCGCCAAGGCAATTGCACCAGTATTGTCACAAAAGATTTTCATTGGACCCGATGCACTAGGTATGACACCTAGATCGGATATGAACTCCTTCATCCAGACTCCTTCATTTGCTGCTTCCGAAGCAGCTATGTATTCCGCTTCACACGTAGATCCCGCCACGACGCTTTGTTTAGAACTGAACCAACTGACAGCTCCACCGTTTAATGTAAACACGTATCCGGTTTGCGATTTAGAATGGTCCGGATCAGTGTCAAAGCTTGCATCCACGTAACTGTTTATGATGAGCTCTTTGTCACCTCCATATACGAGAAACATATCCTTAGTCCTTTTTGTTGGAAATATGCCCTAGAGGCAATAATAAATTGATTATATTATATTTCCTTGTTCATGATAATCGTTTATTATCCATTCTAGAATTGTATTGATAGGAAACTCAGATACATGTGTGGATACATAGACAACACCATGTCCCTAGTAAGCCTCTAGTTGACTAGCTCGTTGATTAATAGATGGTTACGGTTTCCTGACCATGGACATTGGATGTCGTTGATAACGGGATCACATCATTAGGAGAATGATGTGATGGACAAGGCCCGATCCTAAGCATAGCACTAGATCGTGTAGTTCGTATGCTAAAGCTTTTCTAATGTCAAGTATCATTTCCTTAGACCATGAGATTGTGCAACTCCCGGATACCATAGGAGTGCTTTGGGTGTGCCAAACGTCACAACGTAACTGGCTGGCTATAAAGGTACACTACGGGTATCTCCGAAAGTGTCTGTTGGGTTGGCACGAATCGAGACTGGGATTTGTCACTTCGTGTGACGGAGAGGTATCTCTGGGCCCACTCGGTAGCACATCATCATAATGTGCACAATGTGATCAAGGAGTTGATCACGGGATGATGTGTTACGGAACGAGTAAAGAGACTTGCCGGTAACGAGATTGAACAAGGTATCGGGATACCGACGATCGAATCTCGGGCAAGTATCGTACCGATAAACAAGGGGAATTGTATACGGGATTGATTAAGTCCTTGACATCGTGGTTCATCCGATGAGATCATCATGGAACATGTGGGAGCCAACATGGGTATCCAGATCCCGCTGTTGGTTATTGACCGGAGAACGTCTCGGTCATGTCTGCATGGTTCCCGAACCCGTAGGGTCTACACACTTAAGGTTCGATGACGCTGGGGTTATAAAGGAAGTTTGTATGTGGTTACCGAATGTTGTTCGGAGTCCCGGATGAGATCCCGGACGTCACGAGGAGTTCCGGAATGGTCCGGAGGTAAAGATTTATATATAGGAAGTCCTATTTCGGCCATCGGGACAAGTTTCGGGGTCATCGGTATTGTACCGGGACCACCGGAAGGGTCCCGGGGGTCCACCGGGTGGGGCCACCTATCCCGGAGGGTCCCATGGGCTGAAGTGGGAAGGGATCCAACCCAAAGTGGGCTGGGGCACCACTTTCCCCTAGGGCCCATGCGCCTAGTGGTGGGGAAACCCTAAGGAAGAGTCCCAAAAGGGGAAGGCACCTCCTAGGTGCCTTGGGGAGGAGGGATTCCTCCCTTGGCCGCCGCCCCCCTAGGAGATTGGATCTCCTAGGGCCGGCGCCCCCCCCCTTTCCCCCCTATATATAGTGGGGGAGATGGAGGACTTCTTACCTTTGCCTTTGGTGCAAACCTCTCCCTCTCTCCTTGCTGGATCAAGGCATGGGAGACGTCACCGGGCTGTACGTGTGTTGAACACGGAGGTGCCGTCCGTTCGGCACTAGGATCATCGGTGATTTGGATCACGACGAGTACGACTCCTTCAACCCCGTTCTCTTGAACGCTTCCGCTTAGCGATCTGCGAGGGTATGTAGATGCACTCTCCTTCCTCTCGTTGCTGGTCTCTCCATAGATAGATCTTGGTGACACGTAGGAAAATTTTGAAATTCTGCTACGTTCCCCAACAGTGGCATCATGAGCTAGGTCTATTGCGTAGATTCTATGCACGAGTAGAACACAAAGTAGTTGTGGGCGTTGATTTTGTTCAATATTCTTACCGTTACTAGTCCAATCTTGATTCGGCGGCATTGTGGAATGAAGCGGCCCGGACCAACCTTACACGTACGCTTACGTGAGACCGGTTCCACCGACAAACATGCACTAGTTGCATAAGGTGGCTGGCGGGTGTCTGTCTCTCCCACTTTAGTCGGATCGGATTCGATGAAAAGGGTCCTTATGAAGGGTAAATAGCAATTGGCATATCACGTTGTGGTTTTGCGTAGGTAAGAAACGTTCTTGCTAGAAACCCATAGCAGCCACGTAAAACATGCAAACAACAATTAGAGGACGTCTAACTTGTTTTTGCAGGGTATGCTATGTGATGTGATATGGCCAAAGGATGTGATGTATGAGATGATCATGTTCTTGTAATAGGAATCACGACTTGCATGTCGATGAGTATGACAACCGGCAGGAGCCATAGGAGTTGTCTTAATTTATTTATGACCTGTGTGTCAACATAAACGTCATGTAATTACTTTACTTTATTGCTAACCGTTAGCTGTAGTAGTAGAAGTAATAGTTGGCGAGGCAACTTCATGGAGACACAATGATGGAGATCATGATGATGGAGATCATGGTGTCATGCCGGTGACGATGATGATCATGGAGCCCCAAGATGGAGATCAAAGGAGCTATGTGATATTGGCCATATCATGTCACTATTATTATTTGATTGCATGTGATGTTAATCATGTTTTGTACATCTTGTTTACTTAGAACTACGGTAGTAAATAAGATGATCCCTCATAATAATTTCAAGAAAGTGTTTCCCTAACTGTGCACCGTTGCGACAGTTCGTTTTTCAAAGCACCACATGATGTTCGGGTGTTTGATTCAGACGTTCACATACAACGGGTGTAAGACAGATTTACACATGCAAACACTTAGGTTGACTTGACGAGCCTAGCATGTACAGACATGGCCTCGGAACACAGAAGACCGAAAGGTCGAGCATGAGTCGTATAGAAGATACGATCAACATGAAGATGTTCACCGATGTTGACTAGACCGTCTCACGTGATGATCGGACACGGCCTAGTTGACTCGGATCATGTAATCACTTAGATGACTAGAGGGATGTCTATCTGAGTGGGAGTTCATAAGATGAACTTAATTATCCTGAACATAGTCAAAAGGTCTTCGCAAATTATGTCGTAGCTCGCGCTTCAGTTCTACTGTTTAGTTATGTTCCTAGAGAAAATTTAGTTGAAAGTTGATAGTAGCAATTATGCGGACTAGGTCCGTAAACTGAGGATTGTCCTCATTGCTTCATAGAAGGTTTATGTCCTTAATGCACCGCTCAGTGTGCTGAACCTCGAACGTCGTCTGTGGATGTTGCGAACATCTGACATACACATTTTGATAACTACGTGATAGTTCAGTTAAACGGTTTAGAGTTGAGGCACCGAAGACGGTTTTTGAAACGTCGCGAAACATATGAGATGTTTCGAGGGCTGAAATTGGGATTTCAGGCTCGTGCCCACGTCAAGAGGTATAAGACCTCCGACGATTTTCTTAGCCTACCAACTAAGGAGAAAAGCTCAATTGTTGAGCTTGTGCTCAGATTGTCTGAGTACAACAATCATTTGAATCGAGTGGGAGTTAATCTTCCAGATGAGATATTGATGTTTCTCCGAAGTCATTACCACCAAGCTGCTAGAGCTTCGTGATGAACTATAATGTATCGGGGACATATATGATGATCCTTGAGATATTCGCGATGTTTGACACCACAAAAGTAGAAATCAAGAAGGAGCATCAATTGTTGATGGTTGGTGAAACCACTAGTTTCAAGAAGGGCAAGGGCAAGAAGGGATACTTCATGAAACGGCAAATCAGCTGCTGCTCTAATGAAGAAACCCAAAGTTGAACCCAAACCCGAGACTAAGTGCTTCTGTAATAAGGGGAACAGCCACTGGAACAGAATTACCCTAGATGCTTGGTAGATGAGAAGGCTAGCAAGGTCGGTAGAAGTATATTGGATATACATTGTGTTAATGTGTACTTTACTAGTACTCCTAGTAACACCAGGGTATTAGATACCGGTTCGGTTGCTAAGTGTTAGTAACTCGAAATAAAAGCTACGGATTAAACGGAGACTAGCTAAAGGTGAGCTGACGATATGTGTTGGAAGTGTTTCCAATGTTGATATGATCAAGCATCGCACGCTCCCTCTACCATCGAGATTGGTGTTAAACCTAAATAATTGTTATTTGGTGTTTGCGTTGAGCATAGACATGATTGGATTATGTCTATCGCAATACGGTTATTCATTTAAGGAGAATAATGGTTACTCTGTTTATTTGAATAATACCTTCAATGGTCTTACGCCTAAAATGAATGGTTTATTGAATCTCGATCGTAGTGATACACATGTTCATGCCAAAAGATATAGGATAGTAATGATAGTACCACCTACTTGTGGCACTGCCACGTAAGTCATATCGGTATAAAACGCATGAAGAAGCTCCATGTTGATGGATCTTTGGGCTCACTCATTTTTGAAAAGTTTGAGACATGCGAACCATGTCTATTGGTGTATATGCATGAAGAAACTCCATGCAAATGGACCGTTTGAACTCACTTGATCTTGAATCACTTGAGACATGCAAATCATACCACATGGGCAAGATGACTGAAAGCCTCGGTTTCAGTAAAATGGAACTAGAAAGCAACTTGTTGGAAGAAATACATTTTGATGTGTGCATTCCAATGAGTGCTGAGGCGTGTTGTGGATATCGTTATGTTCTTACTTCACAGATGATTTGAGTAGATGTTGAGTACATTTACTTGATAAAATCACGAGTCTGAATTATTGAAAGGTTCAAGTAATTTCAGGGTGAAGTTGAAAGATCATCGTGACAAGAGGATAAAATATCTATGATATGATCATAGAGATGAATATCTAAATTACGAGTTTCGCACAGAATTAAGACATTGTGGAAATTGTTTCACAACTAATACAGCCTGGAACACCATAGTGTGATGGTGTGTCCGAACATCATAACTGCACCCTATTGGATATGATGCATACCATGATGTCTCTTATCGAATTACCACGATAGTTTATGGGTTAGGCATTAGAGACAACCACATTCACTTTAAATAGGGCACCACGTAATTCCGATGAGATGACATCGTATGAACTATGGTTTAGAGAAACCTAAGCTGTCATTTCTTAAAAGTTTGGGGCTGCGACGCTTATGTGAAAAAGTTTCAGGCCGATAAGCTCGAACCCTAAGAGGATAAATACATCTTCATAGGACACCCAAAACAGTTGGGTATACCTCCTGTCTAAGATTCGAAAGCAATAAATGATTGTTTCTAGAATCAGTTCCTTTCTCGAGGAAAAGTTTCTCTCGAAAGAATTGAGTGGGAGGATGGTGGAAACTTGATGAGGTTATTGAACCGTCTCTTCAACTAGTGTGTGGCAGGGCACAGGAAGTTGTTCCTGTGGCACCTACACCAATTGAAGTGGAAGCTTATGATAGTGATCATGAAACTTCAGATCAAGTCACTACCAAACATCGTAGGATGACAAGGATGCGTACTACTTCAGAGTGGTACGTAATCCTGTCTTGGAAGTCATGTTGCTAGACAACAATGAACCTACAAGCTATGGAGAAGCGATGGTGGGCCCGGATTCCGATGAATGGCTCGAGGCCATAAAATCCGAGAGAGGATCCATGTATGAAGACAAAGTGTAGACTTTGGCGGAATGGCTCGATGGTCGTAAGGCTGTTGAGAACAGATGGATTTTTAAAAGGAAGGCGGACAATGATGGTAAATGTCACCATTAAGAAAGCTCGACTTGTCGTTAAGATGTTTTCCGACAAGTTCAAGGAGTTGACTACGATGAGACTTTCTCACTCGTAGCGATGCTAAGAGTCAGTTGGAATTATATTAGCGATTACTGCATTATTTATAAAATCTTGCAGATAGGATGTCAAAACATTGTTTCCTCGACGGTTTTCTTGAGGAAAAGTTGTATGTGATACAAACGGAAGGTTTTGTCAATCCTGAAAGATGCTAATAAGTATGCAAAGCTCCAGCAATCCTTCTGAGGACTGGAGTAAGCATCTCAGAGTTGGAATGTATGCTTTGATGAGATGATCAAAGATTTTGGGTGTATACAAAGTTTATGAGAAACTTGTATTTCCAAAGAAGTGAGTGGGAGCACTATAGAATTTCTGATGAATATATGTTGTTGACATATTGTTGATCAGAAATGACGTAGAATTTTTGAAAAGCATATAGGGTTATTTGGAAAGTGTTTTTTCAATGGAAAGCCTGGATTAAGCTATTTGAACATTGAGCATCAAGATCTATAAGGATAGATCAAAACGCTTAATGGTACTTTCAAATGAGCACATTCCTTGACATGATCTTGAAGGTGTTCAAGATGGATCAGTCAAAGAAGGAGTTCTTGCCTGAGTTGTAAGGTATGAAGTTAAGACTTAAAGCTCGACCACGGCAGAATAGAGAGAAAGGACGAAGGTCGTCCCCTATGCTTAAGACATAGGCTCTACAGTATGCTATGCTGTGTACCGCACCTGAAGTGTGCCTTGCCATGAGTCAGTCAAGGGGTACAAGAGTGATCCAAGAATGGATCACAGGACAGCGGTCAAAGTTATCCTTAGTAACTAGTGGACTAAGGAATTTTCTCGATTATGGAGGTGGTAAAAGAGTTCGTCGTAAAGGGTTACACCGATGCAAACTTTGACACTAATCCAGATTATTCTGAGTAGTAAACTGGATTCGTATAGTAGAACAGTTATTTGGAATAGCTCCAAATAGAGCGTGGTAGCTGCATCTAGGAAATGACATAGAGATTTGTAAAGCACACACGGATCTGAAAGGTTCAGACCCGTTGACTATAACCTCTCTCACAAGCATAACATGATCAAACCCAGAACTCATCGAGTGTTAATCACATGGTAAATGTGAACTAGATTATTGACTCTAGTAAACTCTTTGGGTGTTAGTCACATGGGGATGTGACCTTGAGTGTTAATCACATATCGATGTGAACTAGATTATTGACTCTAGTGCAAGTGGGAGACTATTGGAAATATGCCCTAGAGGCAATAATAAATTGATTATTATTATATTTCCTTGTTCATGATAATCGTTTATTATCCATGCTAGAATTGTATTGATAGGAAACTCAGATACATGTGTGGATACATAGACAACACCATGTCCCTAGTAAGCCTCTAGTTGACTAGCTCGTTGATCAATATATGGTTACGGTTTCCTGACCATGGACATTGGATGTCGTTGATAACGGGATCACATCATTAGGAGAATGATGTGATGGACAAGGCCCGATCCTAAGCATAGCACTAGATCGTGTAGTTCGTATGCTAAAGCTTTTCTAATGTCAAGTATCATTTCCTTAGACCATGAGATTGTGCAACTCCCGGATACCGTAGGAGTGCTTTGGGTGTGCCAAACGTCACAACGTAACTGGGTGGCTATAAAGGTACACTACGGGTATCTCCGAAAGTGTCTGTTGGGTTGGCATGAATCGAGACTGGGATTTGTCACTCCGTGTGACGGAGAGGTATCTCTGGGCCCACTTGGTAGGACATCATCATAATGTGCACAATGTGATCAAGGAGTTGATCACGGGATGATGTGTTACGAAACGAGTAAAGAGACTTGCCGGTAACGAGATTGAACAAGGTATCGAGATACCGACGATCAAATCTCGGGCAAGTATCGTACCGATAGACAAAGGGAATTGTATACGGGATTGATTAAGTCCTTGACATCGTGGTTCATCCGATGAGATCATCGTGGAACATGTGGGAGCCAACATGGGTATCCAGATCCCGCTGTTGGTTATTGACCGGAGAACGTCTCGGTCATGTCTGCATGGTTCCCGAACCCGTAGGGTCTACACACTTAAGGTTCGATGACGCTGGGGTTATAAAGGAAGTTTGTATGTGGTTACCGAATGTTGTTCGGAGTCCCGGATGAGATCTCGGACGTCACGAGGAGTTCCGGAATGGTCCGGAGGTAAAGATTTATATATATGAAGTCCTATTTCGGCCATCGGGACAAGCTTCGGGGTCATCGGTATTGTACCGGGACCACCGGAAGGGTCCCGGGGGTCCACCGGGTGGGGCCACCTATCCCGGAGGGTCCCATGGGCTGAAGTGGGAAGGGATCCAGCCCAAAGTGGGCTGGGGCGCCACTTTCCCCTAGGGCCCATGCGCCTAGTGGTGGGGAAACCCTAAGGAAGAGTCCCAAAAGGGGAAGGCACCTCCTAGGTGCCTTGGGGAGGAGGGATTCCTCCCTTGGCCGCCGCCCCCCTAGGAGATTGGATCTCCTAGGGCCGGCGCCCCCCCCCCTTGGCCCCCCTATATATAGTGGGGGAGATGGAGGACTTCTTACCTTTGCCTTTGGTGCAAACCTCTCCCTCTCTCCTTGCTGGATCAAGGCATGGGAGACGTCACCGGGCTGTACGTGTGTTGAACACGGAGGTGCCGTCCGTTCGGCACTAGGATCATCGGTGATTTGGATCATGACGAGTACGACTCCTTCAACCCCGTTCTGTTGAACGCTTCCGCTTAGCGATCTACGAGGGTATGTAGATGCACTCTCCTTCCCCTCGTTGCTGGTCTCTCCATAGATAGATCTTGGTGACACGTAGGAAAATTTTGAAATTCTGCTACGTTCCCCAACACTTTTCAGGTATTTCAGGATGTTCTTGACCGCTGTCCAGTGGTCCACTCCTGGATTACTTTGGTACCTCCCTGCTAGACTTATAGCAAGGCACACATCAGGTCTGGTACACAGCATTGCATACATGATAGAGCCTATGGCTGAAGCATAGGGAACATCTTTCATTTTCTCTCTATCTTCTACAGTGGTCGGGCATTGAGTCTGACTCAACTTCACACCTTGTAACACAGGCAAGAACCCTTTCTTTGCTTGATCCATTTTGAACTTCTTCAAAATCTTGTCAAGGTATGTGCTTTGTGAAAGTCCAATTAAACGTCTTGATCTATCTCTATAGATCTTTATGCCTAATATGTAAGAAGCTTCACCGAGGTCTTTAATTGAAAAACTCTTATTCAAGTATCCCTTTATGCTATCCAGAAATTCTATATCATTTCCGATCAGTAATATGTCGTCCACATATAATATCAGAAATGCTACAGAGCTCCCACTCACTTTCTTGTAAATACCTCCCGTGGCAGCGGGGTCCTATTGGAAACTAAGGGATATTAAGACCTCCTTTTAATAGAGTACCAGACCAAAGCATTAACACTTAGTGAATACATGAATTCCTCAAACTACGGTCATCACCGGTATGTATCCCGATTATTGTCACTTCGGGGTTAATGGATCATAACACATAATAGGTGACTATAGACTTGCAAGATAGGATCAAAAACTCACATATATTCATGAAAACATATCTGCTTAAGTCATCTGTGAAGGTGAGAAAATAACGATATCCACCACGAGCCTCAATATTCATCGGACCACTTACATCTGTATGTATGATTTCCAACAAATCTATTGCTCTCTCCATAGTACCGGAGAACGGCGTTTTAGTCATCTTGCCCATGAGGCACGGTTCGCAAGTACCAAGTGATTCATAATCAAGTGTTTCCAAAAGTCCATCAGTATGGAGTTTCTTCATGCGCTTTACACCGATATGACCTAAACGGCAGTGCCACAAATAAGTTGCACTATCATTATCAACTCTGCATCTTTTGGCTTCAACATTATGAATATGTGTGTTACTACTATCGAGATTCAATAAGAATAGACCACTCTTCAAGGGTGCATGACCATAAAAGATATTACTCATATAAATAGAACAACCATTATTCTCTGATTTAAATGAATAACCGTTTTGCATCAAACAAGATCCAGATATAATGTTCATGCTTAACGCTGGCACCAAATAACAATTATTTAGGTCTAATATTAATCCCGAAGGTAGATGTAGAGGTAGCGTGCCGACCGCGATCACATCGACTTTGGAACCGTTTCCCACGCGCATCGTCACCTCGTCCTTAGCCAATCTTCGCTTAATTCGTTGTCCCTATTTCGAGTTGCAAATATTAGCAACAGAACCAGTATCAAATACCCAGGTGCTACTGCGAGCATTAGTAAGGTACACATCAATAACATGTATATCACATATACCTTTGTTCACCTTGCCATCCTTCTTATCCGCCAAATACTTGGGACAGTTTCGCTTCCAGTGACCAGTCTGCTTGCAGTAGAAGCACTCAGTTTCAGGCTTAGGTCCAGACTTGGGTTTCTTCTCTTGAGCAGCAACTTGCTTGCTGTTCTTCTTGAAGTTCCCCTTCTTCTTCCCTTTGCCCTTTTTCTTGAAACTAGTGGTCTTGTTGACCATCAACACTTGATGCTCCTTTTTGATTTCTACCTCCGCAGCTTTCAGCATTGCGAAGAGCTCAGGAATAGTCTTATTCATCCCTTGCATATTATAGTTCATCACGAAGCTCTTGTAGCTTGGTGGCAGTGATTGGAGAATTTTGTCAATGACGCAATCATCTGGAAGATTAACTCCCATTTGAATCAAGTGATTATTATACCCAGACATTTTGAGTATATGCTCACTGACAGAACTGTTCTCCTCCATCTTGCAGCTGTAGAACTTATTGGAGACTTCATATCTCTCAATCCGGGCATTTGCTTGAAATATTAACTTCAACTCTTGGAACATCTCATATGCTCCATGACGTTCAAAACGTCGTTGAAGTCCCGGTTCTAAGCCGTAAAGCATGGCACACTGAACTATCGAGTAGTCATCAGCTTTGCTCTGCCAGACGTTCACAACATCTGGTGTTGCTCCAGCAGCAGGCCTGGCACCCAGCGGTGCTTCCAGGACGTAATTCTTCTGTGCACCCAGTCCGTGTAATTGCTACCATCATCTTTCAACTTTGCTTTCTCAAGGAACGCATTAAAATTCAACGGAACAACAGCACGGGCCATTTATCTACAATCATACATAAACAAGCAAGATACTATCAGGTACTAAGTTCATGATAAATTTAGGTTCAATTAATCATATTACTTAAAGAACTCCCACTTAGATAGACATCCCTCTAATCCTCTAAGTGATTACGTGATCCAAATCAACTAAACCATGTCCGATCATCACGTGAGATGGAGTAGTTTCATTGGTGAACATCACTATGTTGATCATATCTACTATATGATTCACGCTCGACCTTTTGATCTCCGTGTTCCGAGGCCATATCTATATATGCTTGGCTCGTCAAGTATAACCTGAGTATTCCGCGTGTGCAACTGTTTTGCACCCGTTGTATTTGAACGTAGAGCCTATCACACCCGATCATCACGTGGTGTCTCAGCACGAAGAACTTTTGCAACGGTGCATACTCAGGGAGAACACTTCTTGATAATTTAGTGAGAGATCATCTTATAATGCTACCGTCAATCAAAGCAAGATAAGATGCATAAAAGATAAACATCACATGCAATCAATATAAGTGATATGATATGGCCATCATCATCTTGTGCTTGTGATCTCCATCTCCGAAGCACCGTCATGATCGCCATCGTCACCGGCGCAACACCTTGATCTCCATCGTAGCATCGTTGTCGTCTCGCCAATCTTATGCTTCCACGACTATCGCTACCGCTTAGTGATAAAGTAAAGCATTACAGCGCGATTGCATTGCATACAATAAAGCGACAACCATATGGCTCCTACCAGTTGCCGATAACTTGGTTACAAAACATGATCATCTCATACAATAAAATTTAGGATCATGTCTTGACCATATCACATCACAACATGCCCTGCAAAAACAAGTTAGACGTCCTCTACTTTGTTGTTGCATGTTTTACGTGGCTGCTACGGGCTTAAGCAAGAACCAATCTTACCTACGCATCAAAACCACAACGATAGTTTGTCAAGTTGGTGCTGTTTTAACCTTCACAAGGACCGGGCGTAGCCACACTCGGTTCAACTAAAGTTGGAGAAACTGTCACCCGCAAGCCACCTATGTGCAAAGCACGTCGGGAGAACCGGTCTCGCATAAGCGTACGCGTAATGTCGGTCCGAGCCGCTTCGTCCAACAATACCGCCGAACCAAAGTATGACATGCTGGTAAGCAGTATGACTTATATCGCCCACAACTCACTTGTGTTCTACTCGTGCATATAACATCAACATATAAAACCTAGGCTCGGATGCCACTGTTGGGGAACGTAGTAATTTCAAAAAAATTCCTACGCACACGCAAGATCATGATGGTGCATAGCAACGAGAGGGGGAGAGTGTGATCTACGTACCCTTGTAGATCGACAACGGATGCGTTAACTTGGTTGATGTAGTCGTACGTCTTCACGGCCCAACCGATCAAGCACCGAAACTACGGCACCTCCGAGTTCTAGCACACGTTCAGCTCGATGACGATCCCCGGACTCCGATCCAGCAAAGTGTCGGGGAAGAGTTCCGTCAGCACAACGGCGTGGTGACGATCTTGATGTACTACTGTCGCAGGGCTTCGCCTAAGCACCGCTATAATATTATCGAGGACTATGGTGGAAGGGGGCACCGCACACGGCTAAGAAAACGATCACGTGGATCAACTTGTGTCTCTAGGGGTGCCCCTGCCTCCGTATATAAAGGTTCAAGGGAGGGGGGCTGGCCGGCCAAGAGGAGGCGCGCCAGGAGGAGTCCTACTCCTTCTGGGAGTAGGACTTCCCCCTTTTCCTAATTGGAATAGGATTCGCGGAGGGGGAAAAGAGGAGAGAGAGGAGGAAGGGGGGCCGGCCCCCTCTCCTTGTCCTATTCGGACCAAGGGGGGGAGGGGCGCGCGGCCCATCTATGGCCACCTCTCCTCTCTTCCACCAAGGCCCACTAAGGCCCATATACCTCCCGTGGGTTTCCGGTAACCTCCCGGTACTCCGGTAAAATCCCGATTTCACCCGGAACACTTCCGATATCCAAACATAGGCTTCCAATATATCAATCTTTATGTCTCGACCATTTCGAGACTCCTCGTCATGTCCGTGATCACATCCGGGACTCCGAACAACCTTCGGTACATCAAAATGCATAAACTCATAATATAACTATCATCGTAACCTTAAGCGTGCGGACCCTACGGGTTCGAGAACAATGTAGACATGACCGAGACACGTCTCTGGTCAATAACCAATAGCGGAACCTGGATGCTCATATTGGCTCCTACATATTCTACGAAGATCTTTTATCAGTCAGACCGCATAACAACATACGTTGTTCCCTTTGTCATCGGTATGTTACTTGCCCGAGATTCGATCATCGGTATCCTATACCTAGTTCAATCTCGTTACCGGCAAGTCTCTTTACTCGTTCTGTAATACATCATCCCGCAACTAACTCATTAGTTGCAATGCTTGCAAGGCTTAAGTGATGTGCATTACCGAGAGGGCCCAGAGATACCTCTCCGACAATCGGAGTGACAAATCCTAATCTCGAAATACGCCAACCCAACATGTACCTTTGGAGACACCTGTAGAGCTCCTTTATAATCACCCAGTTACGTTGTGACGTTTGGTAGCACACAAAGTGTTCCTCTGACAAACGGGAGTTGCATAATCTCATAGTCATAGGAACATGTATAAGTCATGAAGAAAGCAATAGCAACATACTAAACGATCGGGTGCTAAGCTAATGGAATGGGTCATGTCAATCAGATCATTCAACTAATGATGTGATCTCGTTAATCAAATAACAACTCTTTGTCCATGGTTAGGAAACATAACCATCTTTGATTAACGAGCTAGTCAAGTAGAGGCATACTAGTGACACTCTATTTGTCTATGTATTCACACATGTATTATGTTTTCGGTTAATACAATTCTAGCATGAATAATAAACTTTTATCATGATATAAGGAAATAAATAATAACTTTATTATTGCCTCTAGGGCATATTTCCTTCAGAAGTTGTGTTCGAAGTATTGAGATTTTGTATTTAGAACACTATTCGGCTGATTACGCCTCCAAGATGGCCACGTATGAGAAAACTTTTTACACGAATTATCTTCGTCTCGTCTAAACGATCGATTTTGATATAAAAATCGTTCCAAACCGAGTTCGTATGCAAAAGTTACAACCATCCGAATACACCCCTATCACGAGCCAAAAGTGGCGCGCCCCACCAGACACCATGTCTGATGGGTAGCGCGAATAATATTCTGTGTTGCGCGAGTGATTTGGCCCTCAAGATGACCTCTGATCAAAAAAACGTTCAACATGAAAGTTGTTCGTCTCGTTGAAACGGTCAAGATTGCTTTTGGGCTCGTTTCCATCTGAGGTCGTTTACCACCTCAAAAATTACCCGTAAGGTCCAGTCAGTTTAAACCGAATAGTTTTAAAAAGTTCGGACAAAATCAATCCGAATTTGACTAGGGTTTTGGACGTGAATCCAAGCCTTTTTCTTGCACGGGGAAGTCTAGCCGTCTCTTATATACCTATGGGGTGACGGCCGATTGAACAACACACAATCGATCAAATCATCTACCATTTTTTATCTTTTATCTTTTCTCCTTAACCCTAGTTCTTCTTCTTCCTCGTTCTTCATCTGTTTTTCTTGTTGCAGGATGGTGAACCTCGAGGCCCTAGGGGCGATCAGGTCGACCTAGGCCAGCCCATAGCCGCCGCATGCCCTAACGGGGTCCTTCCCGGGCGTGTGGGGTTTCGGGTCCTCAAAAGCACCCGCCGGATTGCTTGCGTACCGCGCTTCCGGACGGGTCTCCTTCGACGTGAGCTGCGGTGCATCACCCCCGGCGTCGAGGGTATACGGTGACGTGTTCGTGTGCGAACACACTTTTTGGCGACTCCGCTGGGGACGAAGCTTTGAACGGTCTCCGGCCCGTTCTTGCTACGAAGAGATTGTCATCTAGGATTTGCAATCTATAAAGGTAAGATGAATACCCAATTCACCTATGTAGATGCAAATAATGCATATGTTGTTGCTAAATCATTTAATGAGCATAATGTATCGACTAGCCCTAGCTTTATCAATCATGCATCTAATTATGTGCAAGAGCCAATGCAACAAAATCTCCATGCTTCTACCTCATATAATTTTAGCAACATGGAACATATGTATACGAACTCCCATGCATCGGCAGCCCCGCAAATCCATATGCCGATGAACAACATGATGAGTTCCGTTAATCAAGTTGAAACACTTCACCTAGGAACTTCTGATATTATGCAACAAAGTGTTTCACCTTTTTATTCATCGGCAACTAGCTTGCAATATGTTAATCAAAACATGTTGGTGGATACGGGAATTGGCCATGCTACTACTAGTTATCCGGCCAGTTACCCTCAGTCATCATATGCTACACCTCATGCTACTATTTTTTTGGCACCATATGCAACTATGGGTATTCATAATTCGGCTTTGCACCTTCATGCTAATAACCGAATAAGTGAAAATTCTATAGGATCACATGTGTCGTCACCTAGTATCGTAGCATATAATTTTTCCCCTGCAAAATTACAGAATTTTGGTGACATCTCGTTACCAAAAGAGTCTAAAAGTGTCGGGGGGCAGTTCTATCCAGATTGGGTCATTAAGAAAAACCTTACGTCTTTTTGGGACAAATGCAATGTTGTTCTACATGAATTAATAAAAGAGAGAAATCCTATTAATTCTGCTGCAATTCAAGCTAGATTATGTCAAAAAGAGAAAGCATTGGGTGTAGATAGAATTATCAAAAAAGGTGGTGATTCGGATAACAAAGTTAATTCGGCTATTGAAAAGACCGAATCAAATATTACATATGCCGAATTTATTCTAGAAAAACAGGATGACAAGGTGTTGGGGAGCTATTCGAAAGAGGAACAACATATCGTTCAAGTAATGCAACCATCATGCTCTCCCAACGTGTTTGAAAATGTATGTCTAGCAAGTGATTTACCTATCTTCCGATTTGGTCGCAACTTTATTGTTGATGCTTCTATAAGAGAAATTCTCATAAGTAATTTTGAAAGACCAATAAAGAAGGGAAATTTACTTGTTAGCAATAAAAATATTATAGAACATATCGGTCAATCTATTGTACCATTTATAAAGACCAATAGTGACTTATTATTGCAGCCAAAGTTTTCCCCATTGCTTTATCAAAATTTCATATCTAATTGGGTAGCTTTCCTTGTTAAATACTTGGCTTGCACTTGGTCTCAATTGAGACATGTGTATTCTGACTATTTTCGTTTCAGAAATTTAAAGCCAAGATCAAATTCTTTTGAGAAATCCGATGCTAATATAATATCTTATCCAAATACATCGAAGATAGGGTGCAAAGCACAATGCATAGCCGAATGGGGAGATTCTAAATCTGAACCATTCGTTTGCTTACCTCCAAAGCCATTTGCACACCAAGATCGGCTAGAAAACAAAACGTATACCTTCGATTCAAACATGTGTGATCAAATCTTTGATTTGTTGTTGAAAAATAATTACATTAGAATTCTTGATCACCATGTCAAGCCATCTATTTGATACGTCTCCATCGTATCTACTTTTCCAAACACTTTTGCCCTTATTTTGGACTCTAACTTGCATGATTTAAATGGAACTAATCCGGACTGACGTTGTTTTCACCAGAATTGCTATGGTGTTATTTATGTGCAGAAACAAAAGTTTTCAGAATGATCTGAAACTTCACGGAACACCTATTCGGAAAATATAAAATATCCTTGCGAAAGATGAAGACCAGGGGGTCCACCACCTGTCCACGAGGGTGGGGGCGCCCCCCCCCCCTACCTCGTGGGCCCCCTGGAGCTCCTCCGACCTCAACCCCAACTCTATATATTTGGTTTCGGGGAGAAAAAAAATCAAAGAGAAGGATTCATCGTGTTTTACTATACGGAGCCGCCGCCAAGCCCTAAAACCTCTCGGGAGGGCTGATCTGGAGTCCGTTCGGGGCTCCGGAGAGGGGAATCCGTCGCCATCGTCATCATCAACCATCCTCCATCACCAATTTCATGATGCTCACCGCCGTGCGTGAGTAATTCCATCGTAGGCTTGTTGGATGGTGATGGGTTGGATGAGATCTATCATGTAATCGAGTTAGTTTTGTTAGGGTTTGATCCCTAGTATCCACTATGTTCTGAGATTGATGTTGCTATGACTTTGCTATGCTTAATGATTATCACTAGGGCCCGAGTGCCATGATTTCAGATCTGAACCTATTATGTTTTCATCAATATATGAGAGTTCTCGATCCTATCTTGCAAGTCTATAGTCACCTATTACGTGTTATGATCCGTTAAACCCGAAGTGATAATAATCGGGATACTTACCGGTGATGACCATAGTTTGAGGAGTTCATGTATTCACTATGTGCTAATGCTTTGTTCCGGTACTCTATTAAAAAGAGGCCTTAATATCCCTTAGTTTCCATTAGGACCCCGCTGCCACGGGAGGGTAGGACAAAAGATGCCATGCAAATTCTTTTCCATAAGCATATATGACTATATTCGGAATACATGCCTACATTACATTGATGAATTGAAGCTAGTTCTGTGTCACCCTAGGTTATGACTGTTACATGATGAACCGCATCCGGCATAATTCTCCATCACTGATCCATTGCCTACGAGCTTTCCATATATTGTTCTTCGCTTATTTACTTTTCCGTTGCTATTGCTATCGTCATTACAAAATACAAAAAACACTACTTTTGCTACTATTACCTTTTGCTACGTTACCACTACTATCATATTACTTTGCTACTAAACACCTTGCTGCAGATATTAAGTTTCCAGGTGTGGTTGAATTGACAACTCAGCTGCTAATACTTGAGAATATTCTTTGACTCCCTTTATGTCGAATCAATAAATTTGGGTTGAATACTCTACCCTCAAAAACTGTTGCGATCCCCTATTCTTGTGCGTTGACATGGCGCAGGAAGAAGCGCTTTTCAAGATCAGTAAGACGGAGACTTTGCTTGCTGATCGTATAAGTCCACGTTGCACTTGTGTACACGGATTTGCTGTTTGTCTTGTACAACAATAATGTATTTATTTTTTTGGTATTCTAATGTAATTACTGTGGAGTCACTCTCACTCCTGTTTTTGGCATATTACTGGGACCTTGGAGATAAAGAACACACTCTTTAACATTCTGTAGGAATCATTTGCAGTGGACAAGAGGAATCATTGTACTCAACAATCAATCTTTTTTTTCCTGTTAGTGAGGAGCATAGCATGGACTTACTATAGCAGGTACCATTAACCTCCATACTCCATCGTTGCAATTAGTGTTCTTGTGAAGCTTACCGTAGAATATATGTTTGAGGTACAAATTTGTTGGTTCAAGTACCTTCAGAAATTTCTTAGGACTATTTGTCTTAATGTTTTCTATTAACATCCGACATTCATGTGTGCCTTTTATTGGTTGGATAACCAATTAGCTAAGGAGCAGTCTCTCTTTTTACCAGGCTCTGAACAATGCAAATAGTATTATTGGCTAACACTTATTGGAAAGGTATGTAACATACTTTAATTCTTTAGTTAAAAATACTTTAATTTTGATTTTGACATTGTGCTGACATGAACTTTAATTTTCATTTAACACTGTGCTAACATAAAAATAACTTGCTTAATTACTATGACCTATGTTGTTGGATTCAAATGTGTATTTTTCACATTGATAACTTCATAGTTGAACAACTTGATATGGCTGGTGCAACCAAAAGGAATCCATCGATCTCTGTTCGCCATCAAACACATACAGGTACTCTCCTCTCATTTGTCCCGATTTAATCTCCACTATGCCTTGTTGTCTACCTTCATAATATTATTGGACAAAATCTCTCATGCACTACTGCTCTGAACTAGAATTTGCTCTGATGCTTCATGATTTGAATCTGATTTAGACTGAAGATATTTAAAATCAGATCATCCGCCCTCATGTATCAGATCATCCGCCCTCATATATGCTTAAACAAATTTAGCATATAGAAAAATCAGAGATCCTGGTCGTAACCTGATTTTTCGTGGCTTAGGTCTTGTTGCTTTTTTGTAGAGATACTCCTTGGACTAGGGAATGGTGCTTTCAATTATTATTTATTTCAGTACTACACTGCATCACTATCTGGGTAGAAAAAGTTGTGGATGTGTTTGAACAAGATTGTGGCAGCTGTTCCTGACCTTATGATGTGCTCTGTGCTCTTCCTTTGAAACAAAAACTTATATATTCATCCTTATCACTCATTTTTTGGTGTGGCATAAAGAACAAAAATTCCTTCTCCTGATCGGCTAGCCCCAAAACTCAACACCCTGCAACGTACAGTGGGACTAAATGCTTTGATCTCCCATATGTGATAATTTTTAGTATGAACTATGCTTAGCATGATTAGATGGATAATAGAAGAAATACAGACAGTGGCATGTTTTTGTAGAAGGTTATAGCCTGTGCAGCCGCACGGGTTGATGACTAGTACAAG
Source organism: Triticum urartu (assembly GCF_056163025.1). Classification (NCBI taxonomy): domain Eukaryota; kingdom Viridiplantae; phylum Streptophyta; class Magnoliopsida; order Poales; family Poaceae; genus Triticum; species Triticum urartu. The sequence goes on from NC_141877.1 coordinate 537,006,442, forward strand.
AGTAATCACAATCATTTCATCGACCTTCTACCTCCGTAAGTGTAAAACTGTTCACAGAGTTCTGAATATCAACTTCGATTTTCTCTATTTCTGCACTCCTACCTGCAAAGTAGGCAGGGCGATTCGGAGATGGAAGTGTGGTGCTTCCATTCTCCAAGACAAAGACGACCATTGACATGAGTGGCCTATCATCCGGGTTTTCTTGGACACACATGAGCCCCACATGGACACAAAGCAGAACTTCTTCTGATGAACAAGTATCCATGATAGATGAATCTGCAAGTTCTTCTGCCTTTCCTTCCTTCCACATATTCCATGACTGAGCCAATAAAAACATGAAATGAAAGCTCTTTTCATTTAATTGTCAAAACCAAAAATCCACCTAAACTTGATATCCTTATAAATAGAAACTCAGGAGAAATATTTTGTGTACTCACATATATACCAAGGCTAGGAAAACTCATGGTTTGAGTACAGAAGTTTCTCCTTAAACCAGGTATGACCTCTAGTAGTAGCACGCCGAAGCTGTAGACGTCAGACTTAGTAGAGAAGACACCTTCCATTGCATACTCAGGGGCCATGTAGCCACTAGGCCATGTCATTTACAAAGCGTTAGCAAATAGAGTTGAATGTTGTCACGGTTAAAATCAGCTATTGATTCATGAGTTACTCACTATGTTCCGACTACGCGTTGGGCATTTGCATTTTGCTGGTTTTCAGCAAAGATTCTCGCCATGCCGAAATCTGCTATCTTGGGTTTCATATCTGCGTCTAACAAAACATTTGCGGCTTTGAGATCCCTGTGGATTATGGTCAACCTTGAGTCCTCATGAAGATAGAAAAGTCCCCTTGCAATCCCTTTGATTATACTAAATCGTGTTGGCCAATCCAACAACAATTTTCTTGAGTGGTCTGTAAAAATAAAAATGTAAGCAAAATTGATTTTGCAAAAAAAAAACTGTGATTTATAAGAATATGTACCAAAAAGGGTAGCATCCAAGCTCTTGTTAGGCAGATACTCATATATAAGAAGCTTTTCGTCTCCATCACTACAACATCCAAGAAGTCGAACCAAATTTCTATGTTGCAATTTTGCAATTAGAATTACTTCATTCCTGCATTCTACCGTGCCTTGTTGAGATTCTCTACTTAGCCTCTTGACCACCTAACGTTCCCTATAGAAATACAATGTAAATCTCAGATTTGAGTTTGGGAAATGAACAAATCAATTATCCTGAAGTAGAAGGAATAGCAAGAAAACGTATAAGTTACCTTGTAAACTTTTCCGAAGCCTCCTTGCCCAATCATGCATGTTTCGGAGAAATTGTTGGTTGCAAGGAAAATTTCTTCTAATTTTACAAAAGGAAATTCTTGATCACACGGAGGGTTTTCATCAGAGATATGCATGACATCCGTTCTTATATTCTTGTGCTTTCTCCATTTTATATTCTTGCCTGCTCCCACATTGTTATAGTCATTTCCTCTCTAACAAGTATATATAACAGAAATAAGAAAGAAAAGGTTATAGTGACCCCCTGAAAACTTTTGCACATCTGTCACCACGGCAAAGGTAAAAAGGCGATGGCAGACCATATAATATGGGAATCACTTGACATAAAAATGAGATCCATGTGTTTGAAAAAACACCATGGAGGACCCCTTGCCCACTCCACAGCACCATGGGCAGTTGCTCTGTTTTTTCAAAACACTTGGACACCGAGTATTTGTAGAACTGTGATTCACTGAGGATGGGAAGTTCAAACCACTATGATCGATGTGCCTCATCCTAAGTTGGGTTCTCTATCTAGTAGATTGCCTATTATTGTTACATCACTCCCCACAGTGATTATACCGTGCACGGAACCACCTAGCCCCATACGGTAGTAGACGAACGCCAAATTTACATGGTAAAATGGACATCCTCACAAGATGGTAAAGTATGGATTTTTCCTAAGAAGATCAACAAAACATACCTTTGAATTTTAACCATAGAAGGAATATGCATATGAGCACCAGAACACTGCCTCCTAAAATTGGCAACACAATCCTCACCGGAACCGGATTGCTCTTTGTCCTTTTACCTTCTTTAGTGCACATACAATGAAAGAACAAATGACTGATGAAACTACATATATACGGAGTATTAGCTAATATGAAACCAGTATTAGTAGAAAGAAGGGTGAATTGAGCTTCAGTACCAGCTGTTGTATCCATGCCTGCAAGTCGAAGATAGAGTGTGTCGTTGCCGAATTCTGCGCCTACCTTTCCCGTGTCAATCAACTCCCCGACCCACACCAAGCACCTCGAAACGACGTATCTCCTGGAACTGCCGCTGCTCAGATTGGCATAAGCATATCCCACACATGAACAATTGAGGGTGCACTCCACCGCGCACTCCTCAAGCGTGCTCCTATCCCCGCCGACGAGCACGAACCTATCCGGCGACTTCATCCCTGGCAAGGCCAAGAATCCATTGTCGCAGCCGCGTAGCGCCTCCTTCCGTCGACACCCTGCTGAGAACCTGGCAGCAGCCCGCTCGTCATTGTGCGCCGGCTCAAAGCCATCGAGGCACTTAGAGCAACTCCAATGGGGCGACCCATTTCATCCGTCCACGTCCATTTAAGTTGACGCGGACAAAAGTGGCAGCCCAACGCGCCGACCTAAACTCAAATCGTGTTCGCACGGTGTCCGCGCCGATCCATTTCCGACCCAAAATTGCGCCTGGAATGCGTCGGCGCGGACGCGAAACGGACGCGCCGCGCGTCTCCTCGCCGTTCGCCGCGTCCCCACCTGGCGGCCACCCAACCGCCACCGGTCGTCTTATTTATGACGACCACCGACAGCGGGCCCACGCGTCAGCCAATGCGCGCGTCCTTTTTTAACCACGCATGCGGCGGGGTCGGCCTCATCCACTTCTCCCGTCCACATCTGACCCCCCACCACTTCCTTTGCTTCCTTGCCGGCGACCGCAAACCCTAGCGCGTGCCATGGGCCTCTTCGGCAAAAGCAATGGCAAGGGGAAGGGCACCCCCGACGCCTCGTCATCCCGTGCTCCCCCTCCCCCTCCCCCTCCACCGCCGGCGCGTTTCCGCCCTGGACGCCGGTGCCTGCACATCCCGGTGCACCAAGCGCGGTGGCACTGGGAGTACAGGCAGCCCCTCCCCTACCCCGACATGACGCTGCCGCACCATTGGCATTTGGATCCAAACCGGATCCCGGTGCCGGCGATTCCGCGGACCCAGCGGGCGCACGACGACGAGGTGCGCCGGTATCGCGCGCTGCTCACACCGGAGCAGCGTCGACTGCCCGAGTACGCCGCCGACTCTCCTAACTGGGAGGCTTGGTTCGCCCTCGAACACGAGGAGCAACGGCGCTCGGGTGTCGACGCCGTCCCGCCGCCGTTCCCACTGCCGCCCCCGCAGGTAGAGCCGGAGGACATGGAGGCGGAGGCGGAGTACCAAGCCGCCCTCAAAGAGGCCCTGCAGCATGCGCTGGAGGCTAGCCGCATCGAGGAGGACGCGCACTGGGATGGGCTGGAGCAAGCCCTTGCCCTGTCGGCGGCGGGGGACTCCGTCCACACCCCGCTCTTCGTGCTGCCGCCTCCGCCGTCGCCGCCCGTACAGCCCAAGCCGGAGCCGGAGCCGGAGCCGTCGCGTAAGCGCTCCCCACCTCCACCCACTTGGCCGGAGGAGGCCTACTCGTGGACGGGCCAGTACCACGAGTGGGTGAGCGCGCCTCCCGTCTAGTTCGCCGCGACGCCGGAGGAAGAGGCGGCCCACCTCGAGCGATGGAAGGAGCACTGGCTCCGCCAGGAGCAGGGCGACGGCGAAGAGCAGATACGCTACGATGCCATGCTCCAACATGACGCGGAGGCGCTCCGGCTCGAGGAGGAGGAGGAGGAGCGCACGCGGCTTGCCGCAATGCCGCCGCCCCAGCAGACGTCGGAGGAGGCTGCCCTGGCAGCGTACCAGGCGGCGTTCGGGTGGGCTGGCCCTGCTCGGGTCTTCATCGACCTCACCGACGACGGCGACGTCGAGGGCAAGGGCAAGGGCAAGGCCGACGACGTCTAGGGAGCGTGTGGGGCGGCAGCAGGCGGGCGCAGACTTTTTTTAATGTTTTTATTTAATGTTTATTAGATGTAGGTGGACTTTGGCCGGCGTTTGACCGGCCACTTTTATGTTTAATTATGTTTATTTCATGCAACTTGTTTTTTTTTCACGTCGTCATATTTGGGTCGGCTTCCCCGTTGAACGGTCAAGCCGACCCATTTTAAAATGCGGACGCCGGCGCCCGCCTGACCGATTCAAACGGACAAAAAGCGAACAAAGCACGCGTCCGTTTGGGTCGTCCCGTTAGAATTGCTCTTACAAGTCGGGTCAGGCGCCGCTGTCTCATCACAGTAGCCATAGGGACCGCAAAAGCCATAGCGGTTGCATACAGGAGACGGCCACTCACCGAGGACGTCCCAGGCTGACGACTTGCTGCTCCAGCTTTGGAGCTGGTACTCGCCGGAGTATGTTAGCACATACCTAGTAGGCGGGGCGCCGTCGGACATACTATAGGTGAGGTAGATCCTGTGTTTTGATTTTTGGCCGAAAAAAGTGGATTTCGGCCGAATTTCGGCCATCTCAGCCTAGGATGAAAAGTATATTTAGGCCGAAATTGTTCAAATTTGGCAAAATTTGGTCAAATTTAAGTCAAATTGCAGTCAAAATTTGGTCAAATTTCAGCTGAAATTTTTGAAAATGGCCGAAATACGACCATCTCGGCCTAGGGCGAAAAAAAGCTCAAACCGAAAATCAAAACACAGGGTAGACCTCGTCATCGTTGTTGATGACAGCCAGATAGAGGATGATAGCAGTGGTGTTCAGGGCCTCCACCTGCTGGTACCTGCGCTGGCTCGTCACCAGATACCCTGTCCATGGCGGGGTGCGGGCCACCGGGCGCTCCCCGTCCCAGAGGAAAATCTGGAGCAGTGTGTCTGGATCCCCGCCATAGGAGAAGCGCCCTGGCGAGGGGTCGGTGGGACCCGTCCAGGACACTAGGCGCTCGTCGTGGACACGTGTCCTGTACCTGAACCGGATCTTCATACCAGAAAGAAGTGTGTCGGTCATGTGGTCGAAGCTTTGCCACAGCATGGTGCCGTTGGGAGATCGAATGACGAGGTTGCCGGTGTTCAGAAGAACCGCCGCCGGGGGTGGCGAGCCTGGGTCGGTAGCCACATTGGTCGTCGTCCAGAGGACACGGCTGCCACGATCACCATCGGACAGAACAAGATTGGAAGTGTTGGTGAGGGAAAGCATTGGTGAAGAGGAAGTGATGTTCCTTTTTGAGACTGGAGTTTCCCGGTTGGCGACCCACACGACGGTGAGCTCAGGTATGTCGTTGTACCATATGCCGACGTACAGCTTGGCCATAGCAGTGGAGTTGGAGGGGTCAAAGAAGCCCAAGGCAACAGCAAAGCAACATGATCATGATCACAAGTTCAGAACAGCTGGGATGCAGGGTCTTCATTCAGAGATGCTTTTTTTTTACGGTTAACGGCAGGAGCTCTGCTTTTCATTATAGGCGAGGGAAAACTGTACAGACTGAAATCAGTCAGAACAAAGGATAGAGAAAAAAGAAAAGAGAGGAAAAAACTACTCCTCGCAAAAAGCCTGACCAATAGTCAGGAGGTCATCTCTAATCAAGCTAACTAAGCCGGAGAGAGCCAGGGTCGTACTTTCAAAAATCCTGCGATTGCGTTCTTTCCAGATGTGCCAGGCAACCAAAACTGGCAGGACAGACTTGTGGATGGCATGTTTCTTGGACAGAAAACATGAGGTCTTCTTCTACCATCCAAGGGCAGTTGTGGTCGTGCGAGCAGCAGCCGCTGTCCCTGGGTGGGAAGAGCTGAAGGCGAACCATACTTGCTTGCTGAATGGGCACTCGAGCAGAAGATGTGTCAATGTTTCCATGGATTGATCACAGAGTGCACAAGTTGCATTGTGCGGCCATCCACGCGTACAGAGTCTGTCCGCGGTCCACAGCCGATTTTGGACGAGCAACCACATGAAGAATTGAACCTTTCCATCCGTTTTAAGCTTCCAGACTTTGTGCAAACTTGGGTTGTGGATGTGAGCGATGAAGTGTGTGTCATAGGCAGAGGCCGCGGTGTAATTGTTAGAGGATGTAAGCGTCCAGCGGATAGAATCGGCATGTTCAGAGATGCTTTTACTCTAGCCTGTATCATATTCAGAGTTTTGTTTTAGACAAGTATCATATTCAGAGATGTGTGCAAGTACTATAGTCACGGCCCACAGGCAGGCACTAGCATAACTGTGACTGATGAATTTCTGTGGAGAGTTGAAAAAGGCTGCAGAAATATAACTTTTTTCCAACTGCAAACCCTTAGCAAAAGTAGATGAAAAATTAAGACGACTTCTGCTATCTGGAAAAAAAAAGCCAGAAATGTTAGCAGGAGGAAGCTCATCCAATTGACAAGAGGGTTGCTGTCCTTTGTTTTTTCAAGTAGTACGTATATCCTAACATATAGTCCTCTGTATCAAAAGGGAGTATAAAAAAAGTCTTACATTTTGATATAGAGGGAGTAGTTTTTTTGTAACTGAGACTATATGTTATGCAAATGAAAAATTGAATGGAGAACATACGAAAAGATAGTAATGACTACTAAGCAACACATGATACATCCCTGTTTTCCTTTTTTGGAAAATGACATCGCTAACTATTGAGCCATACATTTAACGATAGTGTTCGATTTATCTAATGTATTGTTTCCTTGGAGAGCATTTCAATACAGCTAAAACAAAAGATTTATTTCATCGTCCCTCTATCTCAGTAAGAGTAAAGCTGTTCACGGATGTCGGAATGTCAGTTCTGATCTGATTTGTTGCAGCACTTTGTCTCGCAAAGTAGGCCGGGAGATTGGGGGATGTAAGTGGGGTGCTCCCCGTCCCGTTCTCTAGGACAAACACAACAGATGACATGAGCGGCCTATCATCGGGGTTCTCCTGAACACACAAGAGTGCTACATGGATGCAAAGCAGAATTTCATCTGGTGAAGTATCTAAGATAGATGAGTCCGTCAGCTCATTGGTCCTATCTTCCTTCCACATATTCCATGACTGAAACAACCAAAACATCATATCAGTACTATTTTCCAATATCCAACAAAAAATGCTTCCACTTTTCGTAACGAAATTTGACAAAATTCATGTGCACTCACATATACTGTGAGGCTAGGGAATCCCATGGTTTCACTAATGGAGTTTCTCCTTATACCAGTTACAACCTCCAGTAGTAACACGCCAAAACTGTAGACGTCAGACTTGGTAGAGAAGACACCCTCCATTGCATACTCAGGAGCCATGTAACCACTGTTTGATCATTTTAATTACAAGAGGTGTCTAATGGGAGTTAAATTTACTGAAAAACAATATGGGTTTTTTAAATGGATACTCACTATGTTCCAACAAGGTGTTGGGTATTCGCATTTTCCAAGTTATCGCCAAAGATCCTCGCCATACCAAAATCCGCTATCTTGGGTTTAAAATCTGCATCTAACAAAACATTTGCAGCTTTGAGGTCTCTATGAATTATGGTGAACCTTGAGTCTTCATGAAGATATTGAAGTCCCTTTGCAATCCCTTTGATTATACGAAACCGTGTCGACCAATCCAACAGAAATTTTCTCGACTCATCTAAAAACAGAAACAAATGTAAGAAACAAATTCAAGTTGTCATAGAAATCATGGTTTGTTATTAGAATACACACCAAAAAGGGTAGCATCTAAGCTCTTATTTGGCAGATACTCGTATATCAGGAGTTTTTCATCTCCCTCACTGCAGCATCCAAGAAGTCGAACCAAGTTTCTGTGTTGCAATTTGGCAATTAGAATCACTTCATTCCTAAATTCTTTTGTTCCTTGTTGAGAATCTCTACTTAGCCTCTTGATTGCAACTTCTTGACCACCTAACATTCCCTACAGGAATATAGTGAAAATCTTATACTTGACTTTGTAGTATGAAAAAATTAGCTCTCTTCATTAGAATTAATCCTAGGAAAGAACATATTTAATGAGTTACCTTGTATACTTTACCAAAGCCTCCCCGTCCAATCATGCATGTTTCAGAGAAATTGTGGGTTGCAAAGGCAATTTCTTCTAATCTTACAAATGGAAATTCTTGATCATGGGGAGAGTTTTCTTCTTCAAATTCATCGGAGATACTCATACCCTCCAGCCTTATATTCTTTTGCATTGTCCCTTTCTTGTTCTTGCCTGCTCCCATAATGTTAAAAGTGACTACATCTCTAATGAGAACATCACAAAAATAAGAAATAATAAAGTTATATTTGACCCCTACAACTATTGATGTTTGTATATTATTCCCTAATTTATGAACTCATGGAACTAGAGGAAATAACCCACGAGGCACATCTACCACCCAGCCACCCACTCCCCTAGAAAAACACAGACACAACCCTCAGTCCATAGATGTTGCTCTGTTTCTCAGCCCCACGATAACCAGTATCTCAGTTATTACGATTGCATGAATATGAAGCGGCACAAAGCGAATGTGGTTTGTCTAACATGTGGAATCCACATTATCCATCACTACACCACCACAAATAGTAGCTAAATCATGCTATAAACCATCTACAAAATTATTTGATCTAGTTTCCATTCATGTGTTAGAGGATTTTGTAATCTAAGGGTATATTGCGGTAGTAGACGATGTAGTCCAAGTTTAGGCGGTGACACATACTCTCTCAAAAAGCGGCCAATATAACCTTCTACTAAACAGAGTTAACTAAACGTACCTTTGAATTTTAACCATGCAAGGGAGATGCATATGAGTACTAGAACACCAGAGCCTACAACTGGAAGCACAATCCTCACTGCATTGCTCTTTATTCTTTTACCTGTGCAACAAATTCATATACAAGAAAAAATGGTTTTATTATTTCTCAGTTGAATGAGAAATAACCCTTTCTAAGTCATGGCGAACAACCATCAAACTTTAGCATGATATTTGTGCAACTACCAGAGGGATGAAAAAATCTTGATCCAGTGGCTGTTGTATTGACCAAGAAATAACTATTTCTAGTGACTAAGTGATGGTCCCAAATGAGTGATAGAACTAGAAACATGTTATTGAAAACAAAACAACTGGTAGAAAGAGGGATAAATGACAAAACCAATATGATAAAGAGGGAGAAACTGAGATCTAGTACCTTTAGTTGCAGCCATGCCTGCACGTCGAAGATAGAGTGTCTCGCCGGTTCGCTCCCCAACCTTTCCCGTATCTATTAACTCTCCAGACCACACCAAGCACCTCGGCACGTGTCCTCCGAACCTGCTGCTGCTCAGGTTGGCGAACGCATATGCCACACAGGAGCAATTGCGGCTACACTCCGCCGCACAGTCCTCATACTTACTCCTCCCTCGAGCAATAAACAAAGACCCATCAGGCGACTTCATCCCCGGCAAGGCCACGAAGCCGTCACTGCACCCTTGCAGTGCCTCCTTCCGTCGGCACCCGGCCGAGTATCTGCCGCTAGTCCACTCCTCCATGCTACTCGGCTCAAAGCCATCGAGACACCTGCATGTTGGCACGGTGGGTGCCTCGGCCGTCTCGTCACAGTAGCCATACGGGCCGCAGTAACTGTAATGGTTGCATTCAGCGGATGGAAACTTCCAGAGGACAACCCATGTTGATGACTTACTGCTCCAGCTTTGGATCTGAAACTCACCATAGTAGGTTAGCACCATCCTGGTGCGTGGGGCGCCGTCGGAGAGGCTATAAGTGACGTATGCCTCATTGTCATTGTTGACATAGGCCAGGTAGATGATAAGATCACTGCTATTTGTGGCCCCAAGTAGTTGTTGCCGTAGGCTCATCACTAGATACCCTGTCCAGGGGGCAGCACGAGATACCGGGTGCTCGCCGTCCCACAAGAATGTCTGGAACGACCTGTTCGTGTCGCTGCCATAGGAGAAGCGCCCCCACGAGGGGTCGCTGGGGCCTCTCCATGATAGCAGGCGCTTGGTGGTGGTACGCGTCCTGTAGTTTATGCCGATCTTCATGCTGGGAAGGAACGTGTCTGTGCGTTGGTCGAAGCTCTGCCACAGGATGGTGCCGTTTGACGATCGGATGACGAAGTTACCGGTGTTTAGAAGCACCGCCGTCGGGGTAGACGAGACCAGACCATTGGTCAGGTTGGCTGTTGTCCAAACGACACGGCTTCCGCCACCACCATCAGAGAGAACCAGATTAGAGCTATTGGTGAGGGAGAGCTTCGGTGTTGAGGAAGTTGTGTTGGTGGCCGGGGTATTTTGGTTGGCGACCCACACAACGGTGAGCTCGGGGATGTTGTTGTACCATACGCCTAGGTACAAGCTGGCCGGAGAAGAATTGGAGGGGTTGAAGAAGCCCAAGGCGAATCCACCATCATCGGAGACGATGGTGTTACCAGGGGACAGCGCCCTGCCGGGGACAAGACGGTCTTGGGAAGCGCTCAACGGCAGGAAGAGGAGAAGGATCATGACCGTGGTACAGCTGGTGAGAGACGACCAATCCATCGACTGATCAGGCCTAGATCTTAGTACTAGTTATGGTCCAACTAACTAGTTACGATAACTGGGAGCAATTAAGTACTTCCCACAAAACAAAACAAAAACTAGGAGTAAGTACATAATTATACCAGTCCTTGGTCCAGAAGCAAGCGATGCTTTGACGAACGCAGGTGATTGTATAATGCAATGTTCTTGAAATTCTAGCAGCTGAGACTTCACAAATCAGCTGTCAGCGTCAGAGTTGGGATGCCACCGTCATTGCTTACTTGTCAGACTTAGGACTGAAATATTAAGCTATATAGACGGATAGCTTTTGTATATCAACACTTTATTCTGGTCGGACTGCTTCTTGTGCAAATGCAGCAGTGACTGTATGTATATACAAAGTGATCTTCGCGATATTTTTACTAAGGCGAAGTGTCAGCCTTACTCTGTCAAGCGCCTAATTGTATAGCAATCTCCTTTTAAAAATCCTTGCAAGTTCACCCCCTTTTTTTGAAGACAAGATCAACTGTCAATCTGTTTGTCAATCAGACATTGTGTCCATTTGTTGACATGTGAATCCATCTTGTCCACTACTAGAACAGCGTTAATTTCTTGACAAATTGCTGACAGGATCCAGCACTCACGTCAGGTTGATAATGAAAGCGGATGACTGGAAAATGCAAAGCTTGAATTCTGGTTCGACTTGAGAGAGTCTTGGAGTTGACATTTCAGCTGTCCACGTACGGTACTTAAAAGCTTAAAATGGCAATGTCGCTGGTGGAACCACAACACATGGCATGGATCCAAACAGTGTCTTTTGAAACAAGATTTAGTAATTATTTTCTTTTCAAACCATGGACGAGAACAGCATGTGATCAATACGGAGAAATTGGACGCACTTCGTAGGCCGCAATATTATTTTGAACTGTAGTTGAAAGTCTAGTGTACTTGAAAGAACGGAGTCTATCTGCCAACCTCGTACATATCACTATCAGCTCAAAAATTGGATTCCCACATGTAACATGCATGTATGAGGCTCATTTTGCAAGTACCAAAATGGGACCTCATTTTCCTTTGTGGCTCGAAGGACAGAAGGATATTAGTGAAGTTGACATTACAGATGCAGGCATAGTTGATCTTCTCCCTGATTGGTTTTGGACTGTATTCTCCAATGCTAGATGTATAAATATCTCTTGTAATCAAATAAGGGGCCGCCTACCAGCAACACTGTTATTTATGACTTCTGAGCAAATGCTTGACCTCAACTTAAATGGCTTTACAGGTTTGCTTCTACTGCTACCAGAATCGTTGGTGTTCTTAGATATTCCAGGAATTCTCTAGCAGGACCACTTCCCCAAGACTTTGGAACTCCAATGCTGAGAGAGCTTCTATTCTTCGCAAATCATATTAATGTAACAATTCCAGTATATATATGTCAGCTGCAGTATATGAGAGTGTCGGTGTTATGGCGCTGCTAGAAGGAGGGCGCGAGAGGGCCGGCCGGGGGCCTTTTTGCCCACGGCCGGGCAAGAGGGAAAGGATTTCCTTCTTAATTCTTGCTTCATTAGATTGATACATCTCCTCTCTTTATATAGAGAGGTTTACTTGACTCCCAAGCAAAGCTTACTTGACCCCTAAGCAAGCGACTCTTATCTCTAATTAACCCTAAGACTAACGGGCCCATTAGGCCCATTACGTACTCTAACACTACACCCCACCTGGACATGCAGCTTGTCCTCAAGCTGCAGCCTAACCAACTTATAACCATGACTCGACGCAACCCAAACCTAACACCTAAAAAGAAGCCTTTACATCTCGGCTTGTTTTATTATTCTCAACCTGAAATGGACTGGGACGCTTTATTTTGGACCCCTTAACAAAAAGTGGACACCATCCGCACGTCGGACATGCACGTCTACAGCCACCTGGATCCCATGAACACCATCTGGACAAAAGGAGTGCATGTGTAGGACCACCTGGAAGTGGTCGCAAGAGTGACCAGCAGAGGCGCCCTTGCGGCGCCCGGTGACGGAATGCAGTGGTGCTACGTGGTGCGCTGTTGTCGGTGACACCATGCCTTCTTCCTGCCGGACGGCTGTTGGTCTGCACCGCACAGGGAAGAGTGGGGGGCTTGCGATGGAGAATGACGAGGAGGGGTGCGCCCCCCCAACCGCCAATGTCGCAGACTTGGAGGTCGCTGCCCGTGGGGAAAACAGCATGCCCGCTGCCCGTGGGGGAAACCGCATGCCCAAGATCCCCGGTGCAGTGGATGAGATCGAGGTCCTTCGCGCAGTGAAGGGCAACTTGGAGGAGCGGCAGCTGCAGACCACGCATCTCCCGCACACGCCGACGCGCTAGGAGGCCGCGCGCAGTAGCCTGCAGCCTCACTGCCGCCGACACGTGGCGGGTAGCGATCCAAGATGGAAGCAGTGACGGCGACGGCGGGGACTGGACTTGGTGGAGCGGGACTCCCGCCGGCACGGTCGATGCGGGGCCGGAGCTAACCGGCGGTGGCTGCTGCAGCGGCTGCGGCGGTGGCGCACCGGGCAGCGGCAGCGGCTGCTGCGGCGGAGCGCCGGGCGCGGCGGAGGCCGGCAGGAGCGGCGGCTGCCAGTGCAGCCAGGGCTGGACGGTGGTGGCGATGGATGGTAGCTTGTAGGATCGAAAGTATGTCTAGAGGGGGGTGATTAGACTACTTGACCAAATAAAAACTTAACCTTTTCCCAATTTTAGTTCTTGGCATATTTTAGCTATCTTAGGACAAGTCAAGCAATCATCACACAATTCAAGCAAGCATGCAAAGAGTATATTGGCAGCGGAAAGTAAAGCATGCAGCTTGCAAGAATGTAAAGGGAAGGGTTTGGAGAATTCAAATGCTATTGGAGACACGGATGTTTTTTCCGTGGTTCGGATAGGTGGTGCTATCCTACATCCACGTTGATGGAGACTTCAACCCACGAAGGGTAACGGTTGCGCGAGTCCACGGAGGGCTCCACCCACGAAGGGTCCACGAAGAAGCAACCTTGTCTATCCCACCATGGCCATCGCCCACGAAGGACTTGCCTCACTAGCGGTAGATCTTCACGAAGTAGGCGATCTCCTTGCCCTTACAAACTCCTTGGTTCAACTCCACAATCTTGTCGGAGGCTCCCAAGTGACACCTAGCCAATCTAGGAGACACCACTCTCCAAGAAGTAACAAATGGTGTGTTGATGATGAACTCCTTGCTCTTGTGCTTCAAATGATATTCTCCCCAACACTCAACTCTCTCTCATAGGATTTGGATCTAGTGGAAAGAAGATTTGAGTGGAAAGCAACTTGGGGAAGGCTAGAGATCAAGATTCATATGGTAGGAATGTGGTTCTTTCTCAGAACATATGAGTTGGAATGGTGTATGTGTTCTGATGGCTCTCTCTCTCGAGTGAAGAGGAGGTGGAGGGGTATTTATAGCCTCCACACAAAATCCAACCGTTACACACAATTTACCAATCTCGGTGGGACCGAATCAGAAAACTCGGTCGGACCGAAATAGTAAACCTAGTGACCGTTAGGAATTTCGGTGGGACTGACATGCAACTCGGTAGGACCGATTCGGTTAGGGTTTGGGCATAACGTAATCTCGGTGAGACCGATTGCACAAACTCGGTGAGACCGAGTTTGGCAATAAGCTAACCAGAGAGTTGGTCAGGTAAACTCGGTGGGACCGATTTGCTCTTTCGGTGAGACCGAAATGTTACAAAAAGGAAACAGAGAGTTTACATTGCAATCTCGGTGGGACCGATTCGCTCTTTAGGTGAAACCGAAAATTTACGAAAGGGAAACAGAGAGTTTGCAACCCCATCTCGATGAGACCGAGATCCCTATCGGTAGGACCGAATTGCTAGGGTTTGGCAGTGGCAAATGACAAGTGAAACTCGGTGGCGCCGGATTGAAAGAATCGGTATGACCGAGTTTGGTTTAGGGTTTAGGTCATTTGTGGCTCTGGAAAAGTGTTTGAGGATTTTGGAGCATATCACTAAGCACATAAAGCAAGAGGCTCATTAAGCAACACCTCATCCCTCCTTGATAGTATTGGCTTTTCCTAAAGACTCAATGTGATCTTGGATCACTAAAATATAAAATGAAGAGTCTTGATCTTTGAGCTTGAGCCAATTCTTTGTCCTTAGCATTTTGAGGGTTCCACTTTCACATTCATGCCATGCCAATCATTGAGCTTTCCTGAAATAATCATCTTGGAATAGCATTAGCTCAATGAGCTATATGTTGTTATGAATTACCAAAACCACCTAGGGATAGTTGCACTTTCAATCTCCCCCTTTTTGGTAATTGATGACAACATATAGATCAAAGCTTCGACAAATGATAATAAGCATGAAATATATCGTCGCTTTGAGAAGTATGTGACAAGTAAGAGCTCCCTCTAAATTTGTGCATATTTAGAATTTGCTTTGGACTGCAAATGCACAAGGAATTAGAGTCATGGGTTACTCTTCCATGTCACATACATCTTGGTGGAGCGCTTAAAATGATAAGAAAGAAGTACATGCACTCATCACCAAGAATAGTGAATGATCACAAAAGATGGATAGAATGATAATATTTAAGCAAACATTAAGTGTAGCTTATGATCAAACACATGATCATCGATGTCTCACACAGATAAGGGCGTAGTATCTCACACACAAGCAAATAAAGTTCGAAAAGCCACCAAATAAAACAAGAGAGAATAAAATCAACACTCTCTCTCGAAGCCTATGATCTATACATTTTCTCCCCCTTTGGCAACAAATTACCAAAAAGTTCCTAGAAAATGCATAGTGCTAAGTCGACACTCAGGCTTGATCTTCAGGTGGTGGTGGAGTCCGGAGCACTCCAAGGATGAAGCCTTCAGTAGACGTGGTCGGAGTCGAGGCTGAAGTGGACGCTGGAGCTGGTGGAGCTGAGGCTGTAGCTGGTGGAACTAAGGCTGTAGTTGGTGCAGACGTGGTGGCTCTGGTGTCAGCAACTAGCACTGCAGACGACCTCGGACCTCGTGGCACCCTGGCAAAGGCATCAGTCGTAGTCCTGCCTCTCCTCTCATTCATGTCATCCTGGAGATGCTCCACGGCAGACTGTATCTCTGTCACCTTGATGTCCAAATCATAGAACCTCTGTTCCATGATCCTCTCTAAGCTCGCCTGGTTCTGAGTCAGGGTGGCTAGTCCTTGCTCAATCCGCAGGGTGGACGCAATCAGGTAACCAAGCTGCTCTTGTTTGGTTTTCAGAAAATATTCAGATGCCTCCTCTTGAGTAGGCATCTTGGCAGCTTTCTCCTTCCTCGCCTTCTCCTTCTTGGCTTGTGCTTGGGAAGATGATGGCTCATTCTCAGTCATAACCACTTGGTTATCTTCAAAATCTGGACGGATGGGCAGGTGTTCCTTATCCAACAAGTATATGCCCGTGCCCATCTTTGAGTTGATGAGCTCCTGAATCTGAGGTGCATATCCACAGCTCCTCTTCTGGTCGGCAGCTGTCCTTTTGACTGTTTCCACTATGAGGCTCATGAATTTGAATTTCTGAGGCACGTCAAAGACATGAAGCAAGTTGATCGCGTGACCTCTGATCATCTTGTGATCTCCAGACTTAGGCAGCAGAGTGTGCCTTAGTATCCAATTGATAGTGGGCAGTCCAGAGAGAAGATAATGCACTGAGCCAAACTTGAAAGTGTCAAGTGCTTCATTCGGGATCTCCTTGTACATGTTGGACATTGAGTTGTGATCCATTTTCTTCTTGGCATAAATGTCCAAGTCATCTGCTTGCTCCTCTGGGGCATTGATCAACTTTGCCCATTCCTCAATAGTTGATTGGTACCTCGTACCTTCAGACATCCATGTGATCCTCCCATCCGGGTAGAAGTGTGCTGTGGAGTAGAATTGCATGATTAGCTCCTCGTTCCACTTTGTGAGCTTCTGCCCAACAAAGTCTGCAACTCCACACGCACTAAAGCTGTCATACACTCCGGGATAGTGTTCCTCATTTTCCTTCATGTAGGTCCAGTCGACCCATCTCATGTCACAAACTATTGGCTTCTTGTCTAGCAGCACTGTCTCATAGAAGTCTTGCTGCTCCTTGGTGTGAAACTTGTAGTCCACTGCAGTCTTCCTTCTTGAAGCATACGGATCTGCTTCTCTCCACTTCCTCAGCCCTGAGTCTCTCCTGAGCTTCATGTCCTCAGCCACAGGATGAGCATCGTTGTGGTCTGGGATCTTGGGCTTGAGTTTTCTGAGAACTTGCTCTTCATCCTCTTCTTCAGCAGCTTCAGTCACTGGGGCCTTGTTCTTTTCAGTGGCTGGGATGCTTCTTGTGTTTCTCTTTGGTGCACTCTTTGGCTTAGATGCAGCCTTGGGTGCTTCCTTGGGCTTGGATGCAGTTTCCCCTGACCTTATGGCATCTCCCATAAGTTTCTGTGCCTTTGGTGCTGGAGCAACAACCTCTTCTTCCTCTTCTTCTCCCTCAGAGTCTCTTCTCATGGAGGGTTTGCCAATAACTCTGGCAGTGGTAGTTCTGGCTCTTTTCTTCTTCTTATCTTGGCCACTTGCTTCCTCTTCAGATTCCATGGTATACCTCATGGTTTCTTCAGTTGCAGCCTTCCTAGGTTTGGAAGTGGGAACTCTTGCCTTAGACATGGGCTGCCTGCCTGCTGGCCTTTTGATTTTCAGACCTGGCTTTGTGCCTTGAGCTGGCTCAACTTTCTTTGATGTGGCCTCTTCCTCTGCCACATAATCTTCATCTTCAGAATCAGAAGTTCTCTTCTTCCTTTGTCTAGTGGCAGCTTTAGGCAGATTGCTGGGGGTGCTTCTGCTGCCATCATCTGAGGAACTTGAGGGGCTAGTGCCCTCACTCAACTATACTTGCTGCTCTGAGAGGTTCTGGCTGTCACTTGGGTCTGACATGATGCAAATCTGACTGCTGACCCTGTGAATAGATTATAGATGAGATAGAGTGGATGAGCATCACAAAAAGCAGAGATTTTTGCAAAAGAAAATAATTCAAAAACTTAGTTTTAGTTTTCCACAGAAAGCATCTCGGATCTACCGATTTCTAAACTCGGTGACACCGAAGCAGTTTTGGCATCAGAACTAGTGAACTCGGTCAGACCGAGTCACAGTTCGGTGGCACCGAGACTGCTAGGGTTTCACAGAGTTCAAAAATCGGTCACACCGATAAGTAATTCTCGGTCAGGCCGAGTTTTACTTGTGCCATGGCATAAGCCAAATCGGTGGGACCGAGTTTTTCAACTCGGTGGGTCCGAGATGGTTTCGGCAGAAACCTAACCCTAAAATTTTCGAATTAAATCTAATCTACGAGTTCATTGACTGGATAGGAGTTTATCAAACGTGGCAAGAATCATGATGATCACAATGTGCTAGGAATCGGATTGGAGAATAGCACAAAGATCGAGTCCATACCCTAATTCGGCGGAGACTCGCTATGGCGGCAACGGCGGGGCAGAATTCCCGTTGACGGCGACGGAGACCAGCGACTGGAGGCGGCTGGCGGCGAGGAGGACGATCCGGAGACCCAGGAGGCAGAGTGAGCTATGCGCGGGCGAAGAGGTTTCGGAGAAATTTCCAAAATTTTGCCCGTCACTATATATAGCCCCACCCTGTCGGTGTGACCGAGTGGAACAACTCGGTGGCACCGAGATGCAAAACTGTATACAGTTATTGCAACTCGGTATGACCGAAAAGTTCAAATCGGTTGCACCGAGATCGAAAACCTAGATCAACTTAATGAACTCGGTAGGACCGAAAGTATGGAATCGGTCAGACCGAGAATCACAAAGAGGTTTTGGAAGTTTAAGTCTATGACGAATCGGGGACTCCGAGCGCTTCTCACACAGAGTGGTTCGAAACTGACTTGATCAAGTTTTGTGATGCAGCATGAATAGAGTTTGAGACGAGAAAAGCATAGATAGCTAGAGGAGGTACTTAGGCATTCTTGTCCATCCACTTGGCAAAAGAAGATAAAGCCAAACAATCAAAACAACAAGTGGATGTCCTCGAATGAGTGAAATATGCAACCAACATGCTCACACAATAAGATGGCAAATGAAATATGTGGCAAAGCATGCACAACCAATTCTAGCATCTATCAAGCAATTTGCGATGACTAGGTCATCTATATATGAGTATGTTAACTTAGGAGTCAAGTGAGAACACTTGATCGTAGGTCATACTCATCGTTTAAGCTCAAGTGGGGTTACCACTTTTACATAAAGCATTGTTGTATTCACATCTTTAGAGTTGCTTTAGCTCAAGTTTTAGAGTAAAGCTCCCCCTAGATGTGATATCCCCCCTAAGAGGGATGAACTAAACTTGGGTTTTGTCGATGATGACTTCATGTAGATGTTGAAGATGTGGATGCTCAATGTTGATGTAGATCACTTGGAGCTATCCATTTGAGTGAATTGCACTTTCAATACCTACATGGGTTAGTCCCACAAGGAACAAACAAGGATATCCATAGACATAGAGTGATGCACACACAAGATGATGTCCATAAAAACTTTAGGTTACCTTGTCCCTTGTCTTACCAACAAGAGGGTTTGTGACTCCTTGAACTAGTGCAAGATGTGGAAGTTGATTGCACTTGTTTTTGCCAAAATGATAAGAGTGAAGTATGTTGGCGGAGTCACCCTCAAGAACTCTCTAGTTCTTCTTCTTTTGGATCCACACCATCTTGATGGGAATCCTTGAAGTTGTAGTCGTACTTGATGTAGTGGAACTTGAAGTAGTCTTGGGAATCCACTTGACTAAGGTCTTAGGAGCTTCTTCAAATGCATTAATCTCCTCTTGAAGCTTGTCCTTGCCTTTTTGCTTGTAGTCTTGTGGTGGAAGATCATATTGAGTTTGTGTCCCCTTGAAAGAAGTATCATACTTCTCTTGTTGAGGAACAAACTTTGTCTTGGGGTATTGATCTTCTTCCCACTCAACTCCATTGGCATTGAACTTTCGTTCAAAACCAACACCTTGATTCTTCCGGTGCATCCCTTGCTTGCGCACAATTTCCTCGAATTGCTTACTTCCGGCAAGGCTTTTGTATACTCCTTTCTCTATAATCCCCTTCAATAAGCTATTTTCTTGCTCAAGTGTAACTTGGCTAAGAGAATCATTAGTGGAATCAAGAGAACTACTAGAAGCAACAATATTGGATTTAGCATGATCATTGTTACTACTAGAGGAAGAATCTTTCTTGTTCTTGTTACTAGACTTGACTTGAGGCATGTAAGTGGATAAAAGTAAACGCTTGTCAATGTGAGAAGAACTTTTCTTGCGGAGATCATCATTGATTGCTTTTAAGAACTCATGCTCTTGCTCAAGATTGAGCTTTTCAAAGCGTAATTTCTCATGAGCTCTTAAAAGTTCTCGATGATCTTCGAAGATAGTTTCACGAGTTAACTTAAGAGTTTTTAGTTCTTTAATTAGAGCCTCAATCTTCTCCTTATCATTGTCATTCGTTTTAGCATGATTAATTGATGTTTCATCATAGTACTCATCACTAGAGTTGTCAACAAGCAAATCATCACCTAACAAATCATCTTCATCACTATTAAAATCAACATACTCGGGGTGTGTTACCTTAGGACCTTTGGCCATGAAGCATCTTCCAATTCCTTCATTTGGTGAGTCAAATATGTCGTAGGAGTTGGTTGACACAAGTGCTAGACCGGAAACACCTTCATCTTGAGTATCTTCGAAGTCGAAGTGATAACTTCTCTCGGAGTGGCTGTCGGAGTCGGAGCCGGATACCCATTCACCAACATGAGCTTGATGTCTTCGTTTTGTGTAGCTCCTTGATTATTTTTCCTTCCTTTCCGAATCCTTGCTTCTCCGTGAGTATCTCCGTTCATAACGATCATCTCTACTCCTTCTCTCTCTTGGTGGTGATTCTTTGCTTCTTATTTTTGGAGTATCTTCTCTTCTCTTGTAGGGAGCCGTACACTCATTGGAATAGTGTCCGGGTCTTCCACAATTGTAGCAGTTTCGCTCTCGACTAGAAGATCTTTTGTCATTGTAGGACCTTGACTTGAAGCTTCTATCTTTGCTTCTACTCTTGTAGAACTTGTTGAAGTTCTTCACCATTAAGCTCAATTCTTCATTGAAGTTTTGTTTCTCACTTGATGATGTGGGGACTTCACATGAGGCTTTGTAGGCACCACTTGATTTGTTGTGAAGTTCCTCTTTATCCTTGAGTGACATCTCATGAGCAACAATCCTTCCAATCACTTCCGTTGGTTTGAGATCTTTGTAATTGGGCATCATTTGAATCAATGTGCACACGGTATCATATTTCCCATCCAAGGCTCTTAGGATCTTCTTGATGATGAATCTATCGGTCATCTCTTCACTTCCTAAGCCGGCAATCTCATTTGTAATGAGAGCAAGCCTAGAGTACATTTCAGCGACACCTTCACCATCCTTCATCTTGAACTTGTCAAGTTGACTTTGGAGCACATCCAACTTGGATTCCTTGACGGAGTCGGTACCTTCGTGCATATCAATCAAAGTGTCCCAAATTTCCTTTGCATTCTCAAGACGGCTGATTTTGTTGAATTCTTCGGGGCACAATCCGTTGAAGAGAATATCACAAGCTTGAGCATTGTATTGCAACAGTTTCAACTCATCCGCGGTAGCTTCACGGTTTGGTTCTCTCCCATCAAAGAAGTCACCTTGCAGACCAACACAAACAATAGCCCAAACGGCGGGGTTATGTCCAAGAATATGCATTTTCATTTTATGCTTCCAACTAGCAAAATTAGTGCCATCAAAGTAAGGACCTCTACGGTGATAATTTCCCTCGCTAGACGCCATACTCTCCTAGGTTGTGAAACCAAGGCTATGACCACCAAAGCTATGGAGATCAAGGCAAATGGAGACCAAAGCTCTGATACCACTTGTAGGATCGAAAGTATGTCTAGAGGGGGGTGATTAGACTACTTGACCAAATAAAAACTTAACCTTTTCCCAATTTTAGTTCTTGGCAGATTTTAGCTATCTTAGGACAAGTCAAGCAATCATCACACAATTCAAGCAAGCATGCAAAGAGTATATTGGCAGCGGAAAGTAAAGCATGCAGCTTGCAAGAATGTAAAGGGAAGGGTTTGGAGAATTCAAACGCTATTGGAGACACGGATGTTTTTCCCGTGGTTCGGATAGGTGGTGCTATCCTAAATCCACGTTGATGGAGACTTCAACCCACGAAGGGTAACGGTTGTGCGAGTCCACGGAGGGCTCCACCCACGAAGGGTCCACGAAGAAGCAACCTTGTCTATCCCACCATGGCCATCGCCCACGAAGGACTTGCCTCACTAGCGGTAGATCTTCACGAAGTAGGCGATCTCCTTGCCCTTACAAACTCCTTGGTTCAACTCCACAATCTTGTCGGAGGCTCCCAAGTGACACCTAGCCAATCTAGGAGACACCACTCTCCAAGAAGTAACAAATGGTGTGTTGATGATGAACTCCTTGCTCTTGTGCTTCAAATGATAGTCTCCCCAACACTCAACTCTCTCTCATAGGATTTGGATCTGGTGGAAAGAAGATTTGAGTGGAAAGCAACTTGGGGAAGGCTAGAGATCAAGATTCATATGGTAGGAATGGAATATCTTGGTCTCAACACATGAGTAGGTGGTTCTTTCTCAGAACATATGAGTTGGAATGGTGTATGTGTTCTGATGGCTCTCTCTCTCGAGTGAAGAGGAGGTGGGGGGGTATTTATAGCCTCCACACAAAATCCAACCGTTACACACAATTTACCAATCTCGGTAGGACCGAATCAGAAAACTCGGTCGGACCGAAATAGTAAACCTAGTGACCGTTAGGAATTTCGGTGGGACTGACATGCAACTCGGTAGGACCGATTCGGTTAGAGTTTGGGCATAACGTAATCTCGGTGAGACCGATTGCACAAACTCGGTGAGACCGAGTTTGGCAATAAGCTAACCAGAGAGTTGATCAGGTAAACTCGGTGGGACCGATTTGCTCTTTCGGTGAGACCGAAATGTTACAAAAAGGAAACAGAGAGTTTACATTGCAATCTCGGTGGGACCGATTCGCTCTTTAGGTGAAACCGAAAAGTTACGAAAGGGAAACAGAGAGTTTGCAACCCCATCTCGGTGAGACCGAGATCCCTATCGGTAGGACCGAATTGCTAGGGTTTGGCAGTGGCAAATGACAAGTGAAACTCGGTGGCGCCGGATTGAAAGAATCGGTATGACCGAGTTTGGTTTAGGGTTTAGGTCATTTGTGGCTATGGAAAAGTGTTTGAGGATTTTGGAGCATATCACTAAGCACATAAAGCAAGAGGCTCATTAAGCAACACCTCATCCCTCCTTGATAGTATTGGCTTTTCCTAAAGACTCAATGTGATCTTGGATCACTAAAATATAAAATGAAGAGTCTTGATCTTTGAGCTTGAGCCAATTCTTTGTCCTTAGCATTTTGAGGGTTCCACTTTCACATTCATGCCATGCCAATCATTGAGCTTTCCTGAAATAATCATCTTGGAGTAGCATTAGCTCAATGAGCTATATGTTGTTATGAATTACCAAAACCACCTAGGGATAGTTGCACTTTCACAGCTGCAGTGGCCCGGCGAGCGCGGTGAAGGCCGCCTGGTGCGGCGGCTGCCACGCCAACCACGGCGGCGCGGGGGCGGCGATGGGCGCTGGAGGCGCGGCAGGAGCCGGCCCCGGCCACTGCGGCCACTGCGGAGCGGCGGTGGGCGACAGCTGCAGCTGGGGCAGTAGCGTCCCAGCGAATGCCGCGGAGGCCCCTGGATGCGGCGAGTACCACGGCAGGGCCGGCAGCCCGGCGGTGGCGGTCAGCGGCAGGGGCGGCGGCGGCCCGTAGGGGCTGGCCAGGTACAGCCGGATCCCCTGGACGGCTGTGACGAGGCCGTTGAGGACCCCGATGATCTCCTCCAGGGTGTAGACGGCGGACGGTGGTGCGGTGGAGGGCGTCGACATCTGGGCGGTGGCTGCGCCGGAGGATGCGACCAGCGGCGCGGACGGGGAGGGCAGCGGCGCGGTGTAGATGGCCAGCGGCGCGGTGGTGCCGGTCGGCAGCGGAAGCGACGGGGTGGGAGGCGACGAAGACATGATCGGAACTGAGCTACCTGATACCAAATTGTTATGGCGCTGATAGAAGGAGGGCGCGAGAGGGCCGGGCGGGGGCCTTTTTGCCCACGGCCGGGCAAGAGGGAAGGGATTTCCTTCTTAATTCTTGCTTCATTAGATTGATACATCTCCTCTCTTTATATAGAGAGGTTTACTTGACTCCTAAGTAAGGCTTACTTGACCCCTAAGCAAGCGACTCTTATCTCTAATTAACCCTAAGACTAACGGGCCCATTAGGCCCATTACGTACTCTAACAGTCGGATCTTCCAGAGTGTCGGCCAACTTCCCAGATCTTTCAGAAAATCATATCAATGGAAGCAGGCTGTTGTCGGCTCTGATCTTGCACGACAACAACCTTTCTGGCAAATTCCCTGAATTCTTGCAATACAATCCGATTTTCAAATGTCTGTGGCCAAAATATCCTCAAGCGTAAGCTGCTGGTGCTTCACTGAAGAATGAAGACTAGCTTGGGCTTATCTTTTGCCCTGGATCCATGCTTGTATTTCGTGTGTTCTCTAGCATTTCGCTTGTACTCCAGGATCAAGTGCTCTCCTCGACCTTGTATTTGCTGGACCGTTGCTGCTTGAGCGGCCTAATGAGATGAACCGGGCTACAGAACCTGCATCCCTTTGTAAGACTGAAAATTTGCCAGATTGTGAAGGAGCCATTGGTACCGTACGGTAAGCATAGTGATGCTTTCTGGGTCAGATCAAGTTGTCCTTCCGCAAACAAACTACCACCGCAGAGCCCTCGGTGTGCTATAGAAAGCTCTGGCTGGGCGCGAGGCCTCGGCATTTCGTCGAACAGCTGCTGGGCAATACCACAAGCCCGGCGCTGCTGGTCAGCCTGACGCGAGGCTGTTCCTGCCACGGCCTCTGCGTCGCTGGATGCCCCGCGAGGACTGCTGCGTCCTCTGGTGATGTCCGCGGGAGGAGAGGCTCTTTTTTTTCAGCCATGGGCCCATGGCGATGTGCTAACGAACGAAACCTACCCTCAGGTAGTACATCGGCCAGTGTCTCAAAAAAAAAAAGGTAGTACATTGGCCCATGAAGCAGATTCCTTCCGGTGATTTTTCCAAAAAAGTTCTGAATTTCAAAGAACGTTCACAGATTCAAAAAAGTGTTCGCCGGATTCAAGAACAGTTCTTGAATTCAAAAAATGTTTGAGATTTCAGAATAATGAACACTTTTTGAATTTTAATGAACCATTCTTATATTTTGATGAAAAACAATTATGAGCGCATTTAAATAATGATGAACATCTTTTGCATATGAGGAAACAATTCTGCCTTCAATGAACATTTTTTGAACTTGATGATCAAAATTTGTATACCAATATTTGTTTTAGAAATATGGAAGAAAGTTTTTTGAATTTGATGAACATTTCTCGAAATTGATGAACAAATTTGAAAATTGATGAAAAAATTGAATTCTTATGAACAAAAAATTTAATTCAATGAACATTTCTTTACATTCATGAACATTTTTTGAATTGATGAACACAAAAGTGTTCACGAATTTGAAAAGAAAATTCGCAAAAAAGGTGAAAAAGTAAAGAAGGAAAACAGAAAAGAAAACAAAAAAAGAAAAAATAACATGAAAAAAAGAGGGAAAATGGTCGGGCCCAAAAGACGGCCCACCCTCGGCACGGAGTTGTGACCACTCATGCCTCTAAAGAGCGAGGCAAAGGGTAACACTAGGGCGGAGCTCCACCTTTTGTTCTTCCAGCTCGGACTCCTAAACTAGAAACTATATAATAGGCACGAGATGATCAGGTGTGTGCACTAAAGCTTGACATGATTCCTACCTAGCGAAGCACCTAGATGGACCGACCCAACCAGAGTGCTCTTCATTTTCAACAGAAAAAAACAGAGTGCTCTGCTTTCCAATTTTATACCGGCGTTTTTCCTGTGTTTTTCTTTTTGGGGGTTTTGTGCTTTTTCTTTTCCCTTTTTACTTTTTATTATATTTTATTTTCCCTTTCTTCTTCTTTATTCTATTTTATTTTTCTTTATTCTGGAATCACAGGTATATTTCCAAACTCGTGAATATTTTAAGGAATCTAAACACATTTTTCACATTTGTGACCAGTGTTTTAATTCCAAGAACTATTTTCAAATTCATAAATGGTTTTTGAAATCTGAAAACAATTTTATAATTTTTTGAAAATTTTCTGAAATTGGAGAATAATGTATAAATTTGTAATACTTTTAAAAGCAAGAGATATTTTCAAATACATGAACATTTCTTGTAATTAAAGAACATTTTTTAATTCGTTAATATTTTGACAACAAATTTCAAATTTATAGCAGTCTTTTGGAATCCAAGAACTATTTTCAAATTCATAAACATTTTATACATGCAAGAACATTTTCTAAATCTAGAACATTTACTAAAATTCATGAATATTTTCTGAAATTCGTAAAGAATATTAAATATGCAACCATATTTTTAAATCTTGGAACAGTTTTCAAATTAGTGGAATTATTTTGAAAACATGGAGGTTTTTTTAAAAATCGCAAACATTCTTGGAAATTCTAGAAAAAAATAAATTTGGGAACATTTTTTAAAATGACAGAGCAATTTTCAAATCTGTGTACATTTTTTTGGTATTCGAGAACACTTTCCAGATTCATAATATTCTTGAAGTTTTGGATCTCAAAAAAAAGAAAAATGCAAAAATAGAAAAGAAAAAACAAAAGCCAAAATAAGAAACTAAAAACGCTACCCACCTCGCATATGGGCCGACCCAAAAGCACGCGGGGGTGGGGGCGGATTGCGTGTTTCCTCGCTATTGAAAGCGTAGGTCATTGATTAGGAGCTCTCGTCTAGCATCCCTCGCCTTTTCTTTTTCTCTGAATTGCTCTGTGGCCTCTTCTCACGACATGAGGGTTGTAACTCGAACAGAGGAAAATGAACTGAGAACTATCACTATCTATATTGCTTATGTCGGTCAGAGATTTCCTACCCTATTATGTATCCATCTCATGCCCAATTCTCCCTTAATTATATTAGGGCATCTATAGCTGGTCCCCTAAAATTTGGCTCCTCAAACGTCTCTGAATGGGTCCACTAAGTGTCCGGACATGTTGTTTTAAGTCCTCATTTGTGCATGCATATGATTGATGTGTATGGAGACAGAGAGAGGGAAAATATAAAAAATTAAGAAAGAGAAAAGGTGGTCCGGGTGGGCCGCATCCTACGCGACAGACTGATCGGGCCCTCATATCCTCCCCATATATATTTTGAATACGAGGGCAAAGTAAGAGGTCCAATTGAGTCACAGTTTCCTTATCTCTTGTCAAACAATGACCGAATTGTTCATCCGGATGTATAGGAAGGATGTGAGGGATCCGATTGTAGATACTCTTACACCTTCTATTGGAGGTTTGGGTTAACCGGTCATGAACTGTCCGACCCTTGGCCATAAAACCCCGGTAGAATTTAGGGAAACGAAGTTCTCAATTCACCAATTTCTCCTCAAACTCATGTAATTCCAGACATATTTGGTTGGATTTCACAAGCGATTACCCGATTACCTACAAAGCCCTCACCGCATACGTAGTTCATTCTCTCGATGATGCGTGAAGGAGCAGAATGCTTGGATAACCGCACAATGTTCTGTACTTCAACCATACATGCAAATCTTACAATGCTTCTTCCTACCTGACTAGAACAATCAAGCTATCCCCTCAGAGAATCTTCAGTCGGGCTCCCCAATCCCCCCCCCCCCAAGCCCAATCCGAATTGGGTGCCCCCCCTTTCCTTCCCTCTCTCTCCCTCTTCCTTCTTCTCCTACTCCTACTAGGAAGGGGGGAACCTCCTGCTAGTGGGAGTAGGACTCCCCCCCTTGGGCGCGCCCTATGAGGGCCGGCCCTCCCCTCCTCCACTCCTTTATATACGGGGAAAGGGGGCACCCCATAGACACACAAGTTGATTGTTTAGCCTTGTGCGGTGCCCCCTCCACAGATTTCCACCTCGGTCATATCGTTGTAGTGCTTAGGCGAAGCCCTGCGTCGGTAACTTTATCATCACCATCATTACACCGTCGTGCTGACGAAACTCTTCCTCGGCCTCAACTAGATCAAGAGTACGAGAGACGTCACCGAGCTGAACGTGTGTAGATTGCGGAGGTGTCGTGCGTTCGGTACTTGATCAGTTGGATCGCGAAGACATTCGACTACATCAACAGTGTTTCATAACGCTTCCGCTTTCGGTCTACGAGGGTACGTAGACATACTCTTCCCCTCTCGTTGCTATCCATCACCTAGGTGGATCTTGCGTGTGCGTAGGATTTTTTTAAAAATTATTGCGTTCCCCGATAACATATCCAACCCAAAATTGGTGCGAATATGGGAAGGCTCGGGTGCGGCCACCACGTCAAACTGACCGCAGGGAGCACATGAATTAAGCATTGCCTCTTGTAGTGAATTATGGATTTGTTGCGTCAAGTAATTATTGTAGAGTTCGGACAAATTGAGGGCGAAAATAAATAGTTGTTTGGTGCAAAGCAAAGTGAAAGTAAATAACATAAAAGGTAATAAGAAAATAGCAGCACGAGTAACAAGTGGAACTGACAAAGTAGTGAGGCGTTCTCAGGTAGTATGAATTCTCATTGGTATGTTTCTAACGCAACCCATGCAACCACATAATATAGTCTAGATACTTGAGCCATTCTTGACGATTATTGTTGAGCGGAGCTGAGTACAGAACACATTCTACTCTAGGTAGACTTCATGCCACGCACACCACTACCGTAGTCCCCCCTGTAGGCTAAAACAATGGTAATTAAAGGTCAGCCCATGGACGCGACCTCTCTAAGGGTTCTCCATAAATCCCCTATCAATTGCAAATGCTAGGAGAAAAGACTTTTACTGTCACCTCGAATTGCATTCACGTCCTAACCTTTTACAACGACAATGATACACTTTGTGGCCTTTCAGCGGTAATGTTGGGTGAGGCCCCTTCACAACATTCATGAAGTTTATTAAACTAAAGATTCAACAAAGGATTATGTCGGAGACAAAGGTTGATAGAAAACCCACTTCATGTACATGTCAATTCCTTGGTAGATCTCTCGTGGCTTGGTCTTCCAAGAAACAAAATTTGGTATCTCTATCCACTGCCGAAGCGGAATACATTGCCGCTGGATCATGTTGTGCTCAATTACTATGGATGACACAAACTCTCAAAGATTATGGGATACATGTGAAACATGTTTCATTACTATGTGACAATGAGAGTGCTATTAAGATTGCACACAATCCCGTGCAACATTCTCGAACTAAGCGTATTGAGGTTCGTCACCATTTCATTCGTGATCATGTTGCTAAAGGTGACATTGACCTTAAGCATGTCCGTACCAACAAACAATTGGTGGATATCTTCACTAAGCCTCTTGATGAAAAAAATATTTTGTCACTTGAGAAGTGAGTTGAATATCATTGATGTTTACAATGTGAACTAGACACTCACTTGGATGCATGCAGGGGCAAGAGCTATGATGACTAGTCCTTGATATCTCTCTTATGATGATCATTTCATATCTTGGACATTTTGCTCCCTTGTGTGCATCTAACTGATAACCCACAAGTATAGGGGATCGCAACAGTTTTCGAGGGTAGAGTATTCAACCCAAATTTATTGATTCGACACAAGGGGAGCCAAAGAATATTCTCAAGTATTAGCAGCTGAGTTGTCAATTCAACCACACCTGGTAAACTTAATATCTGCAGCAAAGTATTTAGTAGCAAAGTAATATGATAATAGCGGTAACGGTAGCAAAAGGTAATGATAACAAAAGTAATGTTTTAGGTATTTTGTAGTGATTGTAACAATAGCAACGGAAAAGTAATAAGCGAAGAACAATATATGGAAAGCTCGTAGGCAATGTATCGGTGATAGAGAATTATGTCGGATGCGGTTCATCATGTAACAGTCATAACCTAGGGTGACACAGAACTAGCTCCAATTCATCAATGTAATGTAGGCATGTATTCCGAATATAGTCATACGTGCTTATGGAAAAGAACTTGCATGACATCTTTTGTCCTACCCTCCCGTGGCAGCGGGGTCCTAGCGGAAACTAAGGGATATTAAGGCCTCCTTTTAATAGAGTACCGAGCCAAAGCATTAACACATGGTGAATACATGAACTCCTCAAACTACGGTCATCACCGGGAGTGGTTCCGATTATTGTCACTTCGGGGTTGCCGGATCATAACACATAGTATGTGACTATAGACTTGCAAGATAGGATTAAGAACTCACATATATTCATGAAAACATAATAGGTTCAGATCTAAAATCATGGCACTCAGGCCCTAGTGACAAGCATTAAGCATAGCAAAGTCATATCAACATCAATCTCAGAACATAGTGGATACTAGGGATCAAACCCTAACAAAACTAACTCGATTACATGAAAAATCTCATCCGACCCATCACAG
The DNA here is from genome assembly GCF_056163025.1 of Triticum urartu. Classification (NCBI taxonomy): domain Eukaryota; kingdom Viridiplantae; phylum Streptophyta; class Magnoliopsida; order Poales; family Poaceae; genus Triticum; species Triticum urartu. The sequence continues at coordinate 537,036,612 of NC_141877.1, forward strand.
TCCAGCAAGCCTACGATGGAATTACTCACGCACGGCAGTGAGCATCATGTAATTGGTGATGGAGGATGGTTGATGATGACGACGTCGACGGATTCCCCTCTCCGGAGCCTCGAACGGACTCCAGATCAGCCCTCCCGAGAGGTTTTAGGGCTTGGCGGCGGCTCCGTATCGTAAAACGCGATGAATCCTTCTCCCTAATTGTTTTCTCCCCGAAAGTGAATATATAGAGTTGGAGTTGAGGTCGGAGGAGCTCTAGGGGGGCCACGAGGTAGGGGGCGCGCCCAGGGGGGCAGGCGCGCCCCCCACCCTCGTGGCTAGGGTGTGGGCCCCCTGGTCTTGATCTTTTGCCAGGATTTTTATTATTTCCAAAAATAGTCTCCGTAAAGTTTCAGGTCATTCCGAGAACTTTTGTTTCTGCACATAAATAACACCATGGCAATTCTGCTGAAAACAACGTCAGTCCGGGTTAGTTCCATTCAAATCTTGCAAGTTAGAGTCCAAAACAAGGGCAAAAGTGTTTGGAAATGTAGATACGACGGAGACGTATCAGCAACCTACGTCCAACAATGGCCCCCAAGTTATATTGTCTATCTCCTAATACAGCACTCTTGAGAACACTAAGATCCGAAACACACATATGACATGCCTCATCCTTACCATTTATGCATCTACCTATAAAAAGAGCAAATAATGTATGGCAGGAAAATGAATGCTCCTTATGGTAGCTTGTGTTATTTCTCTAGATTCCCCCATAGTGATACTAGCAAGAAATTTCTTAAATTCAGATTTGCGAGGTTCACTAACACTACCCCACTGCGGGAGTTTACAAGAAGTATTAAAATCTTCTAAGTTCCTGGTATAAGATTTATCATAAAGATCAAATAGGACAGTGTGAGAATTGCGTGATGATGTAAATTTAAACCTTCTTACAAAGGAATCGGTTAGGTAGTGGTACTGGGGGCACTTATCTGACATGAAGCCCTCAAGTTCAGCGTTACGCACATATGCTTCAAATTCCTCCTTAATTCCTGCTTGGACCATGAAATTTTCTAACGGCCATTCATAAGGCCGCACTTGAGCTTCTCTTGGTAGTTCATAGTCCGGCTCACGTATTGCGGGCCTGGGTCCTTGTTTCTTTGAAGAACCACCTTGGTACATTTTCCTAAACATATTTCTTCCTCTGAAAAATTTCTGAAATTTTTAGTGAATCAAACTCAACAAGATTGATAGTAACTACTCCTACAAGTGCCTAGAGGCTATATCATGCATTAAAACTACTTTTGACCACATAAATTTGACATGCAAGGTCAAGAACAGGGTCACCTAAGCAGCAAAAATTTGCAATAAATAAAGAACTAGAACAAAAACTAATTGGACCATTGGATGAGTCACATACCGAAGAACAATCCCCCAAAGCAGTTTTATGAATGGAGCTTTGAGCTAGGAAATCGAAAATGGCAGCAAGATGAGCTAGAACTCGGGTTTGAGCTGGTGGGTGATTTTTTTTGGAGAAAGACGAAGTGTGTGGGTGCAAGAATAAGTGGAGGGGGCCCACGTGGGGTCCACGAGGCAGGGGGCGCGCCCAGGGGGTAGGGCGCGCCCTCCACCCTCGTGGGCACATGGTGGGGCCCCCTGGTGTGTTCTCAGTGCCAATAATTCTTAAATATTAGAGAAAAAATCATATTAAATTTTCAGGGCATTTGGAGAACTTTTATTTTCGGGGTATTTTTTATTGCAAGGATAATTCAGAAAACAGACAGAAAATTCTATTTTTTGCTTTATTTAAGTAAAAATAGGGTACAGAGAGTTGTGCTTTCTAACTTCATCCGTCTCATGCTCATCAAAAGGAATCCACTAACAAGGTTGATCAAGTCTTGTTAACAAACTCATTTCGAATAACATGAAACCGGAGAAATTTTGAATAACACTAGGTTACCTCAACGGGGATATGCACATCCCCAACAATAAGAATATCATATTTCTTCTTGATAGTAGGAAGAGGAAATTCAAAACCTCCAATAGTAATCGTTGAAATTTTTCCAATAGAATTGATACTGTGGACTTCAGGTTGTTTCCTCGGAAAGTGTACCGTATGTTCATTACAATTAACATGAAAAGTGGCATTACCTTTGTTGCAATTAATAACAGCCCCTGCAGTATTCAAAAAGGGTCTACCAAGAATAATTGGCATACTATCGTCCTCGGGAATATCAAGAATAACAAAGTTCGTTAAAATAGTAATGTTTGCAACCACAACAGGCACATCCTCACAAATACCGACAGGTATAGCAGTTGATTTATCATCCATTTGCAAAGATATTTCAGTAGGTGTCAACTTATTCAAATCAAGTCTACGATATAAAGAGAGAGGCATAACACTAACACCGGCTCCAAGATCACATAAAGCAGTTTTAACATAGTTTCTTTTAATGGATCATGGTATAGTTGGTACTCCGGGATCTCCTAGTTTATTTGGTATTCCACCCTTAAAGTTGTAATTAGCAAGCATGGTGGAAATTTCAGCTTCCGGTATCTTTCTTTTATTAGTAATAATATCTTTCATGTACTTAGCATAAGGGTTCATTTTAAGCATATCAGTCAAACACATACGCAAAAAGATAGGTCTAATCATTTTAGCAAAGCGCTCAAAATCTTCATCATCCTTTTTCTTGGATGGTTTAGGAGGAAAAGGCATGGGTTTCTGAACCCATGGTTCTCTTTCTTTACCGTGCTTCGTAGCAACGAAGTCTCTCGTATCATAACGTTGATTCTTTGATTGTGGGTTATCAAGATCAACAGCAGGTTCAATCTCTACATCGTTGTTATTGCTAGGTTGAGCATCAACATGAACATCATCATTAACATTATCACTAGGTTCGTGTTCACTACCAGATTGTGTTTCAGCATCAGAAATAGAAATATCATTGGGATTCTCAGGTGTGTCTACACCAGGTTTACTAGAAGCATGCAAAGTCCTATCATTTTTCTTTTTAATTCCTTTTAGAAGAACTAGGTGCATCAACATTAGTTCTCTAAGAATCTTGCTCAATTCTCTTAGGATGGCCCTCAGGATACAAAGGTTCCTGAGTCATTTTACCCCCTCTAGTCATAACTCTAACAGCATTATCATTTTTCTTATTATTTAATTCATTAAGCAAATCATTCTGAGCCTTAAGTACTTGTTCTACTTGAGTGGTAACCATAGAAGCATGTTTACTAATAAGTTTAAGTTCACCTTTAACTCTAGACATATAATCACTCAAGTGTTCAATCATATAGCCATTGCGTTTCAATTGTCTACCAACATAAGCATTGAAGTTTTCTTGTTTAACAATAAAATTATCAAACTCATCCAAGCATTGGCTAGCAGACTTATAACAAGGAATATCACCTTCATCAAATCTATAGAGAGAATTTACCTTTACTACCTGTGTCGGGTTATCAAGACCATGTATCTCTTCAATATGTGGTAAATTCTTAACATCTTCAGCTTTAATACCTTTTTCTTTCATAGATTCCTTTGCCTCTTGCATATCTTCAGGACTGAGAAATAGAATACCCCTTTTCTTTGGAGTTGGCTTAGGAGTTGGTTCAGGAAGTGTCCAATTATTTTCATTAGTCAGCATATTATTCAATAGCAATTCAGCTTGATCAACAGTTCTTTCCCTGAAAACACAACCAGCACAACTATCCAGGTAGTCTCTGGAAGCATCGGTTAGTCCATTATAAAAGATAGCAAGTATTTCATTTTTATTGAGAGGATGATCATGCAAAGCATTAAGTAATCGGAGAAGCCTCCCCCAAGCTTGTGGGAGACTCTCTTCTTCAATTTTCACAAAATTATATATTTCCCTTAAGGCAGCTTGTTTCTTATGAGCGGGGAAATATTTAGCAGAGAAGTAATAAATCGCATCCTGGGGACTACGCACACAACCAGGATCAAGAGAATTAAACAGGATCAGGAGAATTAAACCATTTTTTAGCATCACCCTTTAATGAGAACGGAAATAACTTAAGGATAAAGTAATAGCGAGTTTTCTCATCATTAGTGAATAGGGTGGCTATATCATTTAATTTAGTAAGATGTGCCACAGCCGTTTCAGATTCATAGCCATAAAAAGGATTAGATTAAACCAAAGTAATTAACTTAGGGTCAATAGAGAAATCATAATCCTTATCGGAAATAAAGATAGGTGAAGTAGCAAAAGCAGGGTCATATTTCATTCTAGCATTCAAAGATTTTTTCTTTAAGCTTCACTAATAATTTCTTAAGATCATATCTATCATTGCAAGCTAAGAAGTCTCTAGCAGTTTCTTCATCCATAACATAACCCTCAGGCACAACAGGCAATTCATAGGGGGAAAATCTTCATCATCACTTTCATCAATATTATCAGTTTCAATAATTTCATTCTCTCTAGCCCTGGCAAGTTGTTCATCAAGAAATTCACCTAGTGGCACATTATTATCAAGCATAGAAGTAGTTTCATCATAAGTATCATGCAAAGAAGAAGTGGCATCGTCAATAGCATGCGACATATTAGAATGAATAGCAGGAGTAGGTGTCGCAAGTTTACTCAAAACAGAAGGTGAATCAAGTGCACAGCTAGATGGCGGTTCCTTACCTCCCCTCGTAGTTGAGGGAAAAATCTGGGTTCCTTTATCTTTCAAGTTCTTCATAATGATCAGCAGATATAAATCCCAAGTGACTCAAAGAATAGAGCTATGCTCCCCGGCAACGGCGCCAGAAAATAGTCTTGATAACCCACAAGTATAGGGGATCACAACAGTTTTTGAGGGTAGAGTATTCAACCCAAATTTATTGATTCAACACAAGGGGAGCCAAAAAATATTCTCAAGTATTAGCAGTTGAGTTGTCAATTCAACCACACCTGGAAAACTTAATATCTGCAGCAAAGTATTTATTAGCAAAGTAATATGATAGTAGCGGTACCGGTAGCAAAAGTAACAGTAGCAGTTTTGTAGTAATTGTAACAGTGGCAACAGAAAAGTAACTAAGCAAAGATCAATATGTGAAAAGTGTTGGAAATATGCCCTAGAGGCAATAATAAATTGATTATTATTATATTTCCTTGTTCATGATAATCGTTTATTATCCATGCTAGAATTGTATTGATAGGAAACTCAGATACATGTGTGGATACATAGACAACACAATGTCCCTAGTAAGCCTCTAGATGACTAGCTCGTTGATCAATAGATGGTTACGGTTTCCTGACCATGGACATCGGATGTCGTTGATAACGGGATCACATCATTAGAAGAATGATGTGATGGACAAGACCCAATCCTAAGCCTAGCACAAGATCATGTAGTTCGTATGCTAAAGCTTTTCTAATGTCAAGTATCATTTCCTTAGACCATGAGATTGTGCAACTCCCGGATACCGTAGGAGTGCTTTGGGTATGCCAAACGTCACAACGTAACTGGGTGGCTATAAAGGTACACTACGGGTATCTCCGAAAGTGTCTGTTGGGTTGGCTCGAATCGAGACTGGGATTTGTCACTCCGTGTGACGGAGAGGTATCTCTGGGCCCACTCGGTAGGACATCATCATAATGTGCACAATGTGATCAAGGAGTTGATCATGGGATGATGTGTTACGGAACGAGTAAAGAGACTTGCCGGTAACGAGATTGAACAAGGTATCGGGATACCGACGATCGAATCTCGGGCAAGTATCGTACCGCTAGACAAAGGGAATTGTATACGGGATTGATTAAGTCCTTGACATCGTGGTTCATCCGATGAGATCATCGTGGAACATGTGGGAGCCAACATGGGTATCCAGATCCCGCTGTTGGTTATTGACCGGAGAACGTCTCGGTCATGTCTGCATGGTTCCCGAACCCGTAGGGTCTACACACTTAAGGTTCGATGACGCTGGGGTTATAAAGGAAGTTTGTATGTGGTTACCGAATGTTGTTCGGAGTCCCGGATGAGATCCCGGACGTCACGAGGAGTTCCGGAATGGTCCGGAGGTAAAGATTTATATATATGAAGTCCTATTTCGGCCATCGGGACAAGCTTCGGGGTCATCGGTATTGTACCGGGACCACCGGAAGGGTCCCGGGGGTCCACCGGGTGGGGCCACCTATCCCGGAGGGTCCCATGGGCTGAAGTGGGAAGGGATCCAGCCCAAAGTGGGCTGGGGCGCCACTTTCCCCTAGGGCCCATGCGCCTAGTGGTGGGGAAACCCTAAGGAAGAGTCCCAAAAGGGGAAGGCACCTCCTAGGTGCCTTGGGGAGGAGGGATTCCTCCCTTGGCCGCCGCCCCCCTAGGAGATTGGATCTCCTAGGGCCGGCGCCCCCCCCCCTTGGCCCCCCTATATATAGTGGGGGAGATGGAGGACTTCTTACCTTTGCCTTTGGTGCAAACCTCTCCCTCTCTCCTTGCTGGATCAAGGCATGGGAGACGTCACCGGGCTGTACGTGTGTTGAACACGGAGGTGCCGTCCGTTCGGCACTAGGATCATCGGTGATTTGGATCATGACGAGTACGACTCCTTCAACCCCGTTCTGTTGAACGCTTCCGCTTAGCGATCTACGAGGGTATGTAGATGCACTCTCCTTCCCCTCGTTGCTGGTCTCTCCATAGATAGATCTTGGTGACACGTAGGAAAATTTTGAAATTCTGCTACGTTCCCCAACACTTTTCAGGTATTTCAGGATGTTCTTGACCGCTGTCCAGTGGTCCACTCCTGGATTACTTTGGTACCTCCCTGCTAGACTTATAGCAAGGCACACATCAGGTCTGGTACACAGCATTGCATACATGATAGAGCCTATGGCTGAAGCATAGGGAACATCTTTCATTTTCTCTCTATCTTCTGCAGTGGTCGGGCATTGAGTCTGACTCAACTTCACACCTTGTAACACAGGCAAGAACCCTTTCTTTGCTTGATCCATTTTGAACTTCTTCAAAATCTTGTCAAGGTATGTGCTTTGTGAAAGTCCAATTAAACGTCTTGATCTATCTCTATAGATCTTTATGCCTAATATGTAAGAAGCTTCACCGAGGTCTTTAATTGAAAAACTCTTATTCAAGTATCCCTTTATGCTATCCAGAAATTCTATATCATTTCCGATCAGTAATATGTCGTCCACATATAATATCAGAAATGCTACAGAGCTCCCACTCACTTTCTTGTAAATACCTCCCGTGGCAGCGGGGTCCTATTGGAAACTAAGGGATATTAAGACCTCCTTTTAATAGAGTACCAGACCAAAGCATTAACACTTAGTGAATACATGAATTCCTCAAACTACGGTCATCACCGGTATGTATCCCGATTATTGTCACTTCGGGGTTAATGGATCATAACACATAATAGGTGACTATAGACTTGCAAGATAGGATCAAAAACTCACATATATTCATGAAAACATAATAGGTTCAGATCTGAAATCATGGCACTTGGGCCCTAGTGACAAGCATTAAGCATAGCAAAGTCATATCAACATCAATCTCAGAACATAGTGGATACTAGGGATCAAACCCTAACAAAACTAACTCGGATTACATGATAAATCTCATCCAACCCATCACCGTCCAACAAGCCTACGATGGAATTACTCACGCACGGCGGTGAGCATCATGAAATTGGTGATGGAGGAAGGTTGATGATGACGATGGTGACGGATTCCCCTCTCTAGAGCCCTGAACGGGCTCCAGATCAGCCCTCCCGAGAGATATTAGGGCTTGGCGGCAGCTCCGTATCGTAAAACGTGATGAATCCTTCTCTCTGATTTTTTTCTCCCCGAACGTGAATATATGAAGTTGGAGTTGAGGTCGGTGGAGCGTCAGGGGGCCCACGAGGCAGGGGCGCACCCCCCACCCTCGTGGACAGGGTGTGGGCCCCTGACATTGAATCTTTCACCAGTATTTTTTATATATTCCAAAAATATTTTCCGTTGATTTTCAGGTCATTCCGAGAACTTTTATTTCTGCACAAAAATAACACCATGGCAATTCTGCTGAAAACAGCGTCAGTCCGGGTTAGTTCCATTCAAATCATTCAAGTTAGAGTCCAAAACAAGGCCAAAATTGTTTGGAAAAGTAGATACGATGGAGACGTATCACTAAGCCTTGTAGGTGCTTGGATATGTACTACTTCATAAAGCTTGCTCTCAGCATCCATATCCAGAGACCAAAGGAGATTGAGCCAAGTATCTATACCTTTGATGTGTTCAAGGATTAAGACAACTCAAATATATCATTTGACACCATATGACTCTATGTTTCACTCTTGTCAAAATGGATACATATGTCTTCCATGCAAAACTAACCCATGTAGGAAGATGAGCTACAAATTAAAGGATTGTTCCAACTTCCACTCTATGACCATAGACCTCAAGTTCAGCTACATGAAGGACATCCACGACAAAACCAGTGTAAGTTCTCACATCTTAGAGAAGTTTTACTCAAAGACACGAGCCAAAGCAACTCAATAAGATGTGAATACATTAAAATGCTTAAATGAGAAATGGAAACCCCATTTTGAGCTTAACGATGAGTATGACTGATAACCCACAAGTATAGGGGATCACAACAGTTTTCGAGGGTAGAGTATTCAACCCAAATTTGTTGATTCGACACAAGGGGAGCCAAAGAACATTCTCAAGTATTAGCAGCTGAGTTGTCAATTCAACCACACCTGGAAACTTAATATCTGCAGCAAAGTGTTTAGTAGCAAAGTAATATGATAGTAGTGGTAAAGGTAGCAAAAGGTGGCAGTAGTAAAAGTAATGTTTTTGGTATTTTGTAGTGATGATAGCAATAGCAACGGAAAAGTAAATAAGCGAAGAACAATATATGGAAAGCTCGTAGGCAATGGACCAGTGATGGAGAATTATGCCGGATGCGGTTCATCATGTAACAGTCATAACCTAGGGTGACACAGAACTAGCTCTAGTTCATTGATATAATGTAGGCATGTATTCCGAATATAGTCATATGTGCTTATAGAAAAGAACTTGCATGACATCTTTTGTCCTACCCTCCCGTGGCAGCGGGGTCCTTACGGAAACTAAGGGATATTAAGGCCTCCTTTTAACAGAGTACCGGAACAAAGCATTAACACATAGTGAATACATGAACTCCTCAAACTACGGTCATCACTGGTAAGTATCCCGATTATTGTCACTTCGGGGTTAACGGATCGTAACACATAATAGGTGACTATAGACTTGCAACATAGGATCTAGAACTCTCATATATTGATGAAAACATAATAGGTTCAGATCTGAAATCATGGCACTCGGGCCCTAGTGACAAGCATTAAGCATAGAAAAGTCATAGCAACATCAATCTCAGACCATAGTGGATACTAGGGATCAAACCCTAACAAAACTAACTCGATTACATGATAGATCCCATCCAACCCATCACCGTCCAGCAAGCCTACGATGGAATTACTCACGCACGGCGGTGAGCATCATGAAATTGGTGATGGAGGATGGTTGATGATGACGATGGCGACGGATTCCCCTCTTCGGAGCCCCAAACGGACTCCAGATCAGCCCTCCCGAGAGGTTTTAGGGCTTGGCGGCGGCTCCGTATCGTAAAACGCGATGAATTCTTCTCTCTAATCTTTTTCTCCCCGAAACACAATATGTAGAGTTGGATTTGGAGTTGGAGTCGGAGTCGGAGAGGCAACAGGGGGGCCACGAGGTAGGGGGCGCGCCCCCCACCCTCGTGGAGAGGTGGGGGGCCCCCTGGCCTTCATCTTTTGCAGGTATTTTTCATATTTTCTGAAAAGTTGCTCCGTGAAGTTTCAGGTCATTCCGAGAACGTTTGTTTCTGCACATAAATAACACCATGGTAATTCTGCTGAAAACAGCGTCAGTCCGGGTTAGTTCCATTCAAATCATGCAAGTTAGAGTCCAAAACAAGGGCAAAAGTGTTTGGAAAAGTAGATACGTTGGAGACGTATCACAAGCCTACGATGGAATTACTCACGCACGGCGGTGAGCATCATGAAATTGGTGATGGAGGATGGTTGATGGTGACGATGGCGACAGATTCCCCTCTCCGGAGCCCTGAACGGACTCCAGATCAGCCCTCCCAAGAGGTTTTAGGGCTTGGCGGCGGCTCCGTATCGTAAAACGCGATGAATCCTTCTCTCTGATTTTTTTCTCCCTGAAAGCAAATATATAAAGTTGGAGTTGAGGTCGGAGGAGCTCCAGGGGGCCCACGAGGTAGGGGGGGCCCACCCTCGTGGCTAGGGTGTGGGCCCCCTGGTCTTCATCTTTTGCAAGGATTTTTTATTATTTCCAAAAAGACGTTCCATGAAGTTTTAGGTCATTCCGAGAACTTTTGTTTCTGCACATAAATAACACCATGGCAATTATGCTGAAAACAGCGTCAGTCCGGGTTAGTTCCATTCAAATCATGCAAGTTAGAGTCCAAAACAAGGGCAAAAGTGTTTGGAAAAGTAGATACGACAGAGACGTATCAACTGCCCCAAGCTTAAACCTTTACTTGTCCTCAAACAATTCAGTTGATAAACTGAAAGTGATAAAGAAATTTTTTTGTAAACTCTGTTTGATCTTGTTGTTGTAAATATGTAAAGCCAGCATTCAAGTTTTCAGCAAAGATTATGAACTAGTCATATTCACAATAACTCCCAGGTCTCATGTTTACTCATATCAATGGCATAATCAACTAGCGAGAAATAATAATATATCTCGGATGACAACACTTTTTCTCAAAACAATCATAATATGATATAACAAGACGGTATCTCGCTAGCCCTTTCTGAGACCGCAAAACATAAATGCAGAGCACCTTTAAAGATCAAGGACTGACTAGACATTGTAATTCATGGTAAAAGAGATCCAGTCAAGTCATACTCAATGTAAACTAACAGTAATGAATGCAAATGATAGTGGTGCTCTCCAACTGGTGTTTTTTAATAAGAGGATGATGACTCAACATGAAAGTAAATAGATAGGCCCTTAGTAGAGGGAAGCAGGGATTTGTAGAGGTGCCAGAGCTCGGTTTTGAAATAGAGGTGAATAATATTTTGAGCGGTATACTTTCATTGTCAACATAACAACCAAGAGATGGCGACATCTTCCATGCTACACACATTATAGGCGGTTCCCAAACAGAATGATAATGTTTATACTCCCCCTCCACCAACAAGCATCAATCCATGGCTTGCTCGAAACAACGAGTGCCTCCAACTAACAAGAGTCCCAGGGGGAGTTTTTGTTTGCAATTATTTTGATTTAGTTTGCATAAAGCATGGGACTGGGCATCCCGGTGACCAGCCATTTTCTCGTGAGTGAGGAGCGGAGTCCACTCCTCTTGAGAATAACCCGCCTAACATGGAGGATACGGACAACCCTAGTTGATACATGAGCTATTCTAGCATACAAAACATGATATTTATTTGAAGGTTTAGAGTTTGGCGCATACAAATTTACTTAAAACGGCAGGTAGATACCGTATATAGGTAGGTATGGTGGACTCATATGGAATAACTTTGGGGTTTATGGGATTGGATGCACAGGCAGTATTCCCGCTTAGTATAGGTGAAGGCTAGCAAAAGACTGGGAAGCGACCAACTAGAGAGCGACAACAGTCATGAACATGCATTAAAATTAATCAACACCGAATGCAAGCATGAGTAGGATATAATCCACCATGAACATAAATATCGTGAAGGCTATGTTGATTTTGTTTCAACTACATGTGTGAACATGTGCCAAGTCAAGTCACTTAAATAATTCAGAGGAGGATACCACCCTATCATACCACATCACAACCATTTTAATAGCATGTTGGCACGCAAGGTAAACCATTATAAGCTCCTAGCTAATCAAGCATGGCACAAGAAACTATGATCTCTAGTTGTCATTGCAAACATGTTTATTCATAATAGGCTGAATCAGGAACGATGAACTAATCATATTTACAAAAACAAGAGAGGTCGAGTTCATACCAGCTTTTCTCATCTCAATCAGTCCATCATATATCGTCATAATTGCCTTTCACTTGCACGACCGAACGATGTGGATAATAATAAGAGTGCACGTGCATTGGACTAAGCTGGAATCTGCAAGCATTCAACAAACAGGAGAAGACAAGGCAATATGGGCTCTTTTGTCATATCAACAATAATGCATATAAGAGCCACTTCAACAATTTAATTATGGTCTTCTCCTATCGACCCCCAAAGAAAAGAAAAGAAATAAAACTATTTACACGGGAAAGCTCCCAACAAGCAAAAGAAGAACATGAAATCTTTTTGGGTTTCTTTTTAACTACTACTACAAGCATGGAAAGTAAAATAATTAAAAACTACAACTATTTTTTTTGTTTTTCTTAAGGTTTATTAAACACACAAGAAGAAAGCATAAAAAAAGAAAATAAACTAGCATGGATGATACAATGAAAAAGTATGAGCACCGACATCTAGCAATGAGTGTGTGAACATGAATGTAATGTCGGTGGAAATACGTACTCCCCCAAGCTTAGGATTTTGGCCTAAGTTGGTCTATGGCCACGGCTGGCCTGGAGGATATCCATAGTAATAGTTGGGGTCGTACTGCGATGCAGCAGCTATCGCCTCCTGAGCTGCAGCGTGGCGACGAGCGGCCTCCGCCCTCCTCTCGTACTCATCTGCCTCCTCTCTGGCAACATATCTTCCTTTTGCCTGATAATCAAAGAAGGCAGGAGCAGGGAGAGTAATACGAACAGCACAACGTCTGTCAAAGATTAAGCGATACTAGAGAGGTGATTCATTCCTCTCGACAAACTGGTGGTGAACCATAGCCTCATAATCCAAATAAGCAGGAGGCAACTCAATATCGTCTTCATGTATGGCTATACCAAGAAAATTAGCTATGCGGGTTGCATAAATTCCACCAAAGAAATCTCCATTAAATCTATTAAGATGCAACCTACGTGCAACAATGGCTCCCAAATTATAAGATTTATCTCCTAACATAGCACTCCTAAGAATACTGAGGTCAGGGACACACATGTGACTGATACGTCCATTTTGCATCATGCTTTTATATCGATATTTATTGCATTATGGGCTTTTATTTCACATTATGTCACAATACTTATGGCTATTCTCTCTTATTTTACAAGGTTTACATAAGGAGGGAGAATGCCGGCAGCTGGAATTCTGGGCTGGAAAAGGAGCAAATATTAGAGACCTATTCTGCACAACTCCAAAAGTCCTGAAACTCCACGGAACACCTTATAATAAATAATGAAAAATCCTCGCCAAAGATGAAGACCAGGGGGCCCACACCCTGCTCACGAGGGTGGGGGACGCCCCCCCAGGGCGCGCCCCCTACCTCGTGGGCCCCCTGGTGGATCTCCGATGACCATCTTCTCCTATATGAAGTCTTTCATCGATAAAAAAATAGGAGGCAACCTTTCGGGACGAAACTCCACCGCCACGAGGCGGAACCTTGGCGGATCCAATCTAGAGCTCTGGCAGAGCTGTTCTGCCGAGGAAACCTCCCTCCCGGAGGGGGAAATCATCGACATCCTCATCACCAATGCTCCTCTCATCGAGAGAGGGCAATCTCCATCAACATCTTCATCAGCACCATCTCATCTCAAAACCCTAGTTCATCTCTTGTATCCAATTCTTGTCTCCAAGTCCGGGATTGGTGCTAGTAGGTTGCTAGTAGAGTTAATTACTCCTTGTAGTTGATGCTAGTTGGTTTAATTGGTGGAAGATCATATGTTCAGATCCTATATGCATATTAATACCCCTCTGATTATGAACATGTTTATGCTTTGTGAGTAGTTACGTTTGTTCCTGAGGACAAGGGAGAAGTCTTGCTATTAGTAGTCATGTGAATTTGGTATTCGTTCGATATTTTGATGAGATGTATGTTGTCTAGCCTCTAGTGGTGTTATGTGAACGTCGACTACATAACACTTCACCATTATTTGGGCCTAGAGGAAGGCATTGGGAAGTAATAAGTAGATGATGGGTTGCTAGAGTGACAGAAGCTTAAACCCTAGTTTATGCGTTGCTTCGTAAGGGGCTGATTTGGATCCATATGTTTCATGCTATGGTTAGGTTTACCTTAATACTTTTGTTGTAGTTGCGGATGCTTGCAATAGAGGTTAATCATAAGTGGGATGCTTGTTCAAGTAAGAACAGCACCCAAGCACCGGTCCACCCACATATCAAATTATCAAAGTACCGAACGCGAATCATATGAGCGTGATGAAAACTAGCTTGACGATATTCCCATGTGTCCTCGGGAGCGCTTTTCCTTATATAAGAGTTTGTCCAGGCTTGTCCTTTGTTACAAAAAGGGTTGGGCCACCTTGCTACACTTTATTTACTTTTGTTACTTGTTGCTCGTTACAATTTATCTCATCACAAAACTATCGATTACCACTTATTTCAGTACTTGCAGAGAATACCTTGCTGAAAACCGTTTATCATTTCCTTCTGCTCCTCGTTGGGTTCGACACTCTTACTTATCAAAAAGACTATGATAGATCCCCTATACTTTTGGGTCATCAAGACTCTTTTTTTGCGCCGTTGCCGGGGAATGAAGCGCCTTTTGTAGGTGGAATTTGGTAAGGAAAAATTTATATAGTGTGCTGAAATTTACTGTCACTTGTTACTATGGAAAGTAATCCTCTGAGGGGCTTGTTCGGGGTATCTTCACCCCGACCAGTAGAGCAAAGAGTTGCTCCTCAACCTACTGAACCTATTGAAAATGAAATTCCTTATGAGTATCCTTCGGCTATGATAGAAAAACTGCTAGCTAATCCTTTTACAGGAGATGGAACAAAACATCCTGATGAACACCTAATATATGTGGATGAAGTTTGTGGATTATTTAAGCTTGCAGGTATACCCGATGATGTTGCTAAGAAGAAAGTCTTCCCTTTATCTTTGAAGGGAGACGCATTGACATGGTATAGGCGATGTGATGATATGGGATCATGGAACTATAGAAGATTGAAATTGGAATTTCATCAAAAGTATTACCCTATGCATCTTGTTCATCGTGATTGCAATTATATATATATAATTTTTGGCCTCGCGAAGGAGAAAGCATCGCTCAAGCTTGGGGTAGGCTTAAATCAATGTTATATTCATGCCCCAATCATGAGCTTCCAAGAGAAACAATTCTTCAAAAAATTTATGCTCGGCTTTCTGAAAATAATCGCACCATGCTCGATACTTCTTGTGTTGGCTCTTTTATGATAAAGACTATTGGATTTAGATGGGATTTATTGGATAGAATTAAACGCAACTCTGAAGATTGGGACCTCGACAATGGTAAGGAGTCAGGTATGACACCTAAGTTTGATTGTGTTAAATCTTTTATGAATACTGATATTTTCCGTAAGTTTAGCACTAAATATGGACTTGATTCTGAGATAGTAGCTTCTTTCTGTGAATCTTTTGCTACTTATGTTGATCTCCCTAAGGAGAAGTGGTTTAAATATCATCCTCCCATAGAAGTAAAAGTAGCTGCACCTATTAAAGTTGAAGAAAAGACTATTACTTATAATGATCCTATTGTTCCTACTTCTTATGTTGAGAAACCACCTTTCCCTGTTAGGATAAAGGATCATGCTAAAGCTTCAACTGTGGTTCGTAAAAGCAATATTGAAACATATACCCCTCCTGAGCAAGTTAAAGTAGAACCTAATATTGCTATTGTTAAAGATCTCTTGTGTGATAATATTGATGGGCATATTATTCAGTTCTGCGGTGAAACTGCTAGAATTGCTAAACCTTGTGCTAAAGATAAACATAGACCTGTGGTAGGCGTGCCTGTTATTTCTGTTAAAATAGGAGATCATTGTTATCATGGCTTATGTGATATGGGTGCTAGTGCAAGTGCAATACCTATTGACTTATACAAAGAAATTATGCATGACATTGCACCTGTTGAGTTAGAAGAAATTGATGTTACTATTAAACTTGCTAATAGAGATACTATTTCACCAATGGGAATTGTTAGAGATGTTGAAGTCTTGTGTGGGAAAACTAAATATCCTGCTGATTTTCTTGTTCTTGGTTCCCCACAAGATAGCTTTTGTCCCATTATATTTGGTAGACCCTTCTTAAATACTGTTAATGCTACCATAGATTGCACTAAGAATGTTGTTACTGTCGGCTTAGATGATATGACTCATGAATTTAATTTCTCTAAATTTAGTAAACAACACCGTGAAGAAGAATTGCCTAGTAAGGATGAAATTATTGGTCTTGCTTCTATTGTCGTACCTCCTAGTGATCCTTTAGAACAATATTTGCTAGACCATGAGAATGATATGTTTATGAATGAAAGAAGGGAAATAGATGAAGTATTCTTTAAACAGGAACCTATGCTGAAACACAATTTGCATGTTGAAATCCTAGGGGATCCTCCTCCACCTAAGGGTGATCCCGTGTTTGAACTTAAACTGTTGCCTGATAATCTTAAATATGCTTATCTTGATGAAAAGAAGATATATCCTGTTATTATTAGTGCTAACCTTTCAGAGCATGAAAAAGAAAGATTATTGAAAACTCTGAAGAAGCACCGTGCTGCTATTGGATATACTCTTGATGATCTTAAGGGCATTAGTCCCACTCTATGTCAACATAAAATAAATTTTGAAGCAGATGCCGAACCAGTTCGTGATCCTCAACGACGTCTGAATCCTAAAATGAAAGAAGTGGTAAGAAAAGAAATACTAAAGCTTCTGGAGGCAGGTATAATTTATCCTGTTGCTGATAGTCAGTGGGTAAGTCATGTTCCTTGTGTCCCTAAGAAGGGAGGTATTACTGTTGTTCCTAATGATAAAGATGAATTGATTCCACAAAGAATTATTACAGGTTATAGGATGGTAATTGATTTCCGCAAATTAAATAAGGATACTAAGAAAGATCATTACCCCTTAACTTTTATTGATCAAATGCTAGAAAGATTATGCAAACATACACATTACTGCTTTCTAGATGGTTATTCTGATTTCTCTCAAATACCTGTGTCGGCTAAAGATCAATCAAAGACTACTTTTACATGCCCTTTTGGTACTTTTGCTTATAGACGTATGCCTTTTGGTTTATGTAATGCACCTGCTACCTTTCAAAGATGCATGATGGCTATATTCTCTGACTTTTGTGAGGCTTTCATGGACGACTTTTCTGTCTATGGATCTTCTTTTAATGATTGCTTGAGCAATCTTGATCGAGTTTTGCAGAGATGTGAAGAAACTAATCTTGTCTTGAATTGGGAAAAGTGCCACTTTATGGTTAATGAAGTTATTGTCTTGGGGCATAAAGTTTCTGAAAGAGGTATTGAAGTTGATAAAGCAAAGGTTGATGCTATTGAAAAGATGCCATGTCCCAAGGACATCAAAGGTATAAGAAGTTTCCTTGGTCACGCTGGATTTTATAGGAGGTTCATTAAGGACTTCTCAAAAATTTCTCGGCCTCTGACTAATTTATTACAAAAAGATATACCATTTGTCTTTGATGATGATTGTGTAGAAGCATTTGAAATACTTAAGAAAGCATTAGTCTCTGCACCTATTGTTCAGCCACCTGATTGGAATTTACCCTTTGAAATTATGTGTGATGCTAGCGATTATGCTGTAGGTGCTGTTCCAGAGCAAAGAGTTGATAAGAAATTAAATGTTATCCATTATGCTATTAAGACTCTAGACAATGCTCAAACAAATTATGCTACTACTGAAAAAAAAATTAGCAGTTGTATTTGCTTGTGATAAGTTCAGACCTTATATTGTTGATAAGTTCAGACCTTATATACCGGAACAAAGAATTAACACATAGTGAATACATGAACTCCTCAAACTACGATCATCACCAGTAAGTATCCCAATTATTGTCACTTCGGGGATAACGGATCATAACACATAATAGGTGACTATAGACTTGCAAGATAGGATCAAGAACTCTCATATATTGATGAAAACATAATAGGTTCAGATCTGAAATCATGGCACTCGGGCCCTAGCGACAAGCATTAAGCATAGCAAAGTAATAACAACATCAATCTCAGAACATAGTGGATACTAGGGATCAAACCCTAACAAAACTAACTCGATTACATGATAAATCTCATCCAACCCATCACCGTCCAGCAAGCCTACAATGGAATTACTCACGCACGGCGGTGAGCATCATGAAATTGGTGATGGAGGATGGTTGATGATGACGATGGCGACAGATTCCCCTTTCCGGAGCCCCGAACAGACTCCAGATCAGCCCTCCCGAGAGGTTTTAGGGCTTGGAGGCGGCTCCGTATCGAAAACGCGATTAATCCTTCTCTTTGATTTTTTTCTCCCCGAAAGCAAATATATAAAGTTGGAGTTGAGGTCGGAGGAGCTTCAGGGGGCCCACGCGGTAGGGGGCGCGCCCCCACCCTTGTGGCTAGGGTGTGGGCCCCCTGGTCTTCATCTTTTGCAAGGATTTTTTATTATTTCCAAAAAGACGTTCCGTGAAGTTTCGGGTCATTCCGAGAACTATTGTTTCTACACATAAATAACACCATGGCAATTCTGCTGAAAATAGCGTCAGTCCGGGTTAGTTCCATTCAAATCATGCAAGTTAGAGTACAAAACAAGGGAAAAAGTGTTTGGAAAAGTAGATACGATGGAGACGTATCAATAACCTATGATCAAGTGAATTCACTTGACTTCTGAGTCAATATACTCTTACATATGTGACTTAGTCACCGACCCCCTCTAGATGAAGTGTTGGGGAACGTAGTAATTTCAAAATTTTCCTACGGACATGCAAGATCATGGTGATGCATAGCAACGAGAGGGGAGAGTGTGATCTACGTACCCTTGTAGATCGACAACGGAAGCGTTAGCACAACGTGGTTGATGTAGTCGTACGTCTTCACGGCTCGACCGATCAAGCACCGAAACTACGGCACCTCCGAGTTCTAGCACACGTTCAGCTCGATGACGATCCCCAGACTCCAATCCAGAAAAGTGTCGGGGAAGAGTTCCGTCAGCACGATGGCGTGGTGACGATCTTGATGTACTACTGTCGTAGGGCTTCGCCTAAGCACCGGTACAATATTATCGAGGACTATGGTGGAAGGGGGCACCGCACACGGCTAAGAATATGATCACGTGGATCAACTTGTGTCTCTAGGGGTGCTCCCTGCCTCCGTATATAAAGGTTCAAAGGGGGGAGTGCGGCCGGCCAAGAGAGGGCGCGCCAGGAGGAGTCCTACTCCCTCTGGGAGTAGGATTCCCCCCATTTCCTAGTTGGAATACGATTCGGGAGGGGGGAAAGAGGAGAGAGAGAAGGAAGGGGGGCGCGGGCCCCCTCTCCTTGTCCT